>NC_072492.1:30534852-30837882 GCF_027574615.1 Eptesicus fuscus | reverse complement strand
CCAGTGAGCTCCGTGACGCTGAGAAAGTTACCTTTCTGGATTTAATGTCCCATCTGTATAGCAAGGACAGCGATGTCCAACATGCTCCCTCACAGGGCCCGGAGCCAAATAATACAAGTGAGAGTCAAGACCAGGGGTCCTCAAACTACGGCCCGCGGGCCACATGCGGGTGTTTTTGCCGTTTTGTTTTTTTACTTCAAAATAAGATATGTGCAGTGTGCATAGGAATTTGTTCATCTTTTTTTTTTTAAACTATAGTCCGGCCCTCCAACGGTCTGAGGGACAGTGAACTGGCCCCTGTTTAAAAAGTTTGAGGACCCCTGGTCAAGACCAATTCCAATGTGGCGGGTAGAGTAGTTGGGAGTGGTCAGATAGAACTAGTCATAATGAGACCACAGCAAAGAGGATGGGGTTAAGCGGCGGGGGGGGGGGGGGGGGCAGTAGGAAGGATGGGCAGAAGGACAGGTAAGCACACCCATCCAAGTCCTGTCGGGTCTTCCCCAGCACCAGCTCTCCTGAGCAGCCAGGCCTTGGGCCTGGCCTGGGCACTGGTGCCTTCCCTCGGAGCTGCTGGGGCATCTCCTGCACCACTTCCTGTGGGCTGAGAGCATTCCCAGTGCAGCCTCAGGGTGATTAGAGGGAGATAGCCAGCCTGGAGTTCCTCGTTTCCACTGCTCAGGGCCTGGTGGTGAGCTGGAGGGATTGTGTGATTGCCTGGCTCTGCCTTGGCTGGGGTTTGGAATCATGGGGGACCTGACAAAGATGGATGGATTCTTGCCCTAGCCTGTTTGGTTCAGTGGATAGAGTGTCGGCCTGCAGACTGAAGGGTCCCGGGTTTGATTCTGGTCAAGGGCATGTACCTTGGTTGCAGGCTCCTCCGGGCAACCAATTGATGTGTTTCTCTCACATCAGTATTTCTGTCTTTCCCTTTCTCTTCCATTCTCTGTAAAAATCAATGGGAAAATATCCTCAGGAGAGGATTTAAAAAAAGATGGATGGATCCTGAGGGTTTGCTTCAGGCAGGGTGGCTGGACCTGGGGGCAGAATTGGGTTGGGCGGGGGTGGGGGGGGAGTTCTGGAGACACCTTGGAGATGGATTTGATGCAACCATTTGCTAGCCTTTCATCCACGTGTTTGTAACTTCCAAAGAGTGTGTGTGTGTGTGTGTGTGTGTGTGTGTGTGTGTGTGTGTACACACAGGGGGAGGGGAGGACTCCGTCCCTGAGCGTGGCTGCCTTGGGCTGGTTAATGGAGACAGGTAGCTGCATGTGGCTGTCTAAGAATGCTTCTCTTGCATACCTGTGTGAGCCTGTGGGTCCAGGAGCAGCTGTGGGTCTGCCTAGGAATTTAGACAACCATGGGGGAGGTATGGGGGGAGTCGGTGTGTCACTGAATGCCTGGGCTTGTGTTGCAGAGTGTCAAAGAGCGCGTGCGTGTGTGTGTGTGTGTGTGTGTATGTGTGTGTGTGTGTGTAATGAAGCATGTGTCTGAGAATAAGAAGGGTGCTTCTGTGAGCATGCATTGTGTCAATATGACTCTTTCTATCCCTGAAGCCCCATAAAAAGACCACAGACCAAGCTGGCAACAACACATATTTCCTGAGCACCTACTATGTGCTGGGTGGGCCCTGTGCCAGGCTCTGGAGATACAAAGAGAAATGACCAGCCATCTGGGTATTTTCTAAGCCTACCTCACTGTCTAACCACGCATGTGTCTGTTGACTTTTTGGCGCTTCCTCCGACCTCTTTGCATCACAGTCTTAACCATCAGATGTCAACATGTAACTTTTATGAAACGTTGAAAAGGTGTCACTTTGGGAGAATGTACTCCCCCTCACCCACCCCCTTCTCCAGGCACGTGCATGCTTGTGCATGCTTGTGTGTGTGGTATGTGCTTATGGGCGTGAGGACAGGATGGGGAGCTGGGGTAGCCCAAGCTGGACCTGCTCCCTCCTCACTGGCCCGCACTCAGTGCCCACTGGGCGTGGCTAGGGCTCCAGTCTGACTCACACGGGTGCTCCCCTGAGCTTCGTTGAGCCGGCTTCAAGGGCTCACCAGTGGTGAGCTGGCGCTGGCTCCGACTGGCTTGTAGAGCCGACTGTGCAAATCTCTTCCTAACGCCAGAGATCAGGGGTGACACCACATTGGTAGCTTGAACTCTTTCCAGCACAGAAATCGGCAAATGATACGAATCAGACACCCATTCACCCCCCCCCCCAAAAGCATGTAAACACTTAACAGCACATCACCGGTGCTGCCTGCAGTTACAGCAACAACCGGAGATTGAGTGGTAGCACCTGTTAGGCATTTGGCATCACTCTTATCTGCACAAAAATCCTGTGAGGTGCTTGCCATTGTCCCCATTTCATATCTGGGGTTCATAGTTACATGACTTGACTTCAGGTCTCTGCCCCTCACACGGGGCTGTGCCCCTCAATAAATAGGACCTTGAGATTGGATAGGGCTGGCAGAGTTGTTAAAAAGGATCTTCCACCAGCTAATCCCTGCTCTCATTTGACAGGATCACTGAACTCAGAGAGCCTCACTATTGAGGGACGGGGGGTGCTTCCTGTGCTAATGCCACCTAACACCTAACGCCACAGCTGCCATCTTCCACCAGTCTCCCCACCTGCAATCATGCAGTGCCCACCGCAAAGCCAAGGTCGCCGTCACCGGATGTCCTACAAGCATGGCAGAGTTTTTGGAAAGTTTACCTGCAGATCTTAGCATCCAGTGCAAGTTATGGTTTGTTGTGCTTGATTTGACCCAGTGTCCAAGACTCTCAAAAACATTTTAAACTTTGCTTGGGTTTCCCTCCTAGTCTGGTACCACCTGCTCGCCTGCGCTTCAGGAATTAGGATTAAATTAAAAAAAAAAAAGAAGAAGAAGCAAGACAGAGCTTTGTGGTTCAGCCCTGGAGATGCCCATCCTATCTCACAGAGGTTCTGGCATCTACACACTTTGGGAAGCAAGTCCCTCCCTGGCCTCCCACCCCCACCCCGGCTCTGCCTGCCCCACTGACCAGAGAATCTGGATTTCTGTCCCGTGAACATCAATCAGCCGCACTTTGTCAAACGCCCGCCGAGGCCCCCGCTGTGCACCTCGCCTTTGACGGTCTCCCATTTAGAAAGGGCGCCCTTTCCCCTGCTCCGCTTTGACTAAGGGACCCACCAGACGCCTTTTGCCGGGCAAGAGGGTCCTCCCCCCATTACACGTGGACCCTGGAGAACCGCTCTGCTTCAGGACCTGGCCCTGCCCTCGGAGTCCCCGGCCCGCGGGGAGCGGACCCGACACCGCTTCTCCTCCGCTCCAGGCTCCTCCCTTCCATTCCCGCTCCTCCCTCCGAGTCCGGCACCCCCGCACCCCGGGGGAGAGGATCCGCGCGTCCCACCACCCGCCCCAAGAGAGAAGCACGAGCTCCCTCATCCCCACCCAGTCCTCCCATCCCGGCCTCCCGAGGACGGGGACTGAGGGGCGAGGGGGCGCTCCACGTTCCGCCACCGCGTCCCCGGGTGGGCAAGGCGTCAGGTGAGCTCTCACCTGGGGCGGGTGGGCGGGCGACATGGGGGCGGGGCGAGGGCGGGCCCGAGGCGGCGAACTCACCCGCGACGGGGCGGGACGAGGCCGGCGGCGCCAATGGGACGGGGGGCTCGCCGCCGGGGGGGGCGGGGGGGTGGCCGTCAGCCCTCTCCTTCCCTCCACGCCCCCGCCCCGCCCCTCCCGGGTTTAAAGCCCCGCGGGCTGCCGGTGGCGGTGCTGCGCGCGTGGAGCGGCGCTGGGAGATGCGCCTGGGCGCCGCGCCGCCGGCACCATGCGCCCCCCGCCCGCGCTGGCCCTGGCTGCGCTCTGCCTGCTGGCGCTGCCCGCCGCCGCCGCCGCCGCCTACTTCGGGTCAGTGTCCGCCGAGCCCCCGGCCCGCGCCCCCGCCCTCCTGCCTACCCTCCCTCCGGCCGCTGCAGGGCCGGCCTTCCCGTCCCTCTGGCCCCGGCCCGGGCGGCATCTCGAACTCAGACCTCGCTCTGGCCGCGCCCAGCCCCACCTCCCGGTGGGAGTTCGCGCCACGAGCTGCGTCTCCAGCTCCCTGGGCTCAGACCCCGCATCGCACCTTCTAGAGTCCGACTCTTGGGTCCCCCTCGCAGGCGCCCTTCCCACCTCCCCTGTCCGAGACCTGGCCCCAGGTCCCGGGGTCTGCACGCTTCTCGCACCCTGGTCCCGTCCGCCCGGTCGCGCCCTGGCCCAGCCCGTCCAGGTGTCTCTCGGCGCTCCGATGCCCGCTCTGATTCTCACGCGGCGCCCCGTGTCCCCGTCGTGGGCTCTGTCTAGCCGCCGTCTCTGCCTCGGGCTCCCTCTCCGCCCGCCGCCTCTGATCAGCGGAGGGGAGACCCAGAGGCGGGGTGGAGGGGCGGGGTGGGCTGCGGCGGCGGCCGGGGAGGGAACCGCGCGGGTCCCAGAAGAACGGAGGAAACCGCGGACGGGGAGGAGTGTCCGCCGCAGACCCGGGAGGGAACTGTCAGCTGGGGAAATCCGACCAAAACTCGGACCTGGCGTCGGGTGGGTTCTCCGGAGAAGGACGGAGCGCTTGGGGCGGGACTGGGAGTGGTGGGAGCGCAAGTTTCAGGGCAATTAGTTGTACCCCCTTCTCCGACGCTGAATTGCAGGGACTTAGGGTGGGAGATGGGGTCGTGGGTGTGAAGGCACTTCCCTGACCTCCGCCCAAAGCCTGCTCCAACCACGTAGTCTGTTACTTTGACTCACGCCGTTTTTTAATGATCTTCACTCCAAGGTGAGGTTTACAGTCTGACTAGAAGGAAGGCAAGGAAACACCAAGCAAGTGACCTGCCAGAGATTGCTTTTCAGGGCCTCCCAGGGAGGGGCGAGTAAGGGTCTGAGATGCCCCTCACAGGCTGGAATAAGGACTGTGGGCTAATTTCCAGGTCATGACCTCTGGTTAAAGCACTCCTGGGCTGTGGGCAATGGCTTTTAAAAAAAAAAATAGATGGAAGGGGTGAGGGCTTGTCAGCTCAAACCTTTGCTCTAGGCTCAGCTGCTGCTGACGGGGGAAGACCACTCACTCCGTCTTTAGGGCTACAATGACCCCTTTTACAAAGAAGGGGATGAACTTGGTACGACGGAGCCTCTAGACCCACTCCAAGAGCAGCGCACAAACATGTCTGTTTGTTTTTTCTGATGATTTCAGGCTTGAAGGTACTGTTATTGCCTCAGCAGGAAGGATGTAATGGGTAGGGCACAGATTTGGGGTTCAGTTCCCAACTTTGCTACTTGCTAGCTGTGTGTTCTTGGCCAAATCACTTAACCTCTCTGTGCCTTGGTTTCTCATCTGTAAGATGAGGATAATAGTTCATATTTCATATGAAGATTATGTGAGTTAGTACATGTGAAGCAATCAGGACATGTCTAACACATAGTATATGCTCAACTAATGCCGCTGCCGCCGCCGCCAACGCCGATGATGATGATGATGATGATGATGATGATGATATCCCAGCTCTGACAAGGGTTTCTGAGCCAAAATGGAGAGGAAGCCTGGACCATTCTGGCTGGTGTGGTAGGAAAGCAGAGGAGTTTGAAACAGGGCATGGGATTAGAGATTGAGGACTGAGCACGGCGGCAGCCTTGGAAATGAGAGGGGCGATGATTCGGGCTGGGTTAAGGGGGAGAGGGGTCCTGGAGTATTGGAGCCACCTCTTCCCGGTTGTGAGCCTAGCTGGGCAGAGCTGGCAAAGGACACGTAAGCCCCCACCACCACGTCTGGGGAGCAGGACGAACACGAAGAGAATAAGCTAAAACTGGGCCTCGTGCTGTTATGTGTTTGGTCTCAGAGAGCCTGAGTTCTCAGGCCAGGGCTCCCAGCTTCCCATCAGCATTTGCTCTCTGGGAGGAAGGTGTATCAGTCACCCACACTGTAGTGAGAATGTGAGGCAATGTGCTTCCCCCTTCTCCAGGTCATTTGCTTTTGAAGTCTCCTTTCTGATTGTAGGATGAAGTGCTTTGGCATGTTGACAAAAGAAAATGCAAACATCAGGAGAGCCAGTGAAGCCCATCTTTTTGGGACCTTCAAAATCATAGAATCATAGACTTCAGAGTTGGAAGTGACTCCCAAAGGATCTCTGGTCCAACTCCCTGCTTCAAGCAGGTCATGTCTTATTATCCCCAATTTTTTTAGATGAAACAACCATCCTTCCCAAACCACAGTAAGCTGGCAGCTGCTGCTACTGCTTGTGCATGAACCTGGAGCCTAATTCTGTTGATGGTAATCTATAATAATAAAAGCGTAATATGCTAATTAGACCAGACAGCCAAATGACCTTCCGGACATCCTTCCAGACGACCTTCCGGACAAAGCTGGGGTTGCGAGGGAAGCCTGGGTCCCAGGTGCCGGAGGGAAGCCAGTGCCGGAGGGAAGCCAGTGCCGGCAGCTGGGGGAAGGAAGGCCTACTCTTGCACGAATTTCATGCATCGGGCCTCTAGTAAGAACATAATAACTAGTAAGTATCACAGCTTACAAATAACTTACTCATACAGCTCTTCTCTCCGCTGATTCTCAGAGCCATTCCTGAGGAATATAGGATGGGCATAAGTAGTGCCCCAAAGGAAACCAAGGGTCAGAAAGTTTCAGCAACTCACCCAATGTCACACAGCATATCAGTGGGAGAGGCAGAATAGAAGCCAGTCTGGGCTCTTCGACCTACAGCCTCCAGAGCTAATACTGAGTGGTCAGTCACCCAGGGAAGCAGCAGCTGCGAAGGAGGGTGTTTAGTTAACTCTGTCTGACGCTCTTGGCTGCAGTGAAATGGGTGAGACCACAGCATTCTCCCCTGTCCTCAATAATGAGACAGGATGCATTGAGCCCTGCTGGTGTGTCAGGTGGACTCTCAAAGGATGGCATGTTGATGGTGGGATGGGAGGTAGACCAGAAGTCAGGAAGCCCAGGTTTGCCCTCTTTCTGGACCATTCTCTGTGTTGTCTGTGGTCAAGTCATTTGCTCCAGGATCCTTAGCACCTGGAGGCACTAAGGTTTCCTAACAGGCTGGTTCACACCTGGAGTCTAGGATTATTCAACGGCTCGTGTTTTGGCTCAGTTGGCTTGAGAATTCTGCAAGTATTAACTGATGTGATGTTTTGTAAAGGAACATGCATTGCATATGTGATGAGCTGCACACATGACAGGCCCTGTCATCCAACCCAGTTATTAAGTCAGACCAATGGCTTTGTAACTAGAAATAGTTCCTTTGGATGCAACTTTTAAGATCATAGTTGACTTCCGTGGTTATTTTTAAATGTGTGACCTCTGTGCTTATTGGGTTTCTTTCCTCTCTGGAGATGGTACAGAGAAGTTTATGAAAAGCACAGCTAGACCTGAGTTAGAATCCAGATCATGCCTGTTGCTAACTGTGTGACTTTAAGCAAATGTCTTAACTTTGCTGAGTTTGGGTGATGATAACACCCATCCTAAAGGCTGGTGTGAGGCTTCATTGAGCCAATGAATGAAAGGGCCTGATAGGTTGCCAGGCACATACGTACAGTGCTTAGTACTCTTGGTGGTTGCTGGGGCTCTAGCCATCTTCTTGGGTTGTGGAGATGTCATCATTGTAAAGAAGCAAAACACAACCTTAACTCCCCACCCCCGCAAATCAACATTACATACAACAAAATGCATGTGTTCTAAGTGCACAGTTTGGGTTTTAACAAATGTCTGTCCCCATGTAACCACACCACAATTACATTTCCTTCAGCCCAGAGGATCCCCTGTGCTCCTTGGCAGTCCACCCTCCCCCACCAGCCCCAAGCCACCCCTTCTCTACTTTCTGTCATTATAGATTAGTCTTGCCCATTGTAGAAGTTCATATAAATGGAATCATATGGTATAATATAGCTTTTGCTGTATGAATTCTTTTGCTCAAAATAATGTCTTGAGATTCATCCATGTTGTTGCATATACCAGTAGCACATTCCTTTTTTGCTGAGTAGTCTTTCATTGTATGGATGTTCCTCAATTTGTTTATTCATTCACCTGTTGATAGACATTTGGTGTTTTTCCAGTTTGGAACTATTCCAAATAAAGTTGCTATGTACATGTCTTTTTGTGGACATGTGTTTTTATTTCTCTTGGATAAATATCTAAGACTGGATTGTTAGATCACATGATATGTATATGTTTAACTTTATAAGAAACAGTCAAATAGTATTCCAGAGTGGTTGTACCATTTCACACAGTAATGTGTGAGAATTTCAAGTATTCCATATTCTTGTCAGCTACTGTCAGTCTTAATTTTGGCCATTTTAGTGGGTATGTATTGGTATCTTTCTGTGGTTTTAATTTGCATTTTTCCATTGACGAATGGTGTGTTGAATATTTTTATGCGACTATTGGTCATTTGAATATCTATTTCATTGACTTATTTGGTTATTTTATTATTGAGTCATAACAGTTTTTATTATTTTGGGTACAAGTTCTTTGTCAGAAAGCATTTGCAATATTTTATCTCTGTCTGTGGCTTGCCCTTTCATTTTCTTATTGTTATCTTATGAAGAACAGAAGTTTTTAATTTTGATGAAGTACAATTTTTCAACATGTTCTTGTATACAGAACATGTGCTTTATTGTGTATCCTATCCAAGAAACCTCTGCCTACCAGAGGTTGTGAAGATTTCCTCCTGTGTTTTTTTCTAGAAGCTTTATAGGTTTAGCTTTTGCACTTAGGTCTGTGATTCTGTTTTTAGTTACTTTGTGTGTGTGGCGTGAGGTAAGGGTTGAAGTTCATTGTTTTTTCATGTGGATAGCCACTTGTTCCAGCACCATTTGTTAAAAAGATGATCCTTTCTCCATTGTCATCTTTGTTGCAAATTGATTGAGCCAATAGATGAGGGCCTATTTCTGGACTCTCTTTTCCATTCCACTAATTTATATGCTTATCCTTATGCCAATACCACACAGCCTTGCTTACTGTAGCTGTTAAGTAAGTCTTGAAACCAAGGATGATAAATTCTCTGTCTTTTTTTCAAAATTGTTTTGGCTATTCTAGATACTTTATATTTCCACATACATTTTACTATAAACTTGTCAATATCTACAGAAAAGCCTGCTGGGATCTTGATTAGAATTGCAATGAATCTATAAATCAATTTATAGAAGATTGGCATTTAAACAATAGTGAGTCTACTGATTTATAAACAGGCCATCTCTCTCTATTTAGGGCTTTTAAAATTTTAGCAGTGTTTTGTAATTTTCAGTGTACAGGTCTTACAAATATTTTTAAAAATCCATTAAGTGTTTTATATATTTGAATAGTATTTATTTTTAATCAAAAAACATTTTTAGGAATTAATTGAGTACTGAGAAAAAACAGGGTTGAAGGGAAGAAAGGGTAAAATAAATTTTACTGCTTTGGGGTAGTGGATTGGAAGCCAAACATCACTGATAAGAATCACTGTATTTAGGGAAGGAATTCAGCCAGGCTTGTTACCAACCCCCCTCCACGCCCCCAAGAGTTGGGCTCTAAAGTTGGGTTTAAGGTGAAACCAGCCTCCTCAGTGGATGGTGGTGAAGTTTCTGAGGCTGTGGAGTGGAAAAAGGAGGGGAGGGAAGAAGATCAGGGGGACTCCTGGGGTGGCATCTCCTAAGTAAGAGAGGTCCTGGTACCTTTAGGATTATGTGCTCAGGTAGATGTTGGACTCAAGAAGAGGTGGGCCAGGTACTCTGAGGGGACACCACCTCGGCATCTGCCTGAGTAGGATTGGAGGCAGCCCAAGGTCCTGGTCTTGGAGTCACACAAATTGAGTTCAAATCCTTCATCCAACTACTTACAAAAGTGTGGCCCAGGCAGATCATTTAGCTATTCTGACCTCAGTTTTCCCATCTATAAAAATGGGTTAATCCTTACCTCATGGGGTTGTTGTGAGGGTTAAATAAATGCATATGAAAGTGCTGAAATGCTATCCTATATAATAAAAGCGTAATATGCTAATTAGACCAGACAGCCGAAAAACCTTTCAGACTTCCTTCCTGGTGAAGCTGGGGCTGCGAGGGAAGCCCGGGTTCCTGCTGGTGGCCAGAGGGAAGCCAGCCCAGGTCCCGGTTGCTTGCTGGAGGGAACCCGGGTCCTGGTTGCCAGAGGGAAGCTGGTGCCAGCAGCCAGGGGAAGGAAGACCTATTCTTGCACGAATTTCGTGCATTGGGCCTCTAGTCTATGTATAAGGAGTCTGAGAAATTTCACGATCTGTCTTAGAGCATCCACGTTAAGGAGCATCTTTAGTGACATTTGCTCCTTCCTCTCTTCATTTTTAGCCCATTGTATAATTGTATCCAGTCATTGTATAATTTGAATCCTTCTGTGTTCAGCACTTTATGTGCATATCATCTCATTTAACCATTGTGACAGCCTAGGACAGTGATGGCGAACCTATGGCACGCGTGTCAGCACTGACACGCGTAGCCATTTCTGATGACACGCGGCCGCATGCCGAGGATGAAACATTTGCTGCTCCTGAGGATGAAACATTTGCGACTAGAGTCTTGGAGTTAGTTTTTTCCTCAAAGTGACACACTACCCGAGTTATGCTCAGTTTTTTGGCGAAGTTTGACACACCAAGCTCAAAAGGTTGCCCATCACTGGCCTAGGAGGTAGGTACTGATATATTTATCTGCATTTTCAGGTGGGTGGGGGAAAGTTCAGAGAGACCAAGAGCCTTGCCCAAAGCCACACAGCTAGTGGCTGGGAGCACCAAGATTTAAATTCTACTCTTCAGAATCCAGAGCCAACCTAGTCATCCCTGCCTCATGCTCCTATTGAGCCCCAGCTGAGGCCTGCCTCCCTCTGGCAGCTCAGGCCCTCTGAGACCCAACCTTTCACTTGGCTTCTATCATAGGCATCTCTTGTTGTTGTTGTTGTTGTTGTTGTTGTTCTTCTTCTTCTTCTTCTTCTTCTTCTTCTTCTCTCTCTCTCTCTCTCTATGTATATATTTATATATGTGTGTACACACATATATATATATGTATATTCATGTTTTTATCAATTTTTAGAAATGGGGGGGAGAGAGAAATATCATCAAGAGGCTGCTTCCTGTACGCCCCCTGCAAGGATTGAGCCCACAACCCAGGCATGAGCCCCAACTGGGAATTGAACCAATGACCCCTTAGTTCCTGGGTTGATGCTCAACTGCTGAGCCACACCGGCGGGCTGTACTTCATGTCTTAAACTCTTAATTTGTCACCCAATTCTTCATGTGCTCATGTTTCCAATTCATGCATAGCTCTCTTTAAGCAGAGATCTTGGGGCCCTGCTGTGGTCTGAGTCCCCCCACAGGCCTTAGCTTTGTTCCTGGTCTGCAGTGAATGTCTGGTTGGGCAGTCCCCTCTCCCTTTCCCTGGTCTTTCCTCTCCCCCAGAACCCTCCTCTCTGCCTCATCACATTTGTTCTTTCATCTTCTGCTCACACTTGGCTCTCTGGAGCACACGTTGCTTTGCCAGGATGTGGCCTGTATCTGGAAGGAGCTAGAAGCCTAGCAGAGAGCAGAGACTTGCCTGATTCGATGCCAGAATCAGCCCCACGTGGCCTACCATGGGGATCCAATGGCAGCCGAGATGCGCTTGGGGCTAGGGCAGCGGCCTCAAGGCCAGACCCCTCACTGGAGAGATGAAGATGGGGGGGGGGAGGGGGGGGGGGGGGAGTAAGTAGGGGGAGGTGAAGAGTCTTAAAGAGCCAGGAAATACTTAGCCCTCCATGTTCAGCGCTGGAATTTCCAAAGAAACTGGTTTTAGGACAAGAGCAGAGAAGGTCTGCTTTCTTGACAGTTACAATCCCTTTGAGGCCAGATGCGCCTCAGAATTGAAGACTTTTCAGATTTTAGAAAGGTAATATAATGCATACATCATGTATAACCTGACATCCCTAGCAAGGTCTAGGCTAGCACCCCATCATCAGACACTTCATTTTTTGCAGAGAAGCATCTACGTGTTGGGATAAATCAAGACCATAAATATTCTCACCTTGGTTCAGGTCAAGTCTCTGCCGCGTGAGTTCCTCACAACCATACAAACACTCGGCAGTTTTCAGAGCTGTCTATAGTTTGGAATTGTGGATAAAGGCTTGTGAACCTACGGCAAACTTCCAGCACGTGTCACCACCAGAGGCCGTGCCAGCTGAGTGTTAAAGAAAGACTGGGGCCAAGTTCTTGGCTGGTCCTCACTTGGTATCAAAGGGAGGCTCGGGGCTGCCCTGAGCACAGTTTGTCCTCACAGGGGCTCAGAGGGCTGGAGGACTCAGGGTCTGACTGACCACAGCCAGGTGGCCCTGAGCGCTGGCACCAGGGAGAGCACGCACAAGTGATCACAGCCTAAGGGCCAGGGAGGGCATGGTTACAGCCACAACCTCCCAGAGTCCACCAGGTTGGGCTTGGGAGCCAGATAGCAGAAAGGCCAGGAAGTAGGGTTGGGAGAGGCTGAGGGAGAGCCTAGAGCTACACTCTAGGGGTTGGACATCTGAGGGGTTTATGCAGCCAGCAGGAGTCTGAGCAACACTTGCTTAGAATGGAAGATCTGGGCTGGGGACAGGAGGACCTCAGGAGAAAAGAAACTATGATCTCTGCCAAGGATCAAGGATCTAAAGGCTACTTGGAGAGACCGTACGGCCCTGAGGAGGGAGAAAAGAGTGCCAACCCCACAAAACTAATGCTACTATTCCTGCAAAATTGGAAGATGGGGAAGGGGATGGGTAAAGTGTGAAGGGGCTGACAAGTAAGGAGGTCTTCCCGGAAGAGATGGACAAGCATCATAGCATGTTAGATAGAGCTGGACGGGCCCTCTGGGTCCCTTTTCTCGTTCTCCGCATTGTTGGAAAAGGCAGTGGCTATAAAAGGATACAGGGGCCCTAGCTGGTTGGCTCAGTGGATAGAGCATCAGCCTGTGGACTGAAGGGTCCCAGGTTCGATTCTGGACAAGGGCACGATTCTAGTAGGGGGTATGCAGAAGGCAGCCGATCAACCATTCTCTCTCATCATTGATGTTTCTATCTCTCTCTCCCTCTCCTTTCCTCTCTGAAATCAATAATATGTGTATGTGTGTGTGTGTGTGTGTGTGTGTGTGTGTGTGTGTGTGTGTGTGTGTGTATTTAAAATACATAAATAAATAAAAGGGTACAGGGGATCCATGAGGGGTTTTGGACCTAAAGGCATCCCAGGTAGGAGGTAGAAAGGCATGAAGAAAGGCATGGAGGTTGGACTGAGAGCCATGGCTGGGGAGCCAGGAGGAGAGGGGCCTGGCCTGAGGAGAGGCGCCCTCTGCTACAGCGCGGGCTCGCTGTGAGTCCAGCATGGTCCACGGTGGGAAGTTATTCCGGTCCTGCTCTGGAGGACCCCGATCTGTTCCCGAGGGAGCACCCCCTTGGGCTGTCCTGGACCACTCTGGCCCTCCCTAGGCATGTTCAGGGAGTGACTTCTTGACCAGGTTAGGAGGCTCCTACTATTTCTGGAGCTGAGAGGAGGGGTGTGGGCCATCCCTGGGACCTGCAGGAGGACAAATGGGGTGCAGCATGGGACGTCTCTGCCTGTAGAGCATCTGCAAATAATGGAACTGTCCTTGTCACAGAGTGAGCACACATGAGACATTCCCTAGGGGCCTGGTGCTTTCAGGGACCCACAGCCCAGCTGAGCCCGCCTGGCCATGGGGAAGAGGGTGACCACTCAAGAGCATGCCGTACTAGTTATAGTTGGTTGGTCAACTTACCATGATTTAAGTTGGCCAAAGTTGCCCAGTCCAGGAGCCAGCATCCCGTGGTTGGGGCAGAGCTGAATGGGGTGTTGCTTGCCATGAGGAGATACAGCCGCAGCAACTGCCCGCCTTTCTCTGCAGTCCCCACTCCATCCCTCCTACTCTGCTCCTCCCCTGGGTCAGGGTTGGGCCTCTGAACCAAAGAACCTTGGGAAGCTTGTCTTTAGGGCTTCTGGCCTCCCCTTTCTCATATCCCCCCACTCCTTGCCCCGGGCTCCCAGTTTCTCTCTTCACAATGCCAGATGCTCTCCTCTGACCATTCTTCTGTCTAGCGAAGTATGTGCTCCGGCACTAGTATTACATCAGACTCTCATGCTTTGGTATGAACAAGCAGGCTGCTTCTCTAAAGTCAGAAGCTCCATTTCTGCCTTTGGGCTGAAAAGAGAGTGTGAGACCAGGAGCAAGTAGCCTTTTAAACAAAGGCACCTTCTCTCCCTTCGGCTGCCCAGGGGGCCGGAGGAGTCCTGACCAGGTTTCCTTCCCTTCAAACCTCCCTGTCTTGTATTCCTGTCATCCTAGGCACTGGCTGTGGTGGTGTCTGATTTTGATTACCTGAAGCTTCACATTGGAACTGAACGAGGGAACCACCAGACGGCTTGATAGAAACAGTTAGGAGACCTGGGGCCTAGTCCCAGCCCTGCCACGAACTCAGCGGGTCACCTTGGACAATAAATCTTACGTGGATTCCTCAGGCACCAGACAGTTCACAGCAGACACTTGGCAAACTTCTTGCCCCCCTCCCTGCCCCCAGAAGCCTCTGAGAAACCTCCCAGGAGCCATCATGGCAAAACGTTGGGACTGGGTGATCTTGCAGGGTTTATTCAGCCCTAAGATATAATAACTCAAATGGTGTCCATTTGGACCCAGCCAGGGACCTGGGGGAGACATAGAGGCGAGGGATTCCTCTGCACAGGAGTCACTTTGGGGACCCTCCATGCCACCTGATCCATGCATGTGATGGGCGAAGGCTTCCTCTCCTCAGCTTCAGCCTGAGCCTGAGTGGGGAGGGAGGGAGCCGCGAGGGAGGAAGGGGGAAGCATTTCCTTTCCAGATGTTGCACTTGTTACGCTGTGAATACTGGAGATTGTTGAGATGCAAAGCGTGTTTGCTGTGTGGGCTGCTTGCTGCCCACTTAGCTCGTGAGCACGTCTCCCCGATGCCATCCTCAGCGGGCAGCCCAGTCTGCGGAAACAGGAAGCAGAGCTGTTCTTGGAGAGACAAAGCCCACAGCTGGGACAGGCTCCTTCTCTCTAAGCCAGGGATTGGGCGGGGGCGGGGGGGCGCGGGGGGGGGGGGGGGGGTGGGGGGTGTGGGGGAGGCTCTGGTGGGCTCCTGGGGGGAGGTGGTGACGAGATGCAGTCCTCAAGGTGGGTTCTGAGGTGGAGAGCTGGGGAGCAAAGAAAGGCTGGACCCAGGAGGGGCTGGGGGACCCAGACAGGAAAGTAGTGGATGTCCTTGTTGATTTCAGTCTTCTGTGGGTAAACCTGGCACGAAGCTGATGCTCAATAAAATCCTCCATCTTAATTTTTAAATGCATGAGGGAGTGAAAGGAGGGAGTGGAGTGAAGCTAGGAAATGTAGCGTGAGGTGGCGCTGACTCCGGGAGAGGGGGCAGGAGTCTGAGGATGGAGGGAAGGATGTGCTGCTCAGGACATCTGAGGGCAGGAAGAGGGGAGAGAAGCCTGGGGCGGGTGTTGAGGGGCCCCCTCTCCGAAGGACTGTTTGCTCAGAACCATGGATGCTCTCTTCCTGGGCTAGTCACTGCCCTCACTAACTCTCCCCTGCTGGGACGAGGTGGGTAGTGGAGAGCAAGCACTGACGGGGGTAACAAGTTGGAGAGAGAGAGAGAGAGAGAGAGAGAGAGAGAGAGAGAGAGAGAGAGAGAGAGAGAGAGAGAGATTCAATGAGGGCTGGGAAAGGTGGGCTGAGATGTTTGAGATGAAAGCACAAAAGGAGCACTTACCGTGTAAACGGCCCTGCAGCGGAAGCCTGTTATCGGAGCATCTAATGGGGTTTGTAGGGCCAAGGCCAATGCTCCAGGCAGGGCAAGGCTTTCCTGGTTCCCAGGCAGCTGCCTGCAGTTGGCATGGGCCCTGGTGCCAGGCACAGCTCCTGGCCCCTCCAGCTAAGGGTCCAGACATGCTGGCATGACCTGGTGCCCTGGAAACCACCAGCCTTGTCCTGTGCCAACCCCCACTTACCCACCACATCCTGGGGGTGGCCTCCTCTGGACCCATCAGACCCTCTCAAGCAGAAACAAGTGTGGAAGGTGGCGGGAGTAGAAAAGCAGAGCCTGGGGCACCCTCAGGTGATGGAAAGTGTTCTCCACCTGCCAAGCCTGGGAGCTTCCTCCTGCCTCCTCCCCACCCCACACCTCCCACTACAGGCAGGACGGAGACTGGCCAAGGTCAGGTTCTCACCCAGATGATTTGGGTCCCTGAGCACCTACTGATTGTTCCTCGGGGAGCTGGGCTGGTTCAAAACTTTCTTCTCCTTCCCCTGGCCCTTGGGGCCTCGGGAGAGTCTGGGGTACTCTTGCATTCAGCCATGTTTTCTCTAGACTGAGCTCCTTGAGGGCAGGAGGGCGTCCCAGCACCCAGCACAGTGCCCGGCACATAGTAGGTATTTAAGAAGGACACTTATCTGGAGCTTATTATGTGCCAGGCAGTGTTCTAAGAGCTTACAAATGTGAACTCATTTCACCCTCAGGACGGCCCTGTGAAGTAGGCATTGTGAGACCTGCATTTTACAGGTGAGACTCAGGAGGTGGAGTCCCTTTTCCAAGGTGGCACGACTCGTAAGAGGTGGAGGTGGGATTTGAATTCAAGCAGTCTGGCCCTGGTCATGCTCCCCCACTCGTCACCGTGTACCTCTTAGATGGAATGGCTCGGGGGGGCGAGTGGATGTCCTCAAGGTCACCGGCGAGTGAGGGCAGACCTGGGACCCAACTACCCAGATCAGAACTGCCTTGGGGACCTAAGGTCCTTGGGTCCCCACACTCCAGCAGGTGATGGGTGATTGTTTCAGGATGAACCCCACTTCTTGTCAGGGGTTTGATGGCTCCTGAGCCGTGGCTGATGGTAAACCAAAGCAGTCTCCTGGGAAGCCTTCCCCAAAGCCTGGGGAACCTTCTTTTGCTTACTTCAAGGTCATCCCAGATGGGGCTGCTTTAGCCAAAACTGTGGGTGACCTTGGGGAATGTGAAAGGAGGCAGAGGTGTTAAGGGCCAGGAGTGGGCAGAAGAGATATCTGGGTTGGGGGGTGGGGCGGGGGTGAATGTGAGATGGAGTCCTGAGGGGCACCCTTGTCTTTTCCCACTCTATGGGGAGATGAGGTGGCCAGGGAAGTGTCTGGGGTCAAAGCCAGATGCATCTCATGGTATGGGAGTGGGGGTTTCTTGTCTTATTATTAACCTAAGGGTCATAGGTCAAGGGGGCAGGGGGCAGAGGATATAGTCTGGGGCCAAAGAAGGGAGGAGAATGGAGATGGTCACATGGGGTTGTTACTTTCCTAATGGGAGAAGAGAGTCTGGAAACCAGCCTGTGGAAGCTGGACTGGATACAGGAATGGGGGAGACCAGCTGGGCCAATGCAGGTGCAACCAAGGAGGTCCCAGGTGTCTCAGGAACATGAGTCAGGCAGGGAAGCCTGGGAGCTCGTCCCCCCGCCCAGAAGAGCAATAAGCACATTTGCAAATTTGCAAATTCTTCGTCCTCTGCTCTTTGGTTCAGAACGCTGGTCACTTGTTTGGCTGATAGACTGACCTCACCGAGGAGCAGTGTCTTTATTAGAACCCCCAAATTTGTCCGGATTTATTAGATTAACGAAGGCCACTTGATCTTCTCCAGTTTACTCCCATGGGGCTCCACTAACATGTGGGCAGTTGAGATTTTTGCAGAGGGGCCTGGTGTGTGGGGTTCTCAGGCCTGGGGAACCAGAGAATGTGGTTTCTTTAAGGGAAGAGGATCCTGTCCACTGCCCTGGAACAGACTGGAACCTGCACCACCTAGAATTCTTCCAAGGTCCAGGAAGAAGCCTTCCCTAGCAGATGCCCTGGGATGGGCCCGTGGAGAAGAGCTCACAAGCACCGGTTAAGGAAATGCCTTCAGGCATTTTCTAAATTTGATGTCAGGGCCCCATTTCTTCAAAGGAAATATGGTCTCAAACCACAACATGGAAAACAAATAAGGGGAAAACTGGGTCCCGGAAGGGCTCCCAGCTGTCCTCCTCCTAGGCCCTGAGGGGCAGTGCCAGGGAGCCTTCCCAGAGGGCAGCCCTGGGCAGCCCAAGGCCCAATGTGGCCTGAGGTCCCTGTGCGGTTGGCTGCCTTTCCCCACCATTAATCGCTACTTAGTGTCATTACCGCTAATAAAATTAACCGACTTTACACTGGACTCCTGGGGCCGTCAATCACAGGGTCTATTACATGAAATTTAAAAAAACAAAAACAAAAAAAAAACATGTGCCTGTGGATGGGGAAAGGGTGCCGAGCCTGGCTCACCGGTGCAGCCTAGGGCCCGCTGGTACTCCACAGCTGTCATAGGACCTGATCAGGGCCAGCAGGCACCCTTGGTTAGACAAATCAACTCCAAGGCTTGACACTGTACTGCAGGTAGGAGCGTCTCAAGCAAGAACACAGCTGACCTCAGGAAGACCCTGCTCCCCAAATTCTCTCTCCCACTCTCTTGATGCATTGATTCATTCTCTCTTTAGAACAGCTTCCTTAAAGAAAAAAAAAAAAAATCACCTGAGTTACAGGCCCAGTCACCAAAAAAGAGAGAGAAAGCAACTGGACTTTCCAAATTCCCAGAGAAAGGACTGATCGGCCCAGCTTGGGTCATGAGATCCTCATTGGTTCAATCAACAGGCCAGAGCAGCAAGGCAGCCAACCCATGTAGAGGGCCACCAGGGTTCAGGACTATTTTGAACTAGTAGAACCATTTCACAGAGAGCTTCTGGGGAGGGTAAGGTGAGCTCTAATCCTAATCCCCACCTTGCTGCTGATCTGCTGGGCGACTCAGCCCAGTCACTGCCTCTTCAGGTGTCTACATAGTAATTTAAAGGGCTTAGTAATAAGCACTCATAAAGTGGTAGATATGTCATCTCATATAACATAATAAACCTGTAATGATACAACAATAATAGCTATTATTCTTTTTAAAAATATATATTTTATTGGTTTTTTACAGAGAGGAAGGGAGAGGGAGAGAGATTAGAAACATCGATCAGCTGCCTCCTGCACACCCCCCACCGGGGATGTGCCCACAACCAAGGTACACGCCCTTGACCGGAATCGAACCTGGGACCCTTCAGTCCACAGGCCGACGCTCTATCCACTGAGCCAAACCGGCGACAGCATAGCTATTATTCTTAAAATGGCATTTGAGACAGGCCTTGAAGGACGTGCAACACTGTTGATCAAAATCCCTATCACTCCCTGCTTGTTCTGCCATCTGTCAATCAGCTGCTATAAGGAAAGTACCAATTTCTGAAACATAGGAACTGCACGGGCAGACACTGTCCCTGGTGTGGGGAGGACATTTGAGGGGCTGCATGGCTGCTGCCCCTTTGCTCCCTGCAGCCCCCCAGTGGCTCTCCACCCTGGAAGCCGGTCAGGGTGGGGCCTCCTCAGCTGGAGTTGACATCGGGTTCTGCTGTGGACCAGCCAAGGGTCAAGCTCCAAGGGTTTCCTGCCAGGCTGCAGGGAGGGGTTGGGTGTAGACCTGGTGGACTGGAAATTTACCCATTTGCCCCCAGATTAATGATTAACGGGTCCCTGCCCTCACCCTGTCTGGGAGGGGAACCCAGGGCCAGGCTGGGCCAGGAGGAGCCTGATAGCATCTGTCTCTGCTCGGAGGTTTCAGAGATATGCTCCATGCTGGGTTGGCTGCACCTGATGGATTTGGAATCTACAGGCACTTTCTGGGGGCACCTGGGGCCTGGCCAGGACCGGCACCCACCCAGACAGGGAGGGCATGGCATCTGGCCAAATGTCCTGGCTGGGGTAGGTGGCTCCAAACAGGAGAACTGTGCCCTTGTGTCCATGGGACATGGGCCTTTCTGACCCCTCAGGGCTTGGCCAGGACTTGCCTTGGAGCAGGAATGACCAGTGCCACGTTCAAGCAGGAGCTTTAAAAGCCACCGTGTGGTTCTACCTTTGCTCTTTCACCTTGACCATGAGGCCAGCATGTTCCAGAAAGGGGTTACGTCCTCCAGCCTGCGTCTGGGATGATACATTTTCCACCCTCGCAGAGGGCCACCAGGGTATGGGACAGTGAGTTTTTGAACTAGTCGAACCATTTCACAGAGAGCCTCTGGGGAGGGTAAGGTGAGCTCTAATCCTAGTCCCCACCTTGCTGCTGATCTGCTGGGTGACTCGGGCCCTCACTGCCTCTTGAAAAAGCCTTTGTGTCCTTATCTGGACAAAGGGAAGACTCTGCCCAAGTTAGACAGTCAAGCATCTTGCAAGAGGAAAGGATTTTGAGAAACTCTTGCATGTCCCAGGCACTTTTCATGTATTCCCCCCCCGCACCCCCAGGAGGTAGAGAGCATCACTGTCCCCACTTTCCGGAGGAGAAAACCAAGGCTTCAAGGTTATACAGCGAGGAAGTGGCAGACAGGCTCAGAACTTGGCAGCCGGATTCCAGCACCCACGAACTTCAGATATTGCATAACGAGAAGTCGGGGGCTGATGGCCTGATGGAACTTCAGCTCCTTCACCTTCACTCACCCATCTGTCAGTCTGTCCATCCACCCACCCACCCATCCTCCCTTCCCTCCCCTCCCTCCTTCTTTCTTTCCTCCCACCCATTCTTCCATCCACGTGAACATTCCCCAAGCATTTCTTATAGCAGGCACTGAGTGGCCACATGTTTGAAGATCTGTCTGGGAACAAGTTAGGTTGGCGTGGGATTACTTGGGCGGTGACGTGTAAGGGAGAAAGGGCCATCGGGGAGAATGGCTGGGTGTCTGCTCACCGCGTACAGCACTCGGCCTCCCCCGCTCCCCACTTTGGAATGAATGTGGCTCTCCACTCTGAACAGCAGCCAATGCTACATGCAGTATTTCCCAGACTCCCCTGATCATTGAAGCTGCCCAGGGATGTGGTAACTATACAGATTCCCCAAGTCCCCACTCCAGACCAACAGAAGCAGAATTGCTAAGTGTGGATCCTGGAAATCTGTTTTTAAGCACCCTGGGTGATTGTTCTGATTGGGCAAGTTTGGGAAATTGGGTGGGTAAGAAGAGCAGAGACTTTGGCATCTAGAAAACACGCTTGGGATCCTGCTCTGGCCTTGGTTTCCGACTCTGCAAAAAGGGACTATAACCCCATGGGGCTGGCCTCCCTCCAGAACTAACGAACCCCTCCAAGAAGGCCCCTTCCCCTGACCTGCCCATGTCCTCAAGACTTGTCATCTTTGGTTCTCTCCCCCCAACTCGGTTGCCCCACTGGGACTCCCAAGGGTCACAGGTCTCCCTTCTCGCCCTCTCTAGCCTGACTGGACGGGAGGTCCTGACGCCGTTTCCCGGGCTGGGCACCGCGGTGGCCCCAGCTCAGGGGGGGGCCCACCTGAAGCAGTGTGACCTGCTGAAGCTGTCCCGCCGGCAGAAGCAGCTCTGTCGGCGGGAACCTGGCCTGGCTGAGACCCTGCAGGATGCTGCCCACCTCAGCCTGCTCGAGTGCCAGTTCCAGTTTAGGCACGAGCGCTGGAATTGCAGCCTGGAGGGGAGGACAGGCCTGCTCAAGAGAGGTAGGGAGGAGGGCAGAGAGGAGGAGGGCTGGTGGCAGGAGGGTTGGGAGGAGGAGGGCAGAGAGGAGGAGGGCTGGGGGCAGGAGGGCTGGGAGGAGGAGGGCTGGGAGGAGGAGGGCTGGGGGCAGGAGGGCTGGGGGCAGGAGGTCTGGGAGGAGGAGGGTTGGGAGGAGGAGGGTAGGGAGGAGGAGGGCTCGGGGCAGGAGGGCTGGGAGGAAGAGGGCTGGGGGCAGGAGGGCTTTGGGGGAGTTTGCCCTTCTCACACCCCTGGCCCCTGTGCTCAGGCCACACTGCCCTTGCGAATCCAGCACAGTCCTGCGGGAGCAGAGTCCTGGATTAATGAGGCCCGATAGTGAGGGCATGTGTCAGAGGATCAGGGCCTTCAGAAGTGGGTTAGTCCAACTTGTTCACACATGGACGTGGAGTCAGGAGCAGTGGTTCAGTCCCAACTGTGTCCCTCACCAGGTGCTAAGTCACTTCTCTTTGCATCTCAGTGTTTGCACCTGTTCCCCTGACCTGCCGCCTGGGGAATCGGGGCATATACCCCAGTGAACTGGAAAGTCCCGTCTTAAGTAGCACCTCGCAGCCTGAGCCGAAGGGCAGGTGGCAGGGCGGCGGCCGCGCTGTGTCCTCGGGTTCACGTACCCCTCATCCTGCCCACCGGCCCAGGTTTCAAGGAGACGGCCTTCCTGTACTCGGTGTCCTCGGCCGCCCTCACCCACACTCTGGCGCGGGCCTGCAGCGCCGGGCGCATGGAGCGCTGCACCTGCGACGACTCTCCGGGCCTGGAGAGCAGGCAGGCCTGGCAGTGGGGCGTGTGCGGCGACAACCTCAAGTACAGCACCAAGTTCCTGAGCAACTTCCTGGGGCCCAAGAGAGGAAGCAAAGACCTGCGGGCACGGGCAGACGCCCACAACACCAACGTGGGCATCAAGGTGAGCGCGCTCCTGGGGGCCCCGAGCCCTTCCAGCCAGGGGCCAGGTCTGTAGGAGGTCCTCTCCCACCTGCCCCCCAGCACACACACAGCCGTCCCAGGATGAACCTCTTTTCTTTCAACCAACATTCCTTGGGCAACGACTTTGGACCGTGACCGGGAAACAGGGAAGGTCCTGGGGGTCAGCGGCGCTGGGCAGCGGGTGGGGACCAGGGTGGGGACAGGCCACGGTGAGGCAGGAACATGTTTGGAAAGGGGTCTCCATTCCAAGGACTAGCCTTCCTGGAGGCCTTAGAAGCCAACATAGTTAGAAAGCTCTGATCTGGTGCAACCCCCACTTCTCCTCCAATTTTACACACGGGAAGAGGAGGAGGCCCAGACGAGGGAAGGGACTTGGCTGAGGTCACACGGTAGCGGGAGGACTCGAGGGTAAAAAGTGTCTATGTCAGGGGTCCTCACACTTTTTAAACAGGGGGCCAGTTCACTGTTCCTCAGACCGTTGGAGGGCCGGACTATAGTTTTAAAAAAAAACTATGAATAAATTCCTATGTACACTGCTAAGTCGGCTGCTAAGCAGGACAGGCAGCGGTGGCAAAAACACCCGGCGGGCCGGATAAATGTCCTTGGTGGGCCGCATGTGGCCCGCGGGCCGTAGTTTGAGGACCCCTGCTCTAGGACTATGGGATGAGCCGGCTGCAAGAGGCGGGGCTCCAACGCTCTAGGAAGCCGAGTTCTGCGCCCTCATCACTGAGTTGTGCAAACCACGGCTGCTGTGTTCAGTTGTGCCCGCTGTCCATGCCACAGGGACTCCGGCCCGGGGAGGGTCCAGCCCACACTGCTCTCGCCACGGCATGCGTGTTGGCACAGGACTGCTTCTGCCCAGGGGCAGAGGAGCTTGGGCTAGTCTGCACCAAGATGCCGCCCGGCTCACTTTCCCACCGTCCTGCCACTCCCCCGCCAGGGGTGGCGCCCCGGGCCTCTGACCCCGCCTCCGTTCTGCCTCTCCTCGCAGGCCGTCAAGAGTGGCCTCAGGACCACGTGTAAGTGCCACGGCGTGTCGGGCTCCTGCGCCGTGCGCACCTGCTGGAAGCAGCTCTCCCCGTTCCGAGAGACGGGCCAGGCGCTGAAGCTGCGCTACGACTCAGCGGTCAAGGTGTCCAGTGCCACCAACGAGGCCTTGGGCCGCCTGGAGCTGTGGGCACCTGCCAGGCTGGACGGTCCGACCAAGGGCCTGGCCCCCCGGCCCGGGGACCTGGTCTACATGGAGGACTCGCCCAGCTTCTGCCGGCCCAGCAAGTACTCCCCTGGCACGGCGGGCAGAGTGTGCTCCCGGGAAGCCAGCTGCAGCAGCCTGTGCTGCGGGCGGGGCTATGACACCCAGAGCCGCCTGGTGGCCTTCTCCTGCCACTGCCAGGTGCAGTGGTGCTGCTACGTGGAGTGCCAGCAGTGCGTGCAGGAGGAGCTCGTGTACACCTGCAAGCACTAGGTCTGTTGCCCAGTGTGCCAGCCGGGCACTGCCAGGACCTCCCTCAGTGCCCAGCACCCAGCTGTCCAGCTGGCCCCTCGGGGAAGATACACCTGCACGCACGCGCTCATCGATGTGCGTGCCAGGCACACGTACTCCTCTCCCCGCCGCACCTAGCAGCCTCCCCCTCCCTCAACACTCAGCCATGAGAGGTGCGGGCTCTACCCTGAGCCCGAGGGTCCCCAGTCTTCTTTGAGGACTTGGAGCAGGAAGGCAGAGTGGGAAAGATGTGGAAGGAAATGAGAGAGACCAGGCGGAGGGCAGGCCCGAGGTTTCAGAGGGGACGGAAGAAATCCCCCGCCATCTCCGTTCCTAGGATAAGTGGCCTAGCGCCGGGAAGATGCAGGGAACTGAGCTTCTGGGTGAAGAAGGCACCGGGAGGCAGTGTCAGCTGGAAGCCAAGGCTGGAGCCTGGCTGGGATGGGTCAGTCCCTCCCGGGGGCCCTGCTCAGGGCGCAGTGGGCCCAGGGGCCACAAACCATCACCACCTAGAGATGAGGGGCAAGGCCCGGGGGTGGGAGCTGTAGGTTTGGAGAAGAGCAAGCTTTCTGGGCTTGAGTGGGCCAAGTCAGAGACACGTCCTGGACTCGGAGTCCTTGATTATGTTTTTAAAATCTGCCTGTGCTGAGGCCTCTTTCTTGTCTTGAGAGCTGTTACCCGAACCCACCCAGCCCTGCTCAGCAAGACACCAGTGGATGCGAGGCCCAGAGGGAGCGCAGTCTCCAGGGGGGGCCAGATGGTGCATCGAGGGTGCACCCTCCCTGTTTTCTCTGGGACACAGAACCTTTAGTCCCCACCCAGGAGAGGGTGACAGCCCCCTGGTGCCAGGCAGGGATGTGGTGCCAGGCAAGCTCAGTGTCTCAGCTTTCCCTGGAGCTGGCTCTGGTCCCCATGGCTGGGGTCCCCCTATGCTGTGAGGCCCCCACACAGTTGACATTTGTGATAGAGGAGAGTTGGCTTATGCGTGCTGATTCTGGTTACATTTCTACTCTAACAGCTACTCATCTACTTAAGGTTTTTGCCCTGGGGAGGTACAGGGACATGAAAGTCTTTGCTAAGCCTGATTTCTTGGGGGGCCCCTTTATTTACTAATGGGCCCTCTACCTAAAAAACAGAAGTAACTTTGCTGGTTCCCTCCAATCCTGTGGACATTTTCAGTGATATCTACCAAGGCCCTGTGTGGGAGGAGGAGAGAGAGGCTGGTACACTCACACACACACACACACACACGCACACGCACACGCACACGCACATACACACGCACACACATGCACACACACGCATGCACACGCGCATGCCCCTTGGACCTGCCAGGCTGAGGGTTCTCACTTAGCAGCACACACCCCTCTGGTTCAGGACCAAGACCTCGCAGGGATCACTTTGCTGGAGGCCGTGCTTCCCCAGAGCAGGGCTCAGTGCCAGCCGGGAGGAAGTGACCTCCTCTGGGATGCTCTTGGCCACTCTGCTGGCCCGGCCGCGCCCTCTGTCAGCTTCCTTTCTCCCTGAACCCAGAGTTGCTGACCCTCCACTGAAACAGGAAACGTCAGAGTCAGCTGAATGCTCAGAAACTCCATGCGAGCCCCAGGAAGAAGCCCCGGGGTGAGACCTCCGAGGGTGAGACGGCGCTGCCTCTCCAGTGGCTTGGGCAGCCTGCAGGATGCTGGAAGGATCTCTGGCCGCAGAGGCTCTGATGAGACCCCTTTCTGGACTGACCACTCACCCAAGCAGCTGGCCCACACCTGGCAGAAAGAGCAAACAGGAGAGAGGGCTGGTTTTCTCGTTTCTTCCCCACTCCCACTGCCTGGAGACTCTCTGCCAGCTCCATCCATCTTGCTCCCCTGAGACCCAACTCTGCCCCCACGCCGGCTCAGCCCGAGGCCTGCAGCGGCAGGAAGAGGAGCATGATCCACCAACACGCCATCTGCACCCCAACTCCAGGGCCAGCAGTGTCGGGGGTGCAGGAGGATAAAGGGCAGACTCTGAGGGACCAAGGCCATGGCTGGCCACCAACACAGACAACCCAGGCCAAGGGCCTGGATGCAGGCTCTGAGGGCCCCTCAGCCTATGGGGCCATCTCTCTCCAGCCCTTTCTTCTCTTTTATCGCTCCCACCCTTTCTCTTCCAGTTGCCTCCAAAGGTCCACCTCAGTCCTGCTGGGACCCTGGGGACCAGTTACCACTGACCCCTCATTCTATATAGCTTTAAGGGAATCACTCACAGGGTATTTGTTGTCTACCTCACATATATAGATTTTAGGGCAAAGAGAATAATTTATATAGCTAAGATATATGAGAAAATATTTATGTTATTTATATAGTTTCTATATTCTATGGGCAGCACCTGTGGCATGACTCTTCCCCCCCCCCCCCCACCCCCCCCCCGCCGCCCCCCACGCCCTTCTGCATGAGCCCTATTGGCTTGATCCGGATCCTCCTTGTGAAGTCTGGAACTTCTCTGCTCTTCTGGTCCCAGGCCCCCTCTTCTGCTCTGGCAACACTGTCTTGCTCATAATAACGATGACAACAAGGATGACCACACCTTGAATTTGTAAAGCACTTTCAATCTTCAGAAACACTTTTGCCCCCATAATCTCACCTGCTTTCCCCATTTATCCCGGTGAGGTCGGTGGGACCATGTCACTGTGCCCATTATACAGATGTGGCCCAGGACGGGAAGGCTGTGCTCAAAGTCACACTGAAGAGGGCCCGTCAATGAATACGGACCGAACTTCTCGTGGGCCAGGCACTATGCGGGCTGACTTATCCTGAGCCTGGGAGCCCCAAAGCCTGGATGCACCCTGAGCCCAAGGACCCAAGGCAGTGGCCGCTTCCCTGACGGTGGGTGACATGGGCCATTTGGATCAGGACAGCACTTCAGCATTTTTCCAAATGGATTCCTGTGTCTCGGGGGCCGGGACTGTCCAAGAAGGCTGGAGAGACAAGGACCCCATGGGGGGTCACTCCAGGGCTGCCACCATTGGACCCCTCTCCTCCTGCCCAGGCCGCCCGAGAGGGTCGGGCGACTTCGCAGGGCTCCTCCCAGCCACAGATGGGTTTGCTTTTATTTGTGTTTTTATTTAAAAAATGAATGGTTTCCCATGGGATTTCTGGCTTCTCCTGTAAAATCAGCTGCACCGGTAGACTGGGCCTGCGATGCCACCTGGCCACAGTCAGCTAGAGAGGGGGAGCCCGAAGAAACAGAAGGCATGGGGCTCCTCAGGTTGCCACGTACCAGCCGCCGCAGCCCACTTTACTTATGGATGTTCCCCCTGGACCTCATGGGCACATCATGCCCATCCCCTGGTCTAGACACACCCGGCTTCCCTCGTGTCCTCCATTGCCCGGCAGACAGAGCGACAGACCTGTGCCAACCCTGACCATTATTTCTTGCTTTCCAGAGGGTTTTTCTCTCTCTCAACAACCATGAACTTCAAATGCTTTTTGTCTTGGCACATTTTAGGATTACCATGGGAGCTGTCTTGTATTGAGCACCTTGTTCTGCCCATCCATGCAATTGCTTAGGGAGTTCCTGCTGGGTGCCCACACCACCCTGGAGGCTGGGGTGCAGCAATGAGCGGGACCAAGTCCCTGCCTCGTGGGGCTGACATTCTAGTGGGGGGAGGGGGAGAGGGAGACAATAAACCAATAAACTACATGTCAGCTTCTATACCCATTTTGTCTCGATTTATTGCAATCACCTTACACACTGGGCACAACCACCACCATCTTATGGTTAAGGAAATGAAGATTGTGAGACATAAAAGCTCCCAAATGCCACTGGCAAGCAGTGGTGTCAGGACTGAACCGCAGAGCCTCCGAAGTGTGTATTCCTTCCTCTCTCCCTGCTGTCCCCCTCAGATGTTATTTCAGGGATGGATCACCCCCTTTTATGGATTCTGGTAACCTGAGGCCTAGAGGAAGGAAGTAACCCGTCCAATGTTGCATGCCACGTCAGATCAGGCTGGAGCCTGGGTCCCCTCCCAGACAGGATAAGTATTTCTAGAGCCCTCGTTTCATGGCCAGCAATGCAGGTTTGGGTGGGGGCAAGATGAGGCAAAGCCAGAACCTTCAGGACTTATGGTTGGTTAGGAGAAATGAGAGGCACGACTGTGCATTTGTTTGAGTCATTTGTGTGTCAGCCCAACAGTCCCTCCTCTGGCCACACTGCCTTCCCAGCATGCTTTGGGAAATGCACACTGCTCCTGGGGGTCTGATGGGGCAAGAGGCACTGCCCTGCCCCCACTCTCCAGCTCTGCTGGGATCCACAGGGAGGGAGGCAGAGGGAGATCCATAGTCCAACCCCGAGGGCACCGACAGTTCCACCAGCATGGCTGTCCTAATGGGCTCTTCCTGCCCAGTGCTCCCGGGCCTGGAGCGGAGGCAGAAGCGTCCACACGCAGCAGGTTCCAGGGCACCGAGGGATTTCCCACTTGAGCCTCACAGGAAGGGCATCCTTCCCTTTACAGATAAGGAAACTGAGGCACAAAATGGTTAAGGGACTCACTGAAGGCCACATAGGCCACCCGGGTCTTTGCCTCCAAATCTATGTTCTTTCTACTCTACATAACTTTCAGCTTCCCCCAGCCCCCAGTGGGAGGAGGCTGAAAGTTACATGGAGTAGAAAGGACCTTTCGCTGCTCTTGTCCATAAACTGGTCCCCAATCAAACCCTCTGGCCGCTCCACCCTTAGCTGCTCGGGGCCCCGCTCTTCCTGGGGATCCGTGCTTTCCGAGACAATCGCTAGGTGGGTACTTACCCATGGAAACCCCCCTTTTAAAAATGCTTAGCCACATTTGCTCGCTCGACCTGCGTGTGTATTTTCTTGAACAGTTTCTGAGAACGTTGCAGACACCAAGACACGTAAATATTTTCCCACATATCTCCTAAGAACAAGAACGTTCTCCAAAAGAACCACAAGGCCATCGTCACATCCAAGAAATCGGACGTTGACACAGTATTATCTACTACACAGTCCTTATTCAGACTTCCCCAATTGTCCCTCCAAATGCCCTTTATCAGTTTTTTCCTGACTCAGGATCCACTCAAGAATCAGGCTTTGCATTTTGTTGCCATGTCTCTCTAGCCCCCTGTAATCACGAATGTTCCCCCTGCCTTCTTTGTGTTCATGCATGACATTGCCATTTTTGAATTGTTCAGGCTGGATGTCTTGTAGAATGTTACTCAATGGAGATCTGATTGGTTCCTTATGATTAAATTCTGGTTAAACACTCTGGCAAGGCGTTTACTTGGGTGATGGGTGCCCTTCTCTGCGCATGTTGTCGGGAGCCGTGGGATGCCGGCTGTCAGCATTACCGGTGATGATGGATTTCATCGCTTGGTTAACGTGGTTTCTGCCAGATCTCTCTGATGAAAAGCCTTTTCCCCTTTGTGGTTCATGTGATGTATGACTCATCTATGGAGTGATGCTCTGAGACTGGGAATATCGTGTGGCCCAATAATATTTTACCCAATAGTTTCAGTCTCCATCGGTGATCCTTGCCCAAATCGATTGCAAATGGTGGTTTTCTAATTCTGTCATTCCTATTTTTGGTTGGCATTCTTCCATAAGAAGAGATTTCCCTTCTCCCTTACCCACATGGTACTTCTTTTAATCTTCACAATCACCCTGCAGGGTAAGAACTGTTATCCCATTTTACAGAGGAGAAAACTGAGGTTCAGGGAGCTTAAGTCATTTGCCAAGTGAGTGGCAGAGCTGAGATTCAAACTCGGGCCTTTCTCATTCCTAAGCTCACACCCACTGCCCTCTGGAATTTTCTCAAATTCCTGGGCTTCTTCTCTGATGACCTAGCTCAAAGTGGGGAGTGAGAAGTGGTGCCATCTTCCAGCGGAATGCCTGTAGCAATTGTGGAAGACATTTAGGCCAGTGGTGGGGGGAGAGGAGGGAGATTCCTCTCTTGAAACCATGAGGCAGCCTTGCTCCCGTCTCCCTGGTCCACCTCCAACCTTACAGGCTCAGCAGTGTCTCAGCCTCCCTTTTTGCTACCCCTGAGGATCCCTGTCCCCACCAGCCCTGCTCTGGTCCTTTCTGGATTCCTGGCTCTATGGAGCATGGCCGTAGTGACCTCAAGTCCTGGAGCTCCTGAGATGGGCCTGGGGTCAATTACTCTGCCTCTACCAACTCCAGGAGACACGTGGCATGATCCCATATGTCCTATTTCCAGGAGGGGAAGTATGCTCACTGTCCAGCTAGCAAGCATAGTGTGCCAAGCTCTGCCCTAGAAGGAAGGCTATACAAGACCAGAGGAGTGACCTGCGATTGGGGTGGGGCCATCCTGGAGGGAGAGCATGGGGTGGGGTCCTCTGCTCACCCCCCACCTTTCCTCACCCCCCACCTTTCCTATCTCTACCTGGTGTGCCTTCTTGCAACTGATCACTCAGCAAACTAAGTGGCCACAAGTGTGCTAGGCATGTGCCAGAGCGCCGTGGTGACGAGCCGTAGGCCAGGCCTTCAGGGAAGTCACAGACCAGGAAAAGAGATCACTAGGTGGTAGGCCTTGGGAGAGGCGGCTAACTGCACGGAAATTCGAGTGCCGTTCCCTCTGGTCATCTCACTTAACCACGATGACATCCCTAGGACACATAAATCCACCATCCCCATCTTATAGGTAAGGGAACTAAAGCTCAGAGAGGTTCCCTGCCATGCCCAAGGTCCCACGGTCAATTACAGGGCTGAACATTACACAGCCCCTCCATGCCTCTCGTCCCATAGTGTAGGGCACGGCTTGTGCAAAGGTCTGGGGACTAGGGAGAAGGCGGCACCGGGGGATTGCAAGGATTCAGTGTGGCTGGTGGCATCGTCCTCCCTTTCGCTTGTCCTCCTCCTGCCTTCCTCTCTTTCCCTCTCCCTTTCTCCCCTGCCTGCATACCTGCAGAGCTGAGGCCCCGGCTTCTTGGGTCCTTATCCCCTTTACTCCCATCCCTCCCTGAGTCCCCAGGGCCTGTGGGGCCCACATTCCTCCCTGACTCTCTCTCAGACCCATTAGTGTGTTTACCCTGGAGCCCCAGCCCCTGACTCTCCCTGCCCTGCCCCCACCACAGTGAGTGGACAGTTGAGAGGTAGAGGCTGGTCAGAGCCACAGGAGAACCTGACCCAGCATCCGAATTCCTGCCCCCCTGTCCCAACAAGTCCGGGGCAGCCAACAGTAGCCCCCGGGGTGCCTGCACCCCTTCTCGCACAGCCCCTCCTGTGGCTGACAGGCCCTAATCTCAGCTGTCTTCATGCAGCCAGCCCTCCAAGCCTGGGGTCACCTGATGCCGACACATTTTAATTCAGAAGCTGATTTCTGCTTGTTGGCAACATGTCATTTCTGAAATTGCTTTCTCTGCCCAGAGGCAGGAGATGTCAGAGCCGTGCAGGTGTTACAGCAGGGCCGCACCCCGCCGCCCCCCCCCCAAGTTCAGGAAGGATTAAGGGGCGTGGGGGGCACACATTAGATCCTCCAGCTCTGCTTCTCATGTTTCCCCAAGGGCCGGGGGCCAAGGATGGGGGATGCTGGGAACAGCCTCAGCTTTCCTCTCCGGACCAAAGACAGAGGCCCAGAGTAGGGTAAATGAAGTTGCTGCTGCTGCCTGGAGCATGTCCTAGACAGGTGCCGGGCACCCTGCAAAGTGCCTCTCGTGCATTACTGTATTTGCATCTCCAAGTTGGTGTCACCCCTACCTTACAGCTGAAAATAGATGCTCAGAGAGGTTAGATCACTTACAAGTACCTGAGGTCACACAGTAAGTATGTGACGCAACTAGGACTCAAACCATGAGAGTAACAGCCAGGCTAAGATTTAGAGGTTCCAGAAGAGACGGGCCACAGAGCTGGGAAGGACTTGGGGCTGGCTTCCCTTTGCTTGCTTCATGGCTCCGCCTAAATAGTTTCAGTGAAATTTGCCTGCTCCCCTAGCCTTCCCACTCCTGCAACCCATCAAATGGTTATTTGCTCCTTTTACGTGGACTTAGCATTTTGCATATACCTTGATTAGCAATTATCTCTATGTTGGCATCGTTATTGGATAGATGAGTGAAAAGACAAATGAATAAATGAATTTATGAATCTTTCTCTCCATAATGTTTCCCCATTCCCATTTCCCTCCCCAGCAGTGTCCTACCATAGCAGGCTTCCTGTGTTAGCAGGTACCATGACACATTGGCTCCTTACCAGTCGTGCTTCCTGCCCTTTTCTCTCCTCCCTTTCCTTCTCCTCACTCTCTCTTGCCTCCCCTTCCCAACTCCCAGAATTCCGGGCTGCCACCAGGAACAGAGTTAGGCAGGAACTTGAACCTGCAGCCCCAGCAGGAATGAGCTAATGCAGCTAGAAAGCAGCTTTCTTGTCCCCTAGTACAGATGGGGCATGAGCCACCCCACCCTCTCCAAGGCAGTCATCACCTCCCAGCTCCACCTGCTTCTCCACCCGCTGCTTCCTCCTGCTTCTCCTTCTAGCTCTACAGAGGACCTATGGCTGTGTGTACTTGACCCTTGGCCAGAGCTAGGGACATGGCCAGATGGGCTGGTGTGGAGAAAACTGTCCTGAATCACCTCATGCATTTGTTGCATGGGTACTGAGTGGTAGCTTTTTTTTTTTTTTTTAAATATATTTTATTGATTTTTACGGAGAGGAAGAGAGAGGGATAGAGAGTTAGAAACATCGATGAGAGAGAATCATCGATCAGCTGCCTCCTGCACACCCCCTACTGGGGATGTGCCCGCAACCAAGGTACATGCCCTTGACCGGAATCGAACCTGGGACCTTTCAGTCCGCAGGCCGACGCTCCATCCACTGAGCCAAACTGGTTTTGGCACTGAGTGGTAGCTTTAATCAAAAGGTTTTCACAGCCATCATTTCCTTCAGTGCTGGCAGAAAGCAGTGTCAGCTGGAAGGCGTAAAAATAAAGATGTTAGCAAGTCATTGAACTGCAGACCTAACAGGTCCCTTCCCATTTTACAGATGAGGAAATCAAGGCCCCAATTGGGCAGGCACCAGTGGATTTCTGAAGTGTGGCAACTAAAAATATGAAACCAGGATCTGTTTCACAGAGGATGGTCAAATGTTCAAGAAGAAGGGACAGGTGGTCTTTAAAAGTCAGATAAGCAGAGTCCCCAGGTGAGTACTGTCTTGGGAGCTAGAGCCAAGCAGGCAAGTTACCTTTCTTCTCTGAGCTTCATTCATTAAAGCAAGCAAGCAAGCAAACATTGCAAACACCAACAACAAAATCCTCTCTATAGATAATATAGGTAGGTGGATAGATAGACTGATTATATACAAAGTACTCCTACTGTGTGTCAGGCACTGGGCCAGGCCCTGGGGAGGAAGCAGTTAACACGGCAGGCAGGGCTCGGAAAGGACAGAAGACGGATAAACAAGTCATCACTACTGAGGGTGATGAAACTGACAACCTGGTCGCCCCAGGCAGCTGAACTCAATGACTGGGGACGGTGGGAGCCAGCGCAGGGAGACTTCTCACTTTATTCCTTGTTGTTGCTGTTGGATAGGAACCATGTGAACGCATTACTTACCCCTCAAACTAAAGAAAATACAAAATAGAATAAATATGAGGTGTGATGAGTGTTAACAAGGGGTGCGTATAGAGTGCCTCCAGAACACTTCAGGAGTGTAGGTGCAGACCTGGCCTCGGGGAAGGGAGAGACATCCCCCTTCCCCTCCCCCTCCAAGAGGAGTGACTTCAGCCCAACTCCAGCCTGAAGCTTCATGGGGCCTTGGCCAGGTGAATAGTTCGAGGGGGAGAGGGATGCAGCTGCCAGTGGGAGGTTACAGCGGGAGGTGATACAAGCAATCTTGCAAGATCATTGGGAGGATTCGAGGGTGTCTCTAGAGAATGCCTGGCACACAGGATGTGCTTAATGTGTGGTGACCACTACTATTATTAGTCCCCAATTGCTGCCATCGGCAGGGGCTAGGAACACTGGCCCTCATGCTGTCACTGACTCTGCGATAAACTCCCAGGCCTCGGGTGTCTCTAGCTGACAGGAGCCTCCTGCACTGCTGCAACATTTTATAGTTTATGTGGACCCAGCAGTAGGTGCAGGAAGGCAGAGAGAAGGCCTAAGCTGAGGGTGCCCTTCTTGGGGGGGTGGGCTCTTCTAGAATCAGCCCTCAGACATAGGACCCAAATAACCCCAAATTTTGATGCAGGGGCCGGCTGCCCAGGTGGTGTCACTCACATCATAGACCGAGAACCCTCCTCATGCTGGGAAGGGACAAATGCCCTAAAGGGTATGGCACAGCAACGAAGACCAGTGTTGTGAGCACTAATGATGCATGAACGCCTCATCCTCACAGCCACCCCACCAGGAGCGTGGAACTGTACTCACTACCCCCGTCTAACAGATGAGGCATGCAAAGGTTAAGTGACCTGCATGAGGTCATTTCATGAGGTCACATTCATGAGGTCACGTGGCCAAGCTTTGATGCCAGGTGGCCCCTTAGCCACTTAGAGGCCCAAAGCAGAGCTCCCATGTCTCAAATGTCCTCTGTGTGCCTGCTCCGCCCCTTCCCTGCAACAGGAAGAGAACCATTTCCTTCAACTCAGCAGCCCACTGTGCGCGCCTAAAACCTAATTTGTGTCCCGGACTTAGAATCCATGGTGACATCAATAGAATTTTGAATATCTGATTTCCAGGGAAGCCGGATGGTCAGGGGTTGACTATATGTAGATGCAGGATGGGTTGGGGTGCGCAGCTCACTTAGAGGTGTCCCACTGGGTATCAGGCCCTCTGGGATGGGATAGCCTTACCCCAACAGGAAGTGCTTCCCTCCGGAGGAGACTCAGCAGGTCTCCCATGCGGTTGGCCAGGGCCAGAGAGGAAGAGCCCTGACCCTGGGAGCACTGTGGGCTAGCCAGCTGGTGGCCATGTCCCCGCTCTCCTTCTTGGATGAAATCAGAAGTCGCACCTTAACCCGAAGCTTCATCATGGCCTTGGTAGGGTCCAAGCCAACCATCAATGGTCAGCCTACAGCCCCTGGTTGGCTAAATAGTCCTCTGACCTCTGACTCCTAAAGGTTAATCAAGACCTCTGACCTCTGTGTTCCTGGACCCCGTCCTCTCTGGCACTCACCTAGCTCCCGTCATCCAAGCCTGAGAGATGGTTTGGAGCTCATGTCTTTTCTTCCCTTCCAAATCCTGGAAGGAGGGGATCCATGCAGTCCTTCTTTATCTTGAACGTGGGAGTTGCATCTCATTGACCCCTGAGTGAGGCCTTTGACTTTTGACCTTTAGAGAGTAGAGAAGGCCTCTGTGAGCAGCAGACCCCAGCCTTGCGATCAGGATCAGCATTCTTATCGATGGGCCTTTCTGTGCTATAATTTCTGCATCATCTGTAAAATGAGGATAGTAATACACCCACATCATGAGAATTACATTTGTTAATAGGAGAGCTTAGAACAGGGCTTGGCACAGTGCAGCTCTAAATAAGCATTAGCTGCTCTTAGTGTTATTTTCGCTGCTGTTACTGTGACACTCTGTCCCTGGCCTCCAAGGCAGCCCCTTTCATATCACCCCTTGGGTCCTGCCTGAGTCTCCATCCCCAAAGCCCTGCCTCATTCCTGTGTCTGCTCTGCCTCTTTGTCCCCCGTTCCTCCTCCTCTTCTCTCCCCTTCCCTCCCTGCTATCCTGCTGCTCCTGCGGCTCTTCGCTGGCTAATAATGCTGCTGTCACTTCAGATTAGAGCCCATTACGTTCCTTCATCTCAGCTTAAAATTTTTGTGGTTTCCTAGCTCTGCCTACAGTGCTCCATGAGGGGCAAGGGCTGCCCAGCTGGAGGAAGCTTCAGGAGGAGGAATGCAGGTCTGAGTTTCCCAGGTGGGCTCTCCTGGACTCCTGCCTATCAGAGATGGGGCTGGGGTGGGTGGGGGGTTGCAGGGTGTCCACTTGTAGGACTGTGCATGGGAAGTACTGGGAAGGCCAGGGCCCCTCTTGACTTGGGCAGGTCATTATCTACATGTCATTTTGGGATTTTCTCACCATGAGGAGAGGTGAAAACAGAATCAGCTTCTGAGTTGAGGTTGGAAGCCTGAAGAAACCAAACTGGAAAGGCTCTGGCTTCTAGGGCTGAGAGGAGGAAAAGAAGCAAGAAGCCTAATTAATTGTCCTGAGTAAGGGCATATCCTCAGGAGAGCTGAGCTAGCCAGACAGGGCAGTGGGGCCAGAGAATGGACATCATGCTTCCAGGGTCTCTCTGGGAGTAGAGATGTCTTGATGTCAAGACACACACAGTGAAGACTAGTATAGCTGGACTGGTACAGCTGCCTGTTGCACGCAGCAACCCAGTCCCCACTTGTGCCTTGGTTTGTCCTGGTGACTCAAGACCATGATACTCACCTACATTCATTTTTTTAAAAATATACTTTTATTGCCCTAACCGGTTTGGCTCAGTGGATAGAGCATCGGCCTGCGGACTGAAGGGTCCCAGGTTCGATTCTGGTCAAGGGCATGTACCTTGGTTGTGGGCACATCCCCAATAGGAGGTGTGCAGGAGGCAGCTGATTGATGTTTCTCTCTCATCGATGTTTCTAACTCTCTAGCCCTCTCCCTTCCTCTCTGTAAAAAAGCAATAAAATATATTTTAAAAAATACTTTTATTGATTTTTTTTTACAGAGAGGAAGGGCAAGGTAAAAAAGCAATAAAATATATTTTAAAAAATACTTTTATTGATTTTTTTTACAGAGAGGAAGGGCAAGGTATAGAGAGTTAGAAACATTGATGAGAGAGAAACATCGACCAGCTGTCTCCTGCACACCTCCTACTGGGGATGTGCCCGCAACCAAGGTACATGCCCTTGACCGGAATCGAACCTGGGACCCTTCAGTCTGCAGGCCGATGCTCTATCCTCTGAGCCAAACCGGTTAGGGCACCTACATTCATTTTTTTTTTTTACATTCATTTTTCATGACCAATGCATTAGCTCACAAGATTTGGAGAATGATCCAAATGATCACCATGCCCTCTTAGGTGCCACCCTTTTATCATCCATACAACCAATTAACAAATACTTACTGAACACCCAGTGTATCCAAAATGCTGTTGGGGTACAATAATGAAGTCACCTGGCCTTGCCTACTCATCGTCCCAGCTCCTTTGACCTCAGTACTTTAGGTTCAAAGACAAAATTTGGAGATGCAGCCACCATCCTCAAGGAGACTTACAACCTCCTGGGACTAACCACACAGCAATGAGGGGGATTGACTGAGTCCCTTCCCTTCCCTGGGCCTCTGGCTCCTGCTCTGTAATAACAAGAAGGGTCAGACTCCCTGACCTTGGGTGCTTGCCAGGCCTCCTATAATTCCAATGTAGGTTCTACACAAAAGGTCATTGGGTGATGTGCAGGAATAACTTAAGTCCCCTTAAGACAGGTGCCAGGAAGCCTACCAATTGGATAATTAGGCTTGCCCCGACCCCTCATCCCTTGAGGGAGCAGACATGGACCTCAGCTGCCCTCCCCACAGTGGCAGGCGGAAGTGCCGGGGCCCCCTCGTCGTCGGGGGTCCCCTGGTGGAATGTGGCCATGGTGGGCCCTGGGACAGAGGGCTTGCCTGACAGATCTAAGGCTGCCGCCTGCCACCAGGTCTCCATAGGGCAGCCTGCTGGCCTCCCTCCTGTGGAATGACAGCCCTGCTCCCCCCTACCTGGTGTTTAATCTTTAATGCAGGCCCAGCTGCCCTCGGGCAGGACCCATCAACCCACCCGCTCTGATAAAAGCGATAATTAGCTCTTTTTCAACTTTTCACTTCTCCCCCCTCCACTCTGATGTGTGAGCATTGGGAGAATTCCAACTAATGGGCCTGCCCTTAGCCAATTCCCCGCTGATGCAGGCCGGAATGTGCGCAGGGTCATTAGCCGGGCCTCCGGGCAGGGGCCAGTGCTTGGGACGTGCTCTCCTGCCTGCTCTGGGTGCCCCAGCCACCCGGGAGAGAGCCCAGCCTCTGCAGAGCAGACCTGCCCAGACCTGCTGGATCCCACCTTCCTCAGTGACAGCCCCTTCCTGCACCTCAGCAGAGCCCGCTGGGAGGTGGCCCTAGGTTCCCATGGGGCCAGGCCGAGAGGACACAGGGCCATCCGTCCCAGGCATCGCCCTTGCTTCCAGGGCAGGGAGCCCAGCTGGGTTCAGCCACCGGTCAGTGCAGAGACTGCTGGCTGGAATCCCCCCAACCCCGCCCCCTAGTGACTTACAACAACTAACTTGTGCGTGGTGCCTGTCCCAAGTGCTTCCTGATGGCTCAGCTCAGACGTTGCTGCAGCCCAGGGCTTAACCTGTACCTCAGGAGCACGGGACGATTCTGGCCTAGCTCCTCTTCCCTTCTTCTCTGACCAGCTCCAGCCAATACTCACAGATTCATGGGTCACCTAGTGCCAGAGGCTACCAGCACCCAGAACCATGGGGCCTCTGTCACTAATATCACAGATTGCCCAGGGCTACCCAAGTCTAGAGCTACTGCCTCCAAGAGGTAGAAACAGGGCCATTGATGCTGAGAATCAGAGGTTACTACTAGCCAGGGCACCTTCACCTAGAAACCCAGGGCCACCTTCACCTAGAAACCCAGGGCCACCTTCACCAGGTGCTGTTGACACCTGGAACCACCTAGACCCACAGGACACAGGCACCAAGAACCCCAGCAGAGCCCATCCAGGACTTCCACGGACTAGAACTCTAGAGTCATCATGAACCAGAAAGGCGAGCCGCAGAGTCACTGATATCTAGTCCAACCTTGGACCCTGTATTGGACTGAGGGACTTTGAGGTAAGGTCACGCTGGCACTTAATGACAGTCTTTCCTCATGTAGGCTCTAGTGTATCTTCCTTCACTGACTCTGCTTGACAATGAACTGCCCATGGAGACTCTTGAGCCACTAATTATAGCTAATCTCTATCAGCACTTTTGCATCAGGTTTTAGTTTGTTTTCACTTCATCCCAGAAAAGTAGTCCACACTGGAGAGATCATTAATTCCCTCATTACAGAGCACCATCCACAGGCCAAGCTCTGTACCTTAGGATAGAGTGGAGACTGAGACAGCCCAGGGTCTGACCCTCATGGGCTTCCATTCTAGTAGGGGGAGGTAGATAATAAAGAGGTTAACCTATAAATAACGTCTTTTCAGTCAGCTGTAATGCAATAAAAATAAATCAGATAAAGGTGGGAGGGACTAATATATATACCTTATATGTACATATAGGTAGGTGTTCACGGAAGGGTTCTCTGAAAAACTAGCTTCTGAGCTGAGATAGGAGGAGGGCATATGATGCAGAGGGAACTGAAGTGGGAACCAGGGTGGTACATTTAAAGAACAGCAAGCTGGTCAGGGTGGCTGGAGCTGGGACAGCATTGGGGTGACCAAGGGGAGACCTGAGGTAGGCAGGGGGCCTTCTTACACTGAGTGAGTAGCCTGCATTAGGGACTTGATTTTTGTACCTTGTGCAGTTAGCTGCTTTGGGAAGGTTCTCTAGACTTCTTGTGAGGGAGGACCAGAAGGGAATGCAAAACTCCAAGGAATACATCTTTTCAAAATATATATGTATATCTATTTTTAATTGATTTCAGAGAGGAAGGGAGAGGGAGAGAAAGATAAAAACATCAGTGATGAGAGAGAGAATCATTGATGGTTGCTTCGTGCATGCCCCACAATGGGATCGGGCCACCTGGAGCATATGAGGTTCCATGAATCAAATGAGATAACAATCAAACTTTTTTCTTTGCTTTAGATCAGTGGTTGGCAAACTCATTAGTCAACAGAGCCAAATATCAACAGTACAACGATTGAAATTTCTTTTGAGAGCCAAATTTTTTAAACTTAATCTTCTTCTAACGCCACTTCTTCAAAATAGACTCGCCCAGGCCGTGGTATTTTGTGGAAGAGCCACACTCAAGGGTCCAAAGAGCCGCATGTGGCTTTCGAGCCGCAGTTTGCCGACCACTGCTTTAGATCAAGCCCAGTCTTTGGCTGCAGAAATGGAGGCTCGTAGATGCCTACTTTTGCAAACCCCGTCAGAAACGAATGAGGGGAAGGTGTCTGTGCTGGGGAGGGGGCAATGACCTGGAACAGCCATTTTCCTCATAGTTCAGAGTAATTCAAGGGACACTAGAGTGTGTGTGTGTGTGTGTGTGTGTGTGTGTGTGTGTGTGTGTAAAACTGAGATAGAGAGAACTCTGTGGCAGGAAGTTTTCACTTGGCTAAGTTCGAACAACAAACAAGGAGCAGTTTGTGGCCAAGCAGTAAGTCTAGAGGGGAAAACAAACAGACAGAGCAGGGGACCAAGAATGCCAGGATGGGTTTCCCAGCCTGCTCCTGGGCTGGGGGGAGAGGCACAAAACGCTGGGATCTGGTTGCCAGCAGACACTGTGAGTAGCCTGCTCCCCCTTCTTCAAGGTAAAAGAACCATAGTTCTGATGAGACACTCATCCTCCCTAGGGAACGGATCTCTACCACCAGTTAAGGAGTAAATCCAGGTGTAACCAGCCCTTAATTTGATGATGCAATGCTAGCCAATGAGAGTTGAAGCCAAGTTCTGCTGGGGCTGGTGGGAGAGGTCTCTCTCTTAAAAAGGGCAGAAACTGTTCCTCTTATGCTTCCGTTCTTTACAGCACTGGTCTGCAGTACCCAGATGTGTGGCCGACACTTGGACACCATGAGGTGAGCTGGCAGGCAGAAAGGTGGGAAAAAATTCAAGTTCTCAAGGATGCATCGAGTCCCTAAATTGACCAATACCGGAGCCTCCTCCCTCTGGCCTTCTTACTGTGGGAGATAAGTTTTCCTTGTTGGTTTGTTTTTTTGTTGTTTTTTAATATATTTTATTGATTTTTCACAGAAAGGAAGGGAGAGGGATAGAGTTAGAACATAGATGAAAGAGAAACATCGATCAGCTGCCTCCTGCACACCCCCTACTGGGGATGTGCCCGCAACCAAGGTACATGCCCCTGACCGGAATTGAACCTGGGACCCTTGAGTCTGCAGGACGACGCTCTATCCACTGAGCCAAACTGGTTAGGGCAATTTTTCCTTGTTTTTTAAAGCCCTTTCAGGCAGGGTACTAATATCCTAATTGATTCTGTCGTCCTCACTGGAAAACAAGTTGAAGGTGAGGACATGGCTTCCTCACCTCTAGATCTCCAGCACCTAACACTAAGCCTGACTTATTGTGGATGCTCAACACTGGATGGATGGATGGATAGATGGATGGATGGATGGATGGATGGATGGATGGATGGAGCTCACCATCTCTCACAGCAACTTTGTCCCAGTATCTGCTCTTCTATTCTCATTTCATCCTTGATTAAGGTTAGAGTGGACTGAAGAGGCATGAAATCCCAATCTCAGGAGACCTGCATGAAGCCTTCATGTGAACACAGGCCTGAGCTCTGACTGGGGCTGCAGAGAGACGGGGACCTCCCTAACAAAGACCTCAGAAAGAGTCCCTTTCCCCAGGTTTCCTGCAGAGCGCTGCCTCTTCCTTGGAGATCAGGCACTCCTGCCTCCTACGCCCCCCTACCTGGGCCTTCCTCTCAAAACACAGAGCAGGATCAGCCCACCCCCATCACAAAGACACCAGCTCTGGGATCTTGGAGCAGGTCTCCACGTGTCCCAAGCCTCCATTTCTACATTGGAGAAAGGGGGACCGCAGCAGCCCTAGTGAAGTGACCTTCTTAGACAGCTTGGGTCACAGAGTCCAAAGATCCCCTGTGAAGATGATGCTTGGAATAGCCCACTCCCAGGCCAAGTGAGCAGCAGTGAGAAGACAGAATTTTATCTTTTGCTGAGTCACAAACTGATCCCCTGAGTACATGTTGCTCATGTGTGAGAGAGCAAGCCCTGATACTGGGTGACATCTGTGGTTATGGAAGAGAAGGAAATCTATGTCTCTAAGGATTAATCCATGACCTTGACCTCGTGGGCAATGAAAACTGACAGCTAAGCCATCATTCCCAATGGCCCATTGTGCCTCGTGGCCCAGGACAGCCCAGTGGGATGTCAAGCAGACAGCCAAGTCAGTAACTGGTTGTTTCATTCCACAGCCCCTGGACTGTGTATATGTGTGTGTGTGTGGAGGGGGGGTGGGTATTGTGTGCCTGTGAGTGTGCGCCCAGCCCTGCAGACTAAGGTTCTCCAAAGGATCTGCCCCAGTGTGAAGGAAAGACCCCGCCTAGCAATGACGAAGTGGCGAGGACATCTTTCCCCAGCATCTGGGAGGAACAGGCAGGTCCGGATGTGGGCCACTGACCTTCTCCCTTCCTCCTGGAAAGGAAGCTCCTCCTGCAGCCACCTTTGTGCTGACCATGGGCGGTTACAAATGCGTTCCCTGACTGTCGTCTCTTCCTGAACAGTGAGGAACAGCTGGCCCAGCCCCCACTCCCGGGGAAGGAGCTGCACGCCCTGGTTTCTGACCAGTGCTGATGGGCGGGGTGGGAGGCAAGGACCAGAGGCCAAGCCAAGGCCTTCCCGGGGCCTCTTCTGCAGCGTGGCTCCCTCCCCTCTCCCATAAGAAAATAGACACAGGGTCAGAAAGGACTTCCCTGAGCTAACAGGACAGGGCCTGCAAAAGGCCTGAACCGGGGCCAGCCGACGGACAGTGAGCATCTTTGGGCAGGGAAGCTGGTCAATAAATGTCACTAACAAAACACTCCTGGAGCATGAGCATGTGCCCTTTGGTGATTATTACGTTTTTCAGACCCCACAACAGCCCTATGAGGAAGGGGCTACCATTATGTCCATTTTACAGATGAGGAGGTTGAGGCACAGAGAAGTTAAGCAACTGGCCTGAGGTTGCCCATCTAGGAAGTGGCAGAGCTCAGATTTGAACTCAGGCTGCAGAGTGATGCTCTTAGCTAATATGCAACCCAACCATGCACACACAAGAGCATCGTGTGAGTGTGTATTAGGCGCTGTCATAGAACCCTGCCACTTGGCAGACCAGTCTATAACTGTGCCACAGCTACCCTGCCACTAGAGCTACATTGTGACGTGGGAGGACAGAGACAGAAGAAGAAATTCCATCTGATAGCACCATCCACTATGTGTTGTGCCAGGTACTTTCCAGTACGTGATTTCATTTAATCCTTGCAAAAACCTCATAAGGAAAATGAAGATCAGAGTACTCAAGTCATTTACCCAAGGATGCACAGCTTGCCACTGACCCAACCCAGGGCTCGCTGATCACAAGGCCAGATGGCTTTCCACTACATCAAGAGTATAGGAGGGGCACTTGCCAATTAAGAAAACGGGGCTCGGAGGATTCAAGTAACCTGCCAAGGTCAACAGGCAGCAGGGGCCTGGGTCAGGATTCGAACACAGGCCTTTCTGATGCCTAGATGAGCAAGGTTTCCGGTTCATCTTCGTCCTGTTCTCAGGACTTCAGGCCTCTGTTGCCCCCCCCCCTCACCCCCCACAGGGAAGGAAGTAGAGAAGGGAAGTCCATACTCTTGTCCTCCAGGCAGGGGGGGGCCTGACCGTGGCTGTGAGCACTCGGGGCACTTGAAGTCAGCTGACCCTTGTGCTTCAGAAGGGCGAGCCAGGTGCAGGTGTTTGGCTCGCTGGGGAGGACAGCTGGTCCTCTGCTCTTATCCGAGGGACCCTTCCACTCTCCGGCCCCTGCTCTTGGCATAAACAAGGCTTTGGAGACTCCGACTGCAACCCAGATCTCCTGATTGAAAAAAAGAAAAGATAGTAAAGATAGCTTCTCAAATTGTATGCTATTTTCTTAAAAGCAGGGGCAGACGAAAAGGCCCCACCAATTTCTATCTTGCCCTGGGCTCCTTAACCACAGCTCCAGTTGCGGGGGCAGGGGGGGGGGGCTGTAGGGGAGTTCAGTCCCAGCATTGTGGGTGAGCAGGCTTAGGGGGGGGCATCCCAGCCTGAGCTGAGGACCCCCTAATCCCCCACCAATGGAATGTGCTTGATTCCAGGAGGCTAAGGTATTGGGGGTGGGGAACTGCAGAAGTCCCCTTTAAAAAGCCCAATGTTCAGACAGGCCTGTGGCCCTGCTGTTTGATGGTTCTTGATGGATGAGCCTCCGACTCTCCTGTTGAGCCTCCTTGTCCCCCCTCCTCCCGTGCCCCCTCACTCTGTGAGGTCTGGCTTGTGCGAGGAAGCCCGTCAGTGTTGGGACACGTTGGTCCCATGGCCTGCAGCAGGATGGAGGCCTCTGAGGGACGCCTGCTGTCTGGCCCTCTCCTCAGAGGGCTTCTCTAGCCCCATGCCTCAGGGTCCTGGGCACTTCCCTTTCAAAGCTGCAAAATTACCGCCATTAATGCAGCTTGTCTCCCCAAGGCACTGAAAGTGGGGCGAGGAGGCCCTGGCAGCAGATCTGGTTATTGGGGGCTGGCTCGGTGGGTGTCGAGTGGGGCTTTTCCCTGTGGGAGGCAGGGGCTGTGAGGACCACCCTGGAACTACGGTGAGTTCAGCTATGAACCTCTCTCTGTGTCCCACGGAAGGGACCTCACTGGAGCTTCCCAGCTCCTTCCCAGGGGAGCAGCAGGTGAATTTTCTAGGGTCAGCCTGCACCTGGAGTGAGTGGCTCCTTAAATTGTGGGCCGTTGGTACCTGGCTGGCCTCGTTCTTGTCCTGGCCCCGTTCGCCTTCAACAGGAAGCCTGCCTTGATTGCCCTCTCACCCCACTTTGAGAGTCTGGATTCCAGGGACTTAAGAGGGGTCTCCAGGGAGGGGCCCTTTAGTCTAGAGAACTGGGGCCCAACTTGTGCATCAGCGTGTGCCAGTCCTGGGGTTTCAGGCTGGGAGGGGTGAGTGGGTGGAGGAAATACTATCCAAGTCAGCTCTCTGCCCTCAGGAGCCTCAGCTCTCATAGGGGAGCCACAGGGTCCAGCCTAGGCCAGCACTGCCCCATAGAAATAGAGCACAACTACAGATGAGAGCCTCACGTTTAACTTCACATTTCTAGAAGTCAACTTTAAAAAGGGGGGGAAATAGGTGCAATTCATTTTAATAACATTATTTCAACATGAATCAATGTAAAAAAAGTATTGAGATATTTTTTTTTTTTATTCTAAGTTTTTGAAAGCCAGTGTGTATCTTACACTGGCAGCCCAAGTCGATTTGCACTGACCACACTTCCTGTGCCCAACAGCTAGTGTGGCCAGTGGCGAGCGTGTTGGACAGTGGAGCCTGAGAACCATGTGGCCTGGGCTGGGGGACAGCACCTTCGTTTCAAGGAGAGAAAAACAGGTAGGATGTGCCGAGGCCCGGCAGGTTTGGGGGCCTTGGAGAGGAGCTGGGAGAGTCCTCCTTGGAGCCTTTGTGGTCTGGGTGGGCTGCTTCACCTCCTCGCACGTTGGAGGCGATCTGAACGCAGGGATGGTTCCTGAGCTCCGGTGTCCAGCCTGTGCTTCCAGAATCCCTGTATGGAAAGCATTGCTCTGGCCGAAACCGGTTTGGCTCAATGGATAGAGCGTCGGTCTGCGGACTGAAAGGTCCCAGGTTCGATTCCGGTCAAGGGCATGTACATTGGCTGCGGGCACATCCCTGGTAGGGGGTGTGCAGGAGGCAGCTGGTCGATGATTCTCTCTCATCGATGTTTCGATGTTTCTAGCTCTCTATCCCTCTCCCTTCCTCTCTGTAAAAAATCAATAATATATATATATATATATATATATATATATATATATATATAAAGAAAGCATTGCTCTGTGTGCCACTCAAGAGGCAGTGTGAGGCCGGGAGCTGAGCGCGGCACTGGGAGTCAGGCATGAGTTCCAACCCCAGCTGGGCTCTGAACTCTGTGTGATGTGGGCAGGTCACATCTCCTCTTTGGACCTCAGGGTCTCCATGGGGAAATAGCAGCTTGATTGGTTCTCGGTTCATTGGTTATCAAGGGCATGGCAAGAATTATTCAACACCTCTGCTTCCCACCACACCCCTGAAACCCGGAGGACTCACTGAATGGTGAGGATGCTACATGCTCAGGGAAAGCTCTAGGGAGCTCTAGATTAAAGGGCTTCTAGATTGCCACTCTTTGGCAGGTCCCATAAAGTTGCCACCTGCCAGTAACAATCCCCCCTCCACACTGGCCTCCCGCGGCTTGAGTCAATTTCTGGGTGCATATTGAGCTCTCCAGTAAGCCAGATCCTCAAAGTCCCACTACTTGAGGGTAAGACACTCTCTTCTGACATGTAGATGGATTGATTCCTGAGGGCATCCCCTTAAACTAAGGTGACCAGACGTCCCGCTTTTGGCAGGACAGTCCCGATTTTTAACAATTTGTCCCGTGTCCTGCGGAGTTTTAATTAAAAAAGTCCCGATTTTTGGGAAGAATGCACGACAAGCTAGGGAATGGCGGGAGAACGGGAAGGGAATATACGGTTCTCGGCGGCCATGTGGCTATTTAGCCAGGATATGAGTTTTATATTATTTTTGTTAATTTTATAATGTTAAACTTTAATAATAACAAGTAATTGTTGAGAACTGATTATCGAGAACTGCTTATCAAAGTTCGCATTGTTGATCAGTTGTTAGAATTCGACCACCATTGTTTGGACTTAATGAACAAGGGCATTTTTGGGGATTGGCAACGACGAAAACATTTTGTAACTGTCTCTCAGACGATACACATCGTACTGCGTGCTAGTAAGCTAGTTAAACAAGTGATGTCATTACAAATCAGCTATTCAGATAATTTAGGTAAGTAATTTATTTATTTATTTCATAAGTACATAAATTTTCTTGAATTTAGCAGACAGTACTCATATTATTTATATTTTATAGTGGCGGCAAAAAGTCTAGCGTCGGCCTTCAAAGTGACACTTACGACTTACGTTATGGCAAATTCATGACCTTTTAAACAACGACAGCAATCTACTAAAAAAAATTCACTCAAATGAGAAATATGCCAAAGAATAAAATAATACCATACATAATTTTTTATTTATTATATTTGTAAATTGTACTTATGTTGAAATTTAAAAAATATATTACAATACTATTTTTGCATTCTATGAAAATTTTTGTTGCTCCATATAGACCAAATTTTTAATCAAGAACCCCTCCCCCACTCCCCACCCCGGTCAATGGTGTCCCGCTTTACCAATGTTAAAATCTGGTCACCTTACCTTAAACCCATACTCTCCAGCCTAGAGTAGTTGAGCAATCCTGTGCAAAGCCCTTCATTCCCCTTCTCATTTAATCCTCCTTCAACACAGCAAAATACCTAAAATGGGTATTATTGTCCCCATTTAACAGATAAAGAAACTGAGGCTCAGAGGAATGAATTGATTTGGTCAAGAGGACCAAGTTGGAGAGTCACACTCAGACTCTGTGTATCAGATCCTGAACTCTGTCTACTATCCCATGCCTCGATGGTCCAGCAAAGCGGGGGGTCCAAAAGGAGGAGACAGAGACCACCAAGGAAGGCCCCCGGGGGGTGGGGGTGGGGGGTGAAGTATATTTCAAAGAAAGTAGAACTCACATGGCCCAACATCCCTTAAAAGTTTCAGACTTAAATACTGATCTGGTACATCTGGTCCAACTGACACTGAAATGCCCAGGCTGGGAGTCAGCAAGGCCTGAGTTCAGGTCTCGGCTAGCCACTTACCCACTACGTAACTTTGGGCTTCAGTTTTCTCATCTATAAGTTAAGATACCCACACTCACGGGGATTGTAAGAAATAAATGAGATCATTAGAATTAAGAGCCCAAAGAGACTAATTCCTCATCCTGTCCCTCAAGTATAAATCAAGCCAACCCATTGCTCCATGATTAACCAGGAGACCACCACCCTCCCCTTGCAGCTGCCCCAGCCTCATGCTACCTCTGCTTTCCTCAGACCTCCTCTCCTTCCAAGGATGCCCACACACCCACCCTGACCCCTGTGGCCCCAAGAAGCAGGGGGCTCGGAGGCATTTCTGCAGCCTGGCAGAGGGCTCCCTAGAACCTGTCCGTGCTGAGCCCCTCTAGTGTCTAATGACCATGGGAATCACTTAGCAAGAGGAAGAGCCAGACCTTTGCCCTGGCCCCACTCACAGGTGATGGGGTTAATTGGGAATTCTCTTTCCTTGCTCAGGGCTGCTGGTGGGGGTCCGGCTCCCCATGACCTGGGGACACATTAGTCAGTGATAAGTGGGGCTTTCCAGCCCCTTTTATCATGTTTACAATACACTGACTCTTTTTGGACAAAACCCTGCTCCCCCCACCTTGCTCCTGGCTGTTATGGCTACATGAGACAATTTGCTGATGGACTCTCCGTGGAGGGCAGCTTCCTGGGAGACCTCCTGCAGCACCCGGGGCAATATCTCCTCCACCTGGTGGGTCCCGGCAGGGGCCACAGATGCTTGTTTTCCTCAGCTCATTGCAGCCTCTGAGTTCAGAAATGTCATCCTTTCTGTCTGCTCAGATTTAATCGAAGGGGTTGGGGAGCAAACCCAGAGGCAGTGAGATTATGTTTCTCTGGCTTTGGTGGGGCGACTAGGGTTTTGTTGCTGTTCAAAGTGGAAGCCGTCAGGGGTGTCTTACTTATCTGTGGCAAGGCCCTCTTTGGGTCTAAGAGGAAGGATGACGCAGTAGTTACCTAAAGGGTGGTGTGTGGCTGCAGCCTGGGTCTAGCCCCCGCTCTCCCACGGCCAGCTTGGGAAAGCAAGTTAATTTCTCTGGAGCTCAGCATGTTTGTCTAGCAAACCAGGATGGTGATGCCTGTCCTGCCTCCCACCAGGTGGGTATGAGCCCAGAATGTGAAACAGTCGTGAAAGTGCTTAAAAAGGGAGCGTTTCGTTTAGCACTCTGCACTGATTTCAAGCGACGACTCTTTCAGCAGAAGAATGGCTCCACCGACCAGGCAGTCTATAACTGCCTAAACGTCAACTTTCAAATAATTCTGGGCTTCTGACATGGCAGGAAGGTAGACTATTTAAGAGAGTGAGTTGATTAAATGGAGCGCATTTCAAGTGAACAGATATTTAACAAGCACCTACCCTGTATGAGTCACTGAGTTAGATGCTGGGGAAATGCAAGAATGAAAGAGACACCTCCTGCCCTCCAGTTAGTGGACAGAGAATCGTGAAAACAAATGCTGACGGGGAGCACCAGGTGCCAGAGGAGCAAGGGGGAGGAATTTCAACCCTGCCTGGATGTCAGGGGTGCATCCCAAGGGAGCTGAGACCAGAGCTGAGGCTCCAGAAAGTGGGAGTTAATCAGGCTTGAGGCAGAGGAGAGCGTGTTTGAAGCACAGGGAACAGTGCACGCAAAGGCCAGAAGACGCAGAGGCCCTCGTGAGAAGAGCTGCAATTCCTCTAGTTAGGACGGGGGAAACGGCCAGGGATGCGGCCAGTAAAGAGGGCTGCCAAGTGTGTTACTTAGGCACCAGGGAGCTATTAAAAGTCTTGACGTATATATGACATCAAATCTCTGTTAGAAAGATCTTGGGGCAACATTGAGGAGGAGGATTGGAAAGGGAAGGGAGTGGCTGAGGAATGATGAGGACTGTTCAATGGGCTCTCACGGTTTAGTAGAGGAAGTGAGATATATTTGAAGCTGGCACCAATTGTTCGAGGTGGTGCCTGAGCATTGGCACAGGTGGCATAGACAATAGGGGCAAGGCGGGGGGTTAGTCAGGAGGAAACGGGAACAGAAGATATGTGAGAGGGGATGGAGCCCAGGGCTGGGGAAGTATAGGGAGCATCGATGGTTTGGTAGAAGGGTTAAGAGAATTAGTCCGTTGAATTTGCTCGAGATGGCCGGAGAGACACAACAGATGAATGTAGTTTCAGAGATCCAAATTGTTTTCATCAAATCGGACAGACCAAAAAGACTCTTCAGAGGGATGTGTTCCCAGTTTATCAGACCATACAGGGAACAAGCAGGCTGACTATGGATTGGTTTGTCAAATCCTGGAACTGCAGAACTATGGGGCATCTCTTGAAGTTTAAATAAAAGGAGAGGGCATGAAGTCATCATAATGATTTCCTTGAAATATTCTTGATTCCATCACCCAAGGCTCACAGCCCTCCAGACAGTTCCCAAGACCACAAGATAGAGGCAAAGCATTTTTTTCTGTCTGCAGTATGACTTTGCTTCATTCCAGCTCCATTCTCCTCTGTGGCAGAAACCCTCTGCTCTAGCCAAGAAGAACCACACAGAGTGCCTCTTGGGACTACCTACACCTTCCAGATTTGCCTCTCTGCTTGCCAGGCATGCCCTGTGCCTGCCTCTCCATATGTCTTACTACTTTTTGTATTCTAAGGTCCAGCTGCAACCCCATCTCTTCCGGGAAGTCTTCCTTTATCATCCAGATTCAAAGGAATCTCTTCCTTTTCTGCATTCTGACAGAACTTAACTATTTACTACTCATTGCACATCCATACCTTCTCTTGCATTGTTACCTTTTCATAAGCCCTGAACCCTGTCTCCCCAATTAGATGACAAACATTTTGAGATTGGGTATCTATTACTGCAAACTGCCCCCAAATTCAGTGACTTAAAATATCATCCATTTTATTATATCTCTTGGTTTTGTGGGATAGGAATGCAGGCAGAGGCTCAGCCGAGCAATTCTTCTGTTTCATGTGGAGTGTGCAGAGGTCACTTTGTGGAATTTAGCAGGTGGATAGACTAGAACAGAGGGTACAAGATGTCTTCATTTACATTTATGGTGTCTTGGCTGGTAGATTGGGCTCAACGGGGCATGTTGGTTGGAACATCTATAGACATGGCCTGTCCAGCATCATGGCCTCAGGGAAGTCAGACTTCTTCCAAGATGAGTCAGGGCTACCAGAAAGAGTGTTCCAAGAGGCTGGGTAGCAGCTGCAAAGTTTTTTATGACCTGGCCTTGGAAATCCCAGGATTTCATTTTTGCCACATTCTATTGGTCAGGCAAGTCACTGAGGCCAGCTCAGATTCAAAGGGAATGGAATTAGATGCTACCTCTTGATGGGGGCAGTAACAAAGAATATGAGACCATCTTTATTCTACCAGCCAATATGGTCCTGAGACCTAGGCAAGCAGAGTCCCTGGCCCAGGTCCCGGGCCTCAGGGGTCTCCACACTTTGAAATGCTATTTTTGAATTTTTCTAAGTCCCCCTCCAGTGGTCGGGATTATCCCAGTCTGTTTCTTCTCTTCAGGGTACTCTTGAACCCTTCACCACATATATGGAGTCGACCAGGTGCCCTGAAAAGCTTTTCAGTGCTCATGCCTATGGGTTGTCTAGGGCAATCTGGCAAGCAGATTGCTTCTCTTGGCCAGCACAGTGTTTCTTTTGTGGCATTGCACAAGATCAGGCGACCAGAATGGTACTGACTTGCTAATTTGGAGGCGATTCCCATTCACATTGGATACAGGATAAGTTCAGAACTCTGGACTACTGACAATCCACTACTGACCCATGGGGTTGAGCCACCTGTGTGGGTCCATGCCATGGCTCCTGCCAGCCTGTGTTATGATCACAGGGCGGCCTCCAGTTTACAGCACACCAGAATAGCGGGGGTGGCAGCATCCTTTGACCTGTGTGGGGCTCCCCACTTCCCCACTGCACGCCCTTCACAGGCTTTGCACCACATGTCAGGCAGTCCTCCAAAGGTGACTGGCCATGCCTATTTCCACTCAAGACCATTGTAACTTGTTTTTACAATCAACATCCTTTCTTTCTTCTGATCAATGTAGTGACCTTAGGAGCCACCAGGTCCGTCTTAAGCTGGTCCAGGTGAGGGCCAGATATTTCTTGCATGAATGGGACTTCTCTTCTTGCTCCATCCATTGGCCCCTGACCTCTCCACTCCTTCCCTTCTGCCAACTGGTTTCACTGTATGGAAGGTAGGGGTGTAGTCAATACTAGAAGAAGTCATATCCTAGGAATGCAGTGATTAAGACCTAAAGAATTCAAGAGAACACATGATTGGAAGATACACTATTATTGCACATTTGCACTAAGAAATTCTGAACAGTGAATTATTATTCATATTTCCCTGCATACTGTAGGTAAAACTTGTCATTACTTCTACCCCACACTCACCACATAATATTCTAACTATCTATGTAGATGTTTCCCTCCCGGTATATTAAAGAACTGCTATGGCAAGCTAGTGTCTTATTCATCTTTGTAACCCAGCCTTAGTATTGTATTGTATGAGCTCAGTGAGTATATGTAGGATGATTCATGAAAAGATGCCACTGGACTAAGTCAAGTGGACTCGGGTAAACCTAGAAAACAGTCCTAGTAGAGCAAAGGAGAGATTGGAGGACAGGTCACTTATAGAAAATATCAGCAATGTAAATCAATTGGCTGATAAAGTGGTTTAGCCATAAAAGAAGAAGAAATGGGATAGAAGTTTCAAGTGCAGCAAGATGGAAGGATGGAATTTTCTTCTCTTTAGAGGAAGGACTAAACAAATATAGAGGCCTAACAGACTGAGAAGCAGACTACATCACAGGGATGTGGTGAAGTCCAAAGAAGAACAAGGTATAGGCATAAACATTCTTTGAGAACATTTAAAATTTCTATCCAACCTCTGATAGCTTCCAACTACCTATAGAATAAAAATCTATAAAAATCTAAGCATAATATTTAAGATCCCCTATGATCCGCCTCCAACTTTTCTTCTAATTCTATTATTGCCCCAAACACCCTAAACCCAGCCACAGAAGATCTATGTTCTTTTCCCCATTTGCCTTTGCTCAATGCCCTCCCCTTAATCTCCACCAGGCCAAAACAATAAACATACAGTGGTAGTGTGTGCAAGACACTGTTAAAATTCTATTGATTCTTGAAGGCCCTATTCATGTTTTTTCAAAACATATTTTTATTGATTTCAGAGAGGAAGGGAGAGGGAGGGAGCGATAGAAACATCCATGATGAGAGAGAATCATTGATAGGCTGCCTCCTGCACACCCCACACTGGGGATTGAGCCTGCAACCCAGGCGTGTGCCCTGACCAGGAATCAAACTGTGGCCTCCTGGTTCTTAGGTTGATGCTCAACCACTGAACCATGCCGGCTGAGCCCTATTCACGATTTTTAAAAGTCCCTGTACACTTGCTCTTCTCCAGAGAAATGGTTCTTTCTATCAATTGTAGCACTTACTAGTATTCTACTTGATAATATAACTTGAGGGCGTGAATAGTCCTCCCAACAATGAGAGATGAGAGATTTGAGGGCTGTTTTTCTTGTATCCCTACCCCTAATATCTGTGCCTTGTAATAGTAGGTACTCATTAATAAATATTAGGATGGAAAAATAACGTTAGGGAAAGAATGTACACGATAGACAGTCTCTTGAGACACAAAACTGGGTGGGATCCAGGATACAGGAAAATAGTAGCATCAGCTTCTCAAAGGAAGAGGAACGTCTCCTCCCTTGGGAGGAACCGCAGATAAGCCTAGTGGGATGGAAATGGGTTAGGCCTATGTGGCGAGGCCAAAGTGTCCAGATCCTTCAAGTCCGAATTCAAATGCCACCTCCTACATTGTCTTCCCTGAATCTCCTACCAGCGCTGTTGGTGTTGCCAGCTCGGCTCAGAATATTTGGGCTTTCTACTTTGTAGACGTTTATTCGTCTACATATCTTATTTTCTTTCCTAGATTTCGGCCTCTTTGAGGGCAGGCGGAACCTAGCTTCTCCCACAACACACACAACACATAGTAAACACGCATTCAATGTGGGTTTATTGGATGACTAAGTAGTGTGCGCGTGGCGGGGGGGGGGGGGGGTTGGTGCGTGGGCAAGTGAGCACACAAATTTGAGATAGGAGACGCTTGTGCCAGAGACCCCAGGGGAGAGCGCATCTCCAGACCCACAATCAAACAGTTTAACGCGAAGCCTAGCCTGCCTCCAGCAAGGAAGAGCAGGTAACCGCCCATTCGCCGCCAACCTTGCTCTGAGGACCTCACGCCAGTATTCTGAGGCTGCCCTCGCCACTGCCTGACTCAATGCTGAAGACAGCCTCCCGCCAAAACCTGTACCTCCTAGTCCTCCATCTGAGGCCGAACCTTTAACTACAGTTATCCTTCTTCTCCCGGCCTATTTCCTCGTTCCCCTGCCTACTCTCGTAATCACCACCAGTAAGGCGTACGGGGAGGGCAGCCCTAGCCGGTAGAGGAGAGAGAGGGTCCTGAGACCGGAAGCCGAAAGCCGGAAGGAGGGCTGTGAAGACGTGTTCGGAGGAAGCCGGAGCCGGACCCGGCTGGGCCGGCGACATGGAACCGCTGTACCAGCAAACGCACAAGTGAGGGTCGCGTCGGGGCACGGGCGGGGCAGAGGCAGGCTCGGTGAGACCGGCCTTCTGAGCTGGGGCCATGGGTTTTGGCCATTGTCGAGGCCCAGTCTTTCCGCCGGGGCACTGCTGGAGGCAGCTCGGAAGTGGTCAGTTCCTGGCGGGATGCCCAGGTCTACGGCGAATGGAGGGTCTGGCTTGGGGCCCGAAAAGATGTGCCGGATGGCTCCCGGGATCTTCGAGGCAGTGACTACCTGCTGAGTAGACTAAGTGAAGGGAAAGTTGCATCTACCGGTTAAAATAGTTTGTCTCGCACCTGCCAACTCAGTGCTCCGGGTTGTTAGAGCTCTGCCCAAAGGAGTTTGCCGTTAGTTGGAGAGTCAGGGAACGTACAAAAGAAGAGCCGACGTGCGGCAGGATAGGATGGAGGGTAAAATAAGCAGCACAGACAGGATCCGCTTAAGCAATTTAGAAGGATCCATCAGTGGGCTAATGTCAAAAAGTTTCATTATAGCTCGCAGCTCCTAAATGATGTCAGCCTCCATTCTTGATTGACCCCAAACTTGTTGCTACATTATGATTTTTCCCCTTTTTTGTTTTGTTTCTGATTTGGTTTATATTAAAGACCATGTTTTTATGGCACAAAGAAATTGCTGTACAAGTAGCATTCAGTATTACCTACCTAGTTACAGATTACCATTAAGAAGATCAAGTTTTGATGTAGCTTCTCATAATTTAAATTCCTTGGTAGTCCTTTATTAATATTGTCCTGCATTTTTGGAATTTGCTGAGACATGTAGTTGAGTATGGTAATAGGAATCATACCTATCCTGTTATTTGGAAAGAACTTTTATGATTTATTTCGTTTTTATTGTGGTAAAATACACAGAACATAAAGTTTACCACCTGCACCATTTCTAAGTGTACAAATCAGTGACATTAAGTACATTCACATTTGTGTAACCATCACTGCTATTCATTTCCAGAACTTTTTCATCAACCCATACAGAAACTTGATGTACCCATTAAGCAGTACCTTCCCAATCTCCCCTCCCTAAGCTCCTGGTAACCTCTCTTCTACTTTCTGTTTCTGAATTTACCTATTCTAGATATCTCATATAAGTGGAACCATACAGTTTATATCCTTTTGTGTCTGGCTTATTTCACTTAACATGTTTTCAAAGCTCATCTATGTTGTGCCATGTATCAGAATATCATTCCTTTTATGGTTGAATAATAATCCTGTGTGTGAACACCAACCAGATTTTGTTATCCATTCATCTGCAGATGGATACTTGGGTTTCTACCTTTTGGCTATTATGAATAATGCTAATATGAACATTGGTGTAAATCTAAGTCCCTGTTTTCAATTTTTTTTTTTTTTTTTTTAGTATATATCTACACGAATCCTACTTTAACAACTCTGTCTTTCCCTCTCTCTTCCATTCTCTCTAAAAATCAATGGAAAAATATCCTTGAGTGAGGATTTAAAACACAGGAAACACACCAAGTCCTGGGAGTGTCAGAAATTAATGATTGTAGCTGAATTGACACAACATTAACTGAACATATTAATTTTACTTGAAGTTTGAACCCACTTTGTGATTATCTCTTGCAAGATACATAGCTTTAAAATGTTTATCTAATTCCAATGTACAGGACATTGGAATTAGATAAACATTTTAAAGTTAACGTATCTTACAAACTCCTGAACTGCCTGAAGAGTGAATGGAGGGAAAAAATGAAAAGTGGAATAAACATTTTATACTTAACGCATTAGAATGAACTTTAAAGAGGAGCCAATGGGCAGGCTTCTGTTTTTGAGATCCCGGTGTTGTATAGGTGCCCCACTTGTAGTCCTAGAGATTCTGATTCAGTGGGTCTGGAGTACAAGAAGCTCTGTTTTTAACAAGCTCTCCAGATGATTTTTATGAGCAGTTGCACTTAAGAACTTTACCTTATGTCAAGACCAGTTTTTCCATTTTTAATTTTGCCTCTGATCAGAGGCTACATACTGTATAGTAGAGGCAAAGTGGGTAAAGTGAAAATGACCAGACGGTTTTACTATTTATAAGTAAGGTTAAAACAACAAACTTGTATGATGCTGTATAGGGTACAGAGCATTTTCTTTTTAAAAAAATTTTTATACACTTTATTGGTTTTTTACAGAGAGAAAGGGAGAGTGATAGAGAGTTAGAAACATCGATGAAAGAGAAACATTGATCAGCTGCCTCCCGCACACCCCCTACTGGGGACGTGCCCGCAACCAAGATACATGCCCTTGACCGGAATCGAACCCGGGACCCTTCAGTCCGCAGGCCGACGCTCTATCCACTGAGCCAAACCGGCTTCGGCTAATGAGGCACAGAGCATTTTCATATTGCATTTGGACCTACCACCCTTTAAATAATTGTGATTATTAGTATCTCTATTTTAACAGTTGAGGAAGCTGAGGCATCAGGGGGTTAAATTACTTGTTCAGTGTACCTTCGCTAGTATATAGTGGAACTAGAACTTCAACCCAGATCTTTCCACATGGCAGTCAGAGGCAACATGGATGGAATTTTAAAAGCAATTCTGTTTTAAAGTACTTCCCAGATTTTCTACTGACGCTTTAAAAAAGATTAGCAACAGTGACCCTTGCCTACTTGCTCCTAGGTCTCTGCTTAGTTATGTTATCACCCAAGCCCACCACGGACCCCATGCTAGACACATCTAGGACTTCTGATTTCTGATGTCCACACTCGCAGGTCTTACTAGTGTATCTGTTTCTTGCTGGCTTCAACTGTGTTGTCTGAATTTCCAGTTCAGTTTAAAACAGATTTTCCACTTGGCACATAGTAGTTCCCATCCTGCCATGCATACTTGCTTTGTTGTTTTGCATATATTTCCTCTCAGGCATGAAATGTAGAGATTGGAATCACTTTATTGGCCATATTTTTTTCTAGTTCATTCGAAGCAAGAAGAGATTGGATGGGAAAAGTCAGTAATGTTTCCCTGCAACTTATTAAAGTTGATCCTTTTTAGCTTAGGAAATAGTAAAAGCCAGCTGAAGAGGGTTTTGTGAGTATTGGCCTCATCTCTCCTGCTGTCCTCATAGAATTTAAGAATTGAAAGCGACTGGCAAGATCTTCCATTTCACTTCACTCCGGTCAGGAAGACTCTTTTGACAGTCTGTCTTCATGGCTTGATTCCTAAACTCTCCCTCAATCATCCTGTTCATCTCCCATTGGGGTAAACCTTTAATTGATAGGGTTTCTTTGACATGTTGGCTCCCAGAATTGAATGGCATTTTATAGTGTGCATTTGACTTTTTTTTTTTTTAACATCTGAAGACAGGATACTTTTTAATCCCTATTTTAGCATAAATAGAAAATGTTAATGTTTGTTTTGTCACATCTTAACCCCTCATTCTATCACAAATCATGTGCAGGTTTTATAAATATAAGTTGATTTTTTTTTTTTTTTCAATATTGAATGACACAGAACAAAAGGCAGTGCTATGGTGGAACACTGGAAATCAATCCCTCAACCCGTATTATCATCAAACCAAATTTACTACAAAATATCTTGAGAGGCTATCAAATATCTCCTGACATAAACATAAACTTACTGTGGTATCCTCAGCATATCACTCCTGTCCCACTACAGGCACACCTGTGGTTTTATTTCCCCATGGACCATTGTGATTGTCTAGCCCACTTATTTGTTGAATGAGTGGATGAACAAATGGCTGAGTGATAGATAAATAAATGATCCTTGTTAAACCATTGATTCAGCATCTGAAATTGCCTTCCCAATAATCTCATCTGAAAAAAAAATTATTTTATGTATGAAATATTTCAAACATAAAAATAGAGAATAATATAACATGTGTTAGGCCTCATATTTAATACATATGCTTCAGGTATTTAAAGACAGAGTAGAACTGAATCCTACACCCATTCTTTTCCTTTCAAGGACCTGGTCCTAGAAGTGGAATGCTGGCTCATTGGATATACACATATTTCACTCTACCAGTTTTTTGTTTATTTTTTGGTGTGTGTGTGGTTTTTGTTTTTTTTTTTAGAAATATGTCTTTATTTATTTTTTAAATATACTTTATTGATTTTTTACAGAGAAGAAGGGAGAGGGATAGAGAGTTAGAAACATCGATGAGAAACATCCATTAGCTGCCTCCTGCACGTCTCCTACTGGGGATGTGCCCTCAACCAAGGTACATGCCCTTGAATGGAATCTGGGACCCTTCTGTCCGCAGGCTGATGCTCTATCCACTGAGCCAGATTGGTTAGGGCTCACTCTACCAGTTTTTATCAAAAACCTACTAAAAGGGTTTCTACCAGTTTATAATCCTACCGGCCATGTATGAGAGTTCTAGTTTCCCCACATCCTTATATCAATGTGTGTTATCAGACTTTAAAATATTTGCCAATCAAATAGGAGAAATGTGATATCTCCTTATTTTTATTTTTAAAAAATATTTTTAATGATTTAAGAGAGGAAGGGAGAGGGAGAGAGTGATAGAAACATCAGTGATGAGAGAGAATCATTAATCGGCTTCCTCCTGCATGCCTCACACTGGGGATAGAGCCTGCAATCTGGTCATCCAACTGGGAATCGAACCGTGACCTCCTGTTCATGGGTCAACATTCAACTGCTGAGCTTGGCCAGGCATATCTCCTTATTTTTAATTTGCACTTTCCTGATTACTAATAAAGTTGAGTATCTCTTCATATGTTTACTGAGCATTTGGGTTTTCTTTTTTGTCAGTTGCCCTTTGCTCATTTTTTAAAAATTGCTTTGTTTCACCCCTGCTGAGGGAGATCTCCTGCCCCCATGGCTGCTCAGCTTCACATGCCCAGCTCAAATCGGGTCCCAGGTAACAGAGACTTGGCTGACAGCAGATGCCCTCTCACTGCAATAAGACTTGATGGAGATGTCTTGCACCCATGATCTGGGGAACTGGGGTCTATGATATCTAAATCCAGCCTAGCACCAGGAATGCTCAGGGTCTGCTCAAGAAGGCAAATAATCCTCTCCACTAATATTTACAAGGTAAAACAAGATGGTTGTTAGAGTATTAAATTTGACAGTAAAATAGTAGTCAAGTTTTCAGACTAATTTAAATTGGCCAATCAAAATAAGCAAATACTCTAGAGAAATCAATTGTACTGGACAAAAAGAAAAAATATTGCTTTGTTTGACTTTTCCTACTGATTTGTAGCTGTTTGTTATATATTCTCGACATTAGTTCTTTGTTATCTGCTGAAGATATCTTCCAGTCTCTGCCTGTCTTTTTATATTTTATGGTGCCTTCGTTGTAAAAAAAAAAAATAAATAAATTTCTAGTTCATGGTTTTCCCACCGATCAACTGGTATGTCACCAAGTCCCCAAATATGTAGGACAGTTTCTGGTCTTTATTCTTTCCTCTTGAGTCAGGGTTGGGGTTTGTCTATCTTTGTCTGTCTCTCCCTGCATGTTGCCATATTGTTTTCATTATTATGTCTTTGTAATAAGTCTTAATAGCAGGTAGGATAGGTCATTCCTTTCATACCTATTCAGAGTGTCTTGGCTATTTTTCACCCCACTCCATTTTATTTTATTTTATTTCTGTTCCTGTCAGTAATGCCACCAATTTTCAGATTTACTCTGTTAAGCTGCCATTGAAAATTTACCTCACTGCCTACATCCAGGACTTCATTAAAGTTCTAATTCTCCCTTTGATCGGCATTACCATCCAGTCCTCTATAGCTGTTTCCACAGTTGCCCTGATCCAGATGTTCATTACCTCAAGCTGCATTCTACCTTTGCCTCCATGTCTCCATGTGCCCCATTCTGGACTTACCTGCTGAAGTAGCAGTCTGGTCTCTCAGATTCTAGTGGTGATTTCTAGGGGGCATGAGTCTTGCCCAGGATCACTCTGGGAGTCATTAAAAGGCTGTCCTTGCTTCTGGTGCCATGGGTCATGCTTAGAGGCCACAAGAAAGCCCAGAAAAAGACTAGAGAAACCAAATGTGGGCTCCTGGCTCGCATTGGTACATCTGTGGTCACAGTTTGTGGTACTCATGGTGGAAGATGATTGGTGACTTTTCCCTTGAGTTGGGGATGATATAAGAGCTCAGCAGGTCCCTTTCACATGGCTCTAACATGGAGAGACTATAAGCACCAGGAGGCGGTTGTTGGGGGTAGCATAAGCAATTCCAAGGACTAATCCCAGGGACCACTAGGAAAGGTTCTGAGGGTGACCTTGGCCAAGCTTTGGGGAGCCTTCTGAGGGTGCTCTGGAGCCTGATGTCTGGGACCATGCCAGAGGTCCAAGGTATAGTGTCATTTCCAAATGAGATGGCGGTGGCCTCATATTGCCTGGGAAAGATGTTTACCAAGTAGGAGATCCCTTTCATTGAGGGCCCTCCTCTGATGGTCCAACTAATCGCCTCATCCACCCTTCCCCTCTGACCCTGACTTCCAGACAGGCTGGCCTCCTTTTAATCCCCATGACATGGTTTGCATGTCTTTTTGCATATCATTTTCTTTATATCTTCCTTCACCAAATCATGTCTCCCTTCAAAATGATGTTCAGAACTCCCTTCACCCACAAAACTCCAGCTTACTCTGTCTCAGCCCCAGCCCTTTCATTCACTTGCCTTTGCATGACACCACTGTGCTTAGCTCCTCAGCTTTCTATTTGTTTACACTTGCATGTGTTAGTTTTCTCTTAAATCTTCTTGGGACTTTTCTTTCTATCTAGCCTGTCATTCCTAATTACATTGTTTCTCAAGAACAAGGATTATCTCTCTCTCACCCTTTGACTCTGCCCAGTACAGACCAGTGCTCAGCACATTGGGTCAAACAACAGAGAGTGGGATTGGCTGGGTCCAGATTGAGGTTTATCACTTGTTATGTGACCTTGAACAAGTTACATAACCTTTCTGGACTTCAGTTGTCTTGTTTATAAAATAAGAATAATAATACTTTCCTCATAGGGTATTGACTTTGCAGAATGTCTCAGATGGGGGGAGCACTCAATAAATGCTGCCTGTCAGTATTATTATTAATATTAATGTTAAGATACTATAAACCATGCCAAAACATGTGGCCTCAAGTGCCACATACAAATTTTACAGTTCAGTGATGCTGTCAATTTAAATCAGTTACATGTTGGCATCAGAAAAATTGACTTTCCTGACTGAAGTGCTGTTGATTACTCCTGTCTCACCCATTTCCTCCCTTTTCCTTTGATAGGCAGGTCCACCAGATCCAGTCTCACATGGGACGCCTGGAGACGGCAGACAAGCAGTCTGTGCACTGTGAGTAATTAGCTATGGAGACCAGAGTCCTTTCTCTGATGACACGGTGCTAATGGGCTGGGTTTCCTGACTGCCTTTCTGCCTCAGGGGCTTAATGATTCAGCGAGGAATGAGTTCTGTTGTTAAGGTGCAGAAAACCCTGTGGCCCAGTCACTGATTTCCCTGATTGTGCCCTTTGGAATCCCCCAAGTCGCATCCCCCATTACCCCTCCACTCAACCTGACATGGCCCTGTGGGAGTGGAAGTTCTTTCCTCCACCTGTCTTAATCTCATTACCTAGTCCTTAGAGGAGTGTGCTCCATAAAAAGTCGGACATGTTTAACTGGAATTGGTCATTTCTTCTGAGTGAGGACTGTGGCTTTTTAGAAGGCCTATTCAGAAATGAATAGCAATATTAATTAATTTAGTTCTCACACCCTGATTTCTTTTGAGTAGAGGGCTGCTTTGTGGTTTTTAGTGTCTTTTCTATCATAAGAAAAGGTCCTTTTTCTGAGTCGGTCATGCAGACACTGCTGGCTACCCACACACTGCCGAAGCTGCCTTCTCACCTCGCTGCTTGGCTGTCACCATGCCCGTTTCTCTGTCTCCTTTCCACAGCTTCAGAGCATCTCTTCTCTTGGTTCTGTGCCCCACTTTGTTCTAATCTGTATTTGTTAGCTAACCTACAAAGGTGACATTGCTGTCACTTATTTATGGGGCAAGAAGCAATCTGCTTTTGTGCACAGTTTAGTTTCTGTCCATTGACTTTGTTTGCCTTCCCAATAATCTCATTGTTACATGATTAGAAATGGAAAGAGGTCATTTTGACGGTTTATCACAAGGGATAAGGAAAATGACTGTGTTTATCATATCTTTACTGCTATGGATTCTTTCCTGGGCCTTTCCTACTGATACTTGGTCTATTTTGGGGACTCCAGCTTCAGCCCACCCATTCTTATGGAAAGCCTTAAGGGAACTCTCCTCTGTTTCGATTACTAATCTTCCCCTTTGTGTGTGTGTGTTGTTGTTTTTTGACCTTATTACTATAGGGAATTCAATAGGCAGTCTTTTTACTAGATATTTATAATCTATATCTGAGAATAATCTCAAAGGAAAAGAGACCTCATGCTGTATCAGAAAATACTGACTTTTGCTTAAAAACTTTTTGGATAACATTTAAATGTTCATTTTATTTTCTAACAGCAGGAAATTTATTTCTGCAGATTTACCCTCTTAAAAATTGGCATTGTTATATCATTAACAACTATATATACATATTTGAAACAGCATTTACAGAGTCACTTAGTAAAACTTGAACTTTTTCTATTATTCAATAGCATATGCATTTTTCTCCTTTTGAAATACATATTTTGAGTATTGGGTGTGGAAAAAGATATGTTTGATTTACCATTCTAATTTAAGTTCACTATCTCTTTTCCAGCAATTATTCTTTTTTCTCTTTTGTGCAGTAGTAGAAAACGAAATCCAAGCAAGCATAGACCAGATATTCAGCCAGCTAGAACGTCTGGAGATTTTGTCCAGCAAGGAGCCCCCCAGTAAAAGACAGAATGCCAGACTGTGAGTACTCTAACAACCCTAGTCCTGAAGACCGGTCTTTCTCCGCAGGGGCTATTGAATGCTCTGGAAATTCATTTACACTTTGGAAAACGGAGACTGTAAAGTCCCCGTAAAGGGTGCAATTTTATTCTCTCAAAATAAAAATTCTGTAATTTAGTGGCTCAGAAGTTTTGTGTCTCCTTACCTCATTGGTGTCATTTTGAAAATTTGCCTCCAGTACTGTTTTTCTGTCCAAACCCATGGCCACTTGAAGCCTAAGTGAGTTTACCCTTTGGCTCCCACTACATTCTTGGGTTGAAATGAATCTTGCTCTTAATCACTTCAATCAGTCTAATTATAATGAAATACCGATCTAATGTTTGATAGTCCCCCATGAAATTAAAATGAAACCACCCTCACCACCTCTACCCCAGCCCCTGCTCCCAAAAGTTTTATGAAACTTTGCTGATGCTTTACGCCAAAGATGCCCTTGGGCTTCTTCCAGGGGAGTGATATAATCCATAGGAGGTCAGGAAGAGGTCATTGAGCCTGTTTCCTGTCACCTGTTCTCTGTCATGCATCCAGAATCAGAGACCAGCAGGTATTTAAGTAAAGCTGCTGGAATCTCGTGTGCTACAACCCTACTTTAACCACAAGCTACTTCTTTATTTTCAACGTAATTGATCAAAATCAGATTATTTGGGGTGGGAGGGTGGCATGGAGTGGCATAGGAAGAAGTAAGGAAAGTCTTCTTTCCTGAAGACAAAGCCTGGTGACCTCAAATTGTGCCACTCTGGGTTCCTGGGATGTAATATCTCTCTCTCTCTCAATTCCAGTCGTGTTGACCAGTTAAAGTATGATGTCCAGCACCTGCAGACTGCCCTCAGAAACTTCCAGCATCGGCGATACACAAGGGAGCAGCAAGAGAGACAGCGAGAGGAGCTTCTGTCTCGCACCTTCACCCCCAACGTAAGCCAGGCACCAGGGTGGGAGTCTGCAGGTACTCAACAGCTCATAGAAGCTGGAGCTCAGGGTCTGAGCGTCATCCTTTTAGGTGGTGTCTGAAGCAGACTGATGAGGAGACCAACTGGAAATGACAGTGGACCTTGTGCATTGCCACAGAGACTATAACTAGACGGGGAATCTCTTTTCTAACACAGAAACCTGAAGAGGAAGCAGTTAACTTGAGGGAATGAGCGGGGGTAAAAATTGCCTGGTTTGACTGGGCCGATGCAGAGAGGTCGTGGTTGACATGGTAGAAACGTTTTTTTCTGATCAGATAGAGACAGATGATTAGAACTTAGGCCATTTTTAGTGAGGGCAGCATTTGAAAGCTGCCTTGGGGCAGTTGCCTTTGTGCTGTGTATGTGTGTGGTTCTAGTGTCAGATGCATTACAATGTTTTTGTCCCTAGGCTGAGCGCAATTTTGGAGGAATTTGTTAACAGACTTTTTTGTTTTAGAGGATTACTTGTTTTGAGCCTATTTGAAAGTGGCCTACTGGTTTTCTCGTTTGATTTTGTAGAACACCATTGTCCTTGCCCTTTGGTTTCAATAGGATCATTTTCTGCACATGATGTAGGACATACTGACCTTTTTCATGTTCTGCATATTATATTCCGCCAAATGAGGTGGGTTTTGGGGTGGTTTTTTGTTTTTTGTTTTGTTTTGTTTGTGTGTGTGTGTTTTAATGGAGATGTTTGTTTTCTAAAGAGGTCTTAGCTTTCTAAGCCTGACATCAGAACAAATCAGTTCCCAATTTGCAGATGTTTAACTCTCTTTGCTGTGTCCACACTTGTAGTAAATTTCCCCAAGTGTTTCAGAATGTACCTCTGTAGTTTCTGTGTCTCTAGAGTAAGCAGTCAAGTAACAATGACTAACAATTCAAAAGTGTGATGGAGATGTGTTGGTGGTATAGTGCTAAGCATGGCCAATTTCCAATAATGTAATGAACTCTATGACACTCTGGAAGATGTTATGTGGGCTTTTGATTGTTACTTAGGCATTTTTTAGGCTTGGGACTTACTAAATGAACTTTCTATTTATTCTATGATCTGGAACTATCATACATTTTTCTGAGATAGTGGCTCATCAGCTCTACCCTTTCAGGTGGGAAAGTAAGAAAGATTTGTATGTAAAAGGCATTCAATAAATGCTTGCCAAATAAATGAAATCTTTAATTGATTCAAACACTGCAGTCTTCTGACCCACTGAGCATTAGCTATATGTAGAACACTATTTAAGGTGCTGAGAATAGAGGATGTGAGAAACTCCTGTGTTATCAAGGGAGATTGAACATGTGTGCATTAATTAATTTTCAACTTGAACATCAAAGAAAAGATGGTTTGATCTCTTTGTAGTGGTTAAAAGTGGTAAAAATGGCCCTGGCTGGTATGGCTCAGTTGGTTGGAACGTCGTCCTGAACACCAAAAGGTTGAGAGTTCGATTCCTGGTCAGGGCACATACCTAGGTTGCAGGTTTGATCCCTGGCCTTGGCAGGTTGCATGCAGGAAACGGATCGATGTTTTTTCTCTCTCTCTCTCTTTCTTCCTCTTTCTCTCTTTCTCTCTCTCCACCTTCCTCTCCCTCTCCCTTTCTCTAAAAATCAGTGAACATGTCCTGGGGTGGCTCAGGACATGTGGTAAGAATGGCTCTGGTAGACAGAAGAGTTTGTGATCATCAGGAGGCAGGAAAGAGAACAGTATTACGGCTGGTCATGAATTGCTTCTGTGTACAGTGCACTTTCAGTGTCAGTTTAGAGCCTAGGATTGGTCCTGATGTTTCTCCAGACAGAATGGCTAAGAGAGCAGACTCTGCACTCAGTACTGGGATTCTTGCCTTCCTGGACTTCTTACCAGCTCTGTGAGAACTTGAACAAGGTATTCCAACTATCTGGGCTTCAGTTTCCTCATCTCTAAATGGGGATAATATGTTAACTACTTCATAAGGTTAGGATGAGGATTAAGTGAGCTTAGGGTAATGAGCATGCAAAGTGGAAAGTAACTTGGTCAGTAGTTTTTGTTTCCCTTCCTTTTTGTGCAGATTTTTCTTGCCTGCTCAGGAGACCAGTCCCATCTGAACATTATTTGGGCATCAGTAGGAAAGCACTGTCTCTTCTGTCCTTAGTATCAGTCTAAGTGGAGGGATAAGCTATGGATAAAATAGCTAAAGAACAAAAGCAAACATTTAACGTGGTATTAAGGGGAAACCAAGTAAAGGAACATTTGAAACAAGCTAGGTTAGTGAGCAGTCAGAGAAAGACTTTGAGAGAAGCCCATGAGGTCTTGAAGCAATCGCTTTTCCCAAGTGGGGGTAATGATAAGAGGCAGGAATTAACAAGACTTGTGTAATGGAAGTCTGAGGAAAGTGCCAGAGGCCACTCCAGATCTTTGCTTTGCTTTGCTTTTTTTTTCCCTCTGTTAGGTTCCTCTGATTCTTGCACCATTCCCTCTGGCTATTCTTCTGGCTTGGCCTTGGCCAACAGGCAGAGCTGTCAAACGCAGTGGGACCGCAGGGGCTGACCAGCAAGCAAAGTTAATCAAGTGCCTGCGTTTCTTTCACAGGACTCTGACACCACCATACCAATGGATGAATCACTGCAGTTTAACTCCTCCCTCCAGAACATTCACCACGGCATGGATGACCTCATTGGAGGCGGGCACAGTATTCTGGAGGGATTGAGGGCCCAGAGAATGACCTTGAAGGTGGGGGCCCTTCTGGGGGACAGGGAGAAGGCCTCTTGTGTTGGCCTAATCCAACAGCTTGGTACCTGCAGTTGCATTTTGGTTACGTATTCCCAAATTGTGATGCTGTGATGGTGAGACGGAGCCCTTTAGTTTGGGATCCTTCCTTTGGTGTCAAATTATTATGAGTCTAAAAGTAGCCCAATTGCCTTTGCTAGTAGGTATTTCTTGTGCTTGCAATGAATCATAATGTGGCATCTTTTGGTATCCCAAGTCTTGTCCCACTTACTGAAGGTGACTGCTGCTCTGAGAGGAACCAATAATAGACTAAGAAATTCTATTATTTAATCCACTCTCATAAGAAAGAAGACGTGGCTGTACTTGGGCACCTCACAGTCAGGTGTTTTCTCCTAAGGGCCTCTGCTGTGTGCTTTATAACTGAGACCTTTTTGTGCTGTCGTAACTGAACACCCAGGGCTGGGGTCTCAGGGCTGCCCTGGTTGTTTTGCAGGAGATAGCTTCTTGAGCACATGCTGGTGATCCCCAGTAACTCTTCACTCACTCTTTAGCCCCAGGTATTGCTGGAAGCCCTACGCCATTGGCTGAGACTCCAACCCCCTGGGAGTAGTTTACAGAAACATTACACAGACTCTGATGCCAGTCGTGATGTTTCAGCCTCAGCCCTTTTCCTGTATCAACTCCGATGGATAATGGGGTGTGGACTGTGCCTTATTATCAGGGTGTGGTTCCCTGTGAACGAAGCACTCCCAGCCACTGAGCTGTGAGAAACAGTCACTCGGAAGCGTGAGCTTTATCTTAGTTTTTCTTGGACCATGTTGAGGCAGTCAGCTTCACGGGCCTTCAGTACGTTTCTGCCACCTTCACCAGGGGGAAGGTCAGGCAAGCCACGAGTGACATGTAACCTGCTGACGGCCTGAAGCGGGGTCTCTGACAGCTTCACGGTGCCCTCCTTTCAGAACAGCCACCTGCAGTAATCTAAACCGACACACGTTGGTTAATCCGCCCTTTCTGTAGAAAACGGCTGGCCTCCTTCCCATATCTCAGAAAAGCAGTAAAACCCTTTCAGGACAGGGCTCACCATGTCACGCTAACGTCGAGCAGTGGGGGTTAGAGCTTATTGTTAAGGCTAATGTTGGCTTCCTACTGCAGTCTGGTATCACTGAGTAGTGCAAGCAACTCCGGCCCCTGCACGGTCCCCGGAAGTGAAGTGCTAGGAAGCCTGTGAGGTGGTCAGAGGCTGGAATGAAGTTGCTAATCCCGTGTCCTTTACACACACCACTATCTGCCTTCTTCCCTCCACCTGCCCTCCACCCACCTCTGGAAGAGAAGTTTTTGGCTTTAACCGTTTGAAATTAACATGGGAGAGAACATAAAGGAGGTGGGCCATGATTTGGAGCAATTCCTAGTTGAAAATGTTTATTTTGGGGGCAAGTTATGGTAATTTTTAGGTGATTTTAGAAGCTTGATGCTTGAACTTCATATGGTGAGGAAATAATACGCACTTTCAGAGCTAAGCAGAATCTTAGTGAGAGTCTAGTAGTCACCATCACCGTATGGAAAGCATGTCTCTGCTCTCCTCTGGCAATAATCAAGTTTGACTTCTGAGATCTCTCTCAGTGAGGCTTTGAGATCATTGTCTGGGCAGCACGTAGGTCTGAATTCCTGTCGCTAGTGCCTTGTGTCATTCTCGCTTCTCTTGCTTCTTCTCATTTGCTTGTTACTGTGTTGTTCATTTAAAAAATGGGTGTGGGGCATTAGGTTAGATGCCATCCATACAGATGCAGTTGGTGATGTGTGTAGAAGTAACTTGGGGTCTCCCTTGCATTCATCTCTATTTCTTGTTTCATAAGAGTTTGAATGTGATTAAAAATGAAAATTAGAAAGCAAAGAGGAAGAGCAGGCTGGGCGGTTTGGGCTCTTGGTTTAGGAAGAAAACACCCTTTTGTTATTGGTGGTGGGTGGTGACATTTATATAAGGGGTTTTAGATCATTGTGTTGGTGTCTGTCAGTTGTGTTTCTGTCATTCCATCTTGCCCACTTCAAACCTTCTCGTAAACCTGGGCACTAGCCCACGTGTTGTACTCAGCAACATCCTGATAGAAAGGATTTTGGAGCTAGGGAGCAGAGACTGTTTAATATAAAATATTCGATAATTTAAAATTTTTTATTGAGGTATTATGTACATGCAAGGAGGTATACAGATCTTATTTGTATAGGTCATTGAATTTTGACAAATGCATGCATCTTTGTAATCCACACTGTATCAAGACATAGGCTGTTTTCATCACCCCTAAAAGATCCCTGGTGCCCTTTCCAAGTCAGTCTGCCCCTTTCCACAGCCAACCACGGTTCTGATTTATTTCACCATCAATTAATTTTGCCTGTTATTGATGTTACTATTTTGTGTGTACCTTCTTCTCAGTGTTTTCCAGGCTCTTTCATACTGTTACATGTTGGTAATTAGGTCCTTTTTATTGCCAAGCAGCATCCCATTGTCAAATGTATCACAAATTGTTGATCCATCCTCTGGTGTTAGACATCTGCATTCTTTCCAGTTTTAAGATATTCTCCTGTGTTTTCTTCTGGAAGCTTTACTACATTGTAGCTTTTATGTTTAATTCTATGATCCAAATTAAGTTTTATATATAATATGAATCGAGGATCTTTTTTTTAAATTAAATCTTTATTGAAAGTATTACATATGTCCCGTTCCCCTCTCCCCCCCCCCCCTCCCCCATTGACCCCTTCTAGCTCGCTCCCACCCCAGGTCGAGGATCATTTTTTTACACAAATATATATGCATATACATAGATACTTATATATAATTTATACAAGACGTGTGTGTGTGTGATACATACATGTGATATTTATTATATAACCAGTTGTTCCAGCACATTGGTGGAAAAGACTTTTCTTTCCCCCTTGTGTTGCTCTGATATCTTGATCAAAAGTCACTTGACCATATGCGAGTGATCTATTTCTGGTTGATGCTGCTTTGTATATGCTTTAGGCTTGACTAAGACACTATTGTTGGTAAAGCCCCACCTCATAATAATGTTCACCCACCCTGTTTTTCTTTCTCTTTTCTGCCCCAGGGGACTCAGAAGAGGATCCTTGACATTGCCAACATGCTGGGCTTGTCCAACACAGTGATGCGGCTCATTGAGAAACGGGCTTTCCAGGACAAGTACTTTATGATTGGTGGGATGCTGCTCACCTGTGTGGTCATGTTCTTCGTGGTGCAGTACCTGACATGAGCCAGCTAAGCCCAGCAGCTGGACAACGTTCCCACGGCATGAGCGTGTGTGACTGTGTATGTGTGCGTGAAAGAGAGAAGGGGGGCCCAGAGGCCATGTTTTGAAATGTATGTCCGTCTTAACTGTGAAAACCACTCAGAAGTAATTGTGACCTGTAACCCAGTGAGCGTTTCAAACCTGCTCTGTTTGTGACATCTTGGAGAGGATGCGAGTGCTACCAAGATTCACGGTGCATAGGAAATGAACGAAGTACCTCTTCTCTCTTTGTCACTCTCACTCTCACTGGGGGTGGAAGTGATGTAATGGTAGGGGATGAAGTAAGGAAAGGAAAAGAACGGCTTTGGTGGTTTTGTCCACATACATGATGCACACCCCTGGAAGGCTTTCACGGTGACCCTTTCGGACAGGACTGCCCACACTTTTGTCATCATCCAGCTTTTCCAGCTCCTAATGGACAGGATGGAGCAGAAGCGGAGAGAAGGAGGGGAAAGAGGTCTTCTTTTCCTGCATTCATTACAGTAAATGGATTCACATGCAACTAGCCACCCCACCCCCAAAATGACATGCAGATGACTGACAGCTCATACTTGTCACCCTTCCCCAGAAGCAGCTCCGTAGAGCATTGGTGCTGTTGCTGACGAGTAAGATTTTCCACATTACAGCTGTTGGGTGTTGCTCCTTTCTAAACTGAGGCCACTGTTACTCTCTGGGCATGTGCAGTCTTAAGACTAAAGACCCTAGTTACTGGAATGGTTGGCTTTTAAGGTTCTAAGACTGCAGCCTGGCACCCATGCCCAGGCTTTGTTGGGCTTTGGCCCCTTAGAAAGTAGCTGTGAGCAAAGGTTAGTGATTTTTTCATTACAATCTCACCTCTAGTTTTAACATCTGTAACTCTTTGGCTCTCTTTTCTTCCCTGGAAATATATTAGCAACTGCCAGCCAAGCCCCCCCTCTGCCCAGCCAGTGTGGGCAGGTGCCACCCTAAAACTGTCTCTGGTATCCTTGTGAGACCAGACCCTTTTCCCTTTTCTGACCAACCCTGGATTAAGAATGGTGTATCGTGGAATTTATTGTAAAGGCAGTCTGTTTTGATTAATTGCTGAAAGTACCAGAAAGTCCTGTTTAGCATATTTTTTTCATCGATCACAGGCCCTCCCAGCCCTATGCTCAGTAGCTTTATGGCAAGACATAAGCTAGCACTCAGAATTTCCCAGACCGGAAACCTGGTCCGTATTACTGCCACCTTTGATTGTGTTGCCCCACCTACTGTCTTTATTTCTTGTTACTTGGACGGTCTTCTGTTTCTTTCCCTTTTCTGTGTGTGTTCCATTCAGCTTCCCTTTTCACCTCCCACCTGTTTCTGTAGCAGTATTGGTCTTTTAAGCAACATCTGTGGCATAGATCCCCTTTTGGTAAATGATTCTTAATAGTCACATAGGCCTCTTAGCAGTCCATAAAAATGGGTTTTTAAACTGCACAGACCTGGACTCTCGAAGATCTTGCCAGACAGTGCATTTTGGAGGAAGGTGCAAAAGGAGCAGCTAAGCCATTTGGACTTGAACTCTGGGAGAGCAAAACTCGCCTGCCCACCCTCCCTCTATTGGCTGATGTGACATCTGTTTTTAGTATGCACCACTGGGTTTCCACACTTGTCTTTATAGTGATTGTTAGCCTTGATGAACCAGCAGTAAGGCCTTCCCCCACCTTCAGAGCCATTCTCCCTACTTTGTAATAAAAATTGTGGAGGCATTTTGTGGGTCTTCCATCCTGGCCAGGGAACTGCAGTCACAGTGTGTCTGTGAGAAACGCCTAACTGAATGCTTGTCTCCACAATCCCATGTAGGGAAGGGTCTGAGGCCAGGACAGGAGCACCACCTAGTGGAGTCAGGGTGAATTTACCAGGTTGAGCTGGTGCGAGAATCTCCATTTGACAATCTGTGACCTTGTCCAGGCTTTTGGTAAAAGGTTTGCCTGTTGTGGTTTAAGACAAGTGGGTTGTCAAGGAACTTGGGAATATCTTCTTTCTGTGGAATTTACTTGAGTGACCACCTTAAGAAAAGCCAAATTCGAAGACCAAATAAATAGGAGAGTCTTGATTTTTATAGGCTTCATTGCTGGGATTTTTCCTAAGTCCTCTGCCCTAATGAATTTAAATGGGTTTTATTTGCAAATTTGGACTTAAACCCATTGTTTTTTAAACATATCGGTTGAATAAAATTGAGATTTGTTTTATTTAGAATGTTGTAACTAATGATCTCCTTTTTATTTTTATTGATTTCAGAGAGGAAGGAAGAGGGAGAGAGAGAGAGAAACATTAATGATGAGAGAGAAGCATTGATTGGCTGCCTCCTGCACACACCCTACTAGGGATCGAACCTGCAACCCAGGCACATGCCCTTATGAGAATCGAACCCTGATCTCCTGGTTTATAGGTAGACCTGGTTCAAAGCCATGCTAATGATCCCCTTTTTAATGTTTTCAGGCCAGACATTCTCAGACATTGCTCCATGGCGAGGGGCTGGTCTGGCTGCTTCAGAAGCAGCTGGGAAACTTTTAATTATGATTCTTGGGGGTCTACCCCAAACCTTCTGAATTAGAATATTCGTGTTAATCAAAGATGATAGCATTTGCAAATGTATGCTGAACTAGTTCCGCATATATGAGTGAAGAACAACTTATAAAGTCCCCAGTAAGTCTTATTTGTTTACATCCTATCTCAGAAAAGATTTAAGGAGAATTATAGGAAATAACTAAAACAGTGAAATATAAAGAAATGATCAAGAACAAATCAGAGTAGAATATCAATACCAAGGAAAAGACTCAATTTAAATCATGAAGCCCTACTGAAGTGCTCTGGGGAATCCCTAATTTGTCTGTGAGCCCCCAAAGCAAAGAGAGAAGCATCATTTGTTAGTGTCTAAATGAGGGGGGGTGAGGATGAGGATGTCTTATTTGCTCAGGGGGGAGCCCAGACCTTTAATACTGCTGGCTTGCTTGGAGCCCTTACTGGAAGTCAGCCATGGTTATTTTCCTGGGCTGCCCCTCTGATCTTCACAAACCCTCTGCGTTAGGTCCTGTATTGTCCCCATTGTGCATGTGAGGAGGCTGGGCTTTAGTGACTTTCCCAAGGCCTGGAGGAGCTGGCCTCTCTTCTGTCTGGTTTCTTAGCCCACGCTCATGATCACTGCACTGACTTGACTCCTGTGCTCAGTATGAGATGCGGGGATCAAGGCAGCCTGCCAGGATTGGGTAAAGGGCTATAAGGCATTTATTGCACCTTATATGGCAGGTTCTCTGTCCTAAAATATTTTCCTAAGTGAAAGGGGAGAGGCTGTTTGGCCAGGAATTTCTGGGAATGGAGAATGGAAGCTATACTCGGGCCCTGCCACCAGAGAGCGACATAACTCTACTCGTTGGTCTGCCCAGAACCCTGTGTCTTAGGCCTGGTGTTGGAAGAGGAAACAATTGCAGGTTTGAGTCAGTTCTTTTTAGGTCTAAAGTTCCTTCTCCTTTTTTGTGTGTCCTTTCATTTTATATGGCACATGGGAGAAGAGGGAAATGCGATGGGGTGGGGGAGTGTGGCAGGTCCTCGGCCCCCCAAGTGCAGTTGGTAAGTCCCAGGCCATAGGGCCTCATCAGGCCCTCCCCACTTCATCCCTAAGCCTCTAGTACAGATTCTCAACCTTGGTTCTACATTGGGCCCAGCAGGGAAGCCCTCCCATCTCCTCAGTATCCAGCTGCCAGAGCCCTGGCATATGCCTGGCACCGTGTTAGCTGTTTCAGGGCAGATGAGTTGGAAGCAACTTCTGCCCTCTGCACTGGGCATAGCTACAGAGGCTGCGGTGAAAGCCCTGGACCCAGGATGCAGACGCTTGGCTTCAAGTCCCAGCCAGCTCTGCTGGTGGCAACCACATCTTTCTCCTGAGCCTTGTCTTTCTCTTCTTAGAATAGGGTAACAGCTGTCCTGCCTCCCCTCCCAGTTGGACAGGGGCCCAAAAGACAGTGTTTGGCAGACTCTAGAGGCCTGCAGTGAGGAGTCTCAGCCTTGGCCTCTTTGCGATCACCAGAGAGCGTAACCAGTTCCCATTCTGGGGCTTGTCCCCAGAGGCTTTGAGCTACCTGATCTCATGTGTGGCCTAGGTTTCAGGAATTTTTTTCCCCCTAACTTTCCAAGAGATTCTGTGCTTTGAAGGTTGAGAACCATTGCCTGAAGTGCCCTCCAGGTGTGATGGCTTTTTATTCCTGTTTAACTAGAAAGGCAAGAACTGTTCGCTTGGAACAACCAGAGGACAGAGGAACAGAATCTCCAAGGCTGAGGGGCAAGAGTGTAGAGTGGCTATGTCTGTGGCTGTGGCAATGGGGGCATTAACTAGGAGGGGCTTTCTGGGAGAGAGCCAGGTGATCTGGACAATGGAAGGAGAGGAAGAGTAGGGGAAGGGTGCAGCCTGGGGGAATTAATAAGCTCTAGTCAGCCTTTATCTACCAAAGGTCCATGAGGGAGGGCTGGTTCAGTCCATGTAAGAGATGGTTGCTGCTCAGGCCCAAGAAGCCTGAAATAGAGCTGAACCCTTAGTGGCTGTAACTTGGAGACAGACAGTGGTGGGCTGTGCAGAAGGGAGGAAGTTTCCCCCTTATTTTCCTTTGCAGCCCAGGCAATGGGCTCCACATCCTTTCAGCCAAGACAGCATGGGCAGAGCCCACCCTCTGGCCCCACTCACTTGGCACCTTTCAGCATGCTTTGCTAAGTTTCTCATGCCCAGAGCATATGTGGGGACAGAGGTGTGAGCGGTCAGGTAGTGGGGACCTTTGTAGGAGGGGACAAAAATCACTGTCTCTCAGACCTCTCAGTGTTGTGAATATCTAAAGATAAGACCCTGAATGTCCCTGGATGTTGTCCAAGTTCTTGTTGCCGTATGCCTGGGTGGGCGTAAACTCAGTGTCCATGGTGATTGCTTTCAGGAAACCATTTCCCCCCCCCCCTCCTTTACCCCTGCAGCAGAGAGCAGCCTGAGAGACCCTTAGAAGGCAGCCCCCAGAGCAGAATTCCAGAACCGGAGCCATGACCACCCCCTCCATGAGAAAGCACCTTGGAATAAGTTTTCTGAGGTCACCCATTTGGAGAGACCAGCACTTGGTTAAAGATGTAGAGGCCTAGGATATTCACTTAAGGGGGGTGGGAGGAGCTCAACTCCAGTTTTGTACCCTTTCAATATAAAATATCAATTTAATAATTAGACAATATTTCATGGAGTAATGATAGGTGGCAAGGCAGTAGGGTAGATACCAGAGACTGCATTCAGGGGCAGAGACCTTATCCAGCCCGTGGGAGTGGTGACAGCGCCTCCTGGAGGAGGGAGGACCTGAGTCCAATAGTGGATGGACTAGGGGACCTGAGGGTGGCACTGCCATGTCCCTGGGGAATCAGGGAGAGGAACTGGTGTGAAGGGAAGGAGTGTGAGCTCAGTTCTCAGCTGACTGGGTTTGGGGGTGGCCTGAGGAAAGAGTGAGGAAGTATTGGATGGGAAGCTGGAGGCGGGTAATGGAGGAGGTCCCGGAGACCCTGACCTGAGGGCAGATGTCGGGACCCTTAGCTGTCATCCTGAAACCAGAAGTGCCTGGAGGGATCCCTGCTCATGCCCTGGACTCTGGATCCAAGAGCCGCTGCCCAGGAAGGGGATGTGGGGGCACTCCTAAACCAGTCTCCCCTCCCGAGTCTGGTTTCAAACCTCCTGGTGTAAGTGCAGGAGGAAGGTGTGCAGTCTCCCCCTTACTAGTTGTGTGGCCTTGAGCAAATCACTTTACCTCTCCAAGTCTGCTCTCCTACCTTCTAGGGATAAATGATGCCATCTCACAGGATGGCTGAGAGCCAGTGAACACTGCAGTGTAAAGTGCTTGGTGTACAGCCTGGGACATAAAAGATGGCAGCTGAAGTTTTCTCATTAATTAGCATTGCATGAGGCCTGGGTCTCATCCCTTCTTATTCATCTGATGTGGTTGTTAGTCAAGGACTAGCCAGCATTCATTCACTATTTAGACTTTATTTGTGAACAGGTACAGTGTCGTGGCCATAATACTGAGTTTGGCATCAGAAGACCTGAATTCATATCCCCACTTCATTATTTACTACCACTTGCTCCCTCCCTCTCGCTTAGCCTCAGTGTCCTCATATGTGAAATGGGGATGGTGTTAGTGACCTCCTTTACAGAACTGTTGTGAGGGTAAAACGATTAAGCATATGGATCAGTGAGGATGCTCTGGGCTGCAAGTACCAGCTACCCCTTCTCCAAGTAGCTTAAGCAGTAAGAATTCATGGAGCTTGGGCAGGCAGCAGGGTTGCTTGGTTCAGGGCTCAGTGCCCTTAGTCTTCCGGGGCAGGCTTGTAACTGCCTAGGTTCCCTCAGAGCAGTGGAACTCTGAGAAGGGGAGGCAGGAGAGGCAAGAGTGATGGTTGAAAGGTCAGACTGGAATTGTCACTGCCAACGTTTTCATTCATTCAATAAATACTAATTGAGCACCCATTATGTGCCAGTCATGGGGCTGGCCTTGTAGTATAAACCTGATTCAACAAGGCCCCCTCGTAATTTCTGGAGATCTGGACTGAGGACAGGGCATAGCTGGGATGGCTCGTCTCTGCTCCATGCTGTCCGGGGCCTCGGTTGGAAGATTCCAAGGCTGGGGAGGAGAATCATCTGAAGGTTCACTTGAATGTCTTTGGCTCAGTGTTGGCTGAGCTCCTTGGCTGGGGCCGTCCACTGGAACACCTGCTCAGGGCTTCTGCATGTGGCCGGGTTCCCATGGTGAACAGCTTGAGGGAAAGAGCCAGGTGAGAGCTGTATCCTTTTTATAGTCAAGCTTCAAAAATCACATGGCATCAGTTCTGCCATATTCCTTGGGCTGTGGTAGTCACAAGCCCCCTCCACCGCTTGGCAGGAGTGTTGGTCACAGTGTTAAGACGAGCACATGAGACGGGATAAATCCACGGGTATAGCCATCTTTGGAAAGTAGAGTCTGCCACACTCCCCTTGAATACTGCACATGTCTAGCTCACAACAATAAAATGCACAAACTCCATCACCATAGGTACCAGGTAGCATCTGACTCTCCTGAGGAGGGGAGGCTTTTGAGCTGAACCTCAGCTGAGTCCGAGTTGACCAGGTGCAGCTTGGGAGGAAGGTCTCAGCAGAGGAAATAGTGTGAGCTCAGGGGAATCCCTGTGGCTGGAGCTTAGGCTGGGGGGCCAGATATGGGGTGTCTGAGAGCAGGCTCAATAACTCCCTCCATTCCCTGCCCCTCTGCACACAGTGGGCACTTAATAAATACAGATTAAAATGTGTGTGAACAGTGTCTGTCAAAAAAAGGAAGCCAAATCCCAGAGTGATGTAACAGGTCCTCTGGAGGTGGCATGGGATGAAGACAGGCGAGTGCTCTCTTTCTTACTGTAGGAACTTGAGGTCCTTTTTCTTAGTTTCTGGCTTTCCAGCATTTTTCAGTGTCTCTAGAAGAATCCACAGGAGCTGATCACAGTACCTGAATCACCTCTTTCCATCCCTCGCTCCCAACAGGATTCTTGGGTCCTCTTCCCTGCCTACTGGACCCCAACCCACACTCTGCTGCCCCACATAGTTGAGAGAGAGAGGTGACTATCACTACGGCCCTGGATGAGCCGTGCCTAAAGCCTCAGAACTTCCCAACTTGGGAAACCAGTGAATCCCTTTATCCCTTTCCCGCTTAAGCAGTTTACATCGGCTTTCTGTCCCTTTCAGTGGAAAAGCTCTGAAGGAACCCTTCACAAGACCAAAACCATGTTTTAGTCTGTTTCTCTCCTCTTCCAAGCTACCCACATTATAAGATAGATGCAAAGCTGGCATTCAGTATTAATTCAAATAGACTTGGAGCCCCCAAATCTTATCTCAATAAGAGTCAAAGAGCTTGAAAGGACTAGATATCTGAAGAGATACATTAAGGAATAAACTCACTAGTTCTTTATGAATATTTCAGGCCAAGCTCATCTCTGAGATAGTGCATGGCTTGGAATCCCTTCTCTTCACCAAACCATGCCTTCAGTACTCACCTCCTCCAGGAAGCCTTCCCAACCAGGTCTGAACTCCATCATCCTCCTACCCTTGTGATCACTTTCTTTCATTAACACTTTGGTTTGATATATCATTTAAGTATAGCTGTGTGTCTCCACCACCACCACCCACACCCCACCCTCCCCATCCCCCGCCAACTGACTGAAGAGCTTTTAGAACAGGGGCCATGTCTCTGCCATCTGATTAGCTCTGGACCAGAATCTCTTATTAAACAACTCTTGTAATATTCTAACTCAGATCCTGTTCCCTCCTGTGTAGCAATATAAACAGAATTTTTCTCCCCACATAAGGCCACAATTCTGCCTTACCAGCTTTCCTATTTCCCTCATTCCTTGACTATTGTGTAATGATGAATCCTTCATTGGGAAGCTTGTCAAATCTGAGTAGACATCAAGGGGGTGGCCATGTGTTTACTGCAGTGGTCGGCAAACTGCGGCTCTCGAGCCACATGCAGCTCTTTGGCCCCTTGAGTTTTTAGCAAAGGCCAGCTTAGGAGTACCCTAGTTAAGTTAGTAACAATGTACCTACCTATATAGTTTAAATTTTTAAAAAATTTGGCTCTCAAAAGAAATTTCAATCGTGTACTGTTGATATTTGGCTCTATTGACTAATGAGTTTGCCGACCACTGGTTTACTGTCTTGTGGCTCCTGTTGGATGGTAGCCCTGGAGTATCCTGTGTAGCTGACAGTGTCTGTGGGGAGGGACACCACCATCCTTCTCTATTCAACACCCTACTCTCTTGTATACCCATCCCTTCCCAACACTAAAAGCAGTGACGTAATAGTTGAGGAAGGATGCTAATGAAGGGTCTTGAAGGAGGTGATGGATTCCCAAAAGACTTAGTGAAAGCCATAGGAAGGACAGATCCCTGAGTAATGGCAGTGTGAGTGAGGTGGTGAGGCTGCCCTCAGAGAGCTGGATTAGAACTACAGAGAGCAGAGAACAAAGGTGAGGCGGGATGAGGCCGAGAGGACATGTGGGCTGGTTTGGTTGGTGGGAGAGTTGATAGAAGTCCTTGAAATAAAGTTGAGTCTGTATTTGATAGAAAAAGCTGTGAGAGCCACATCCTGTGTGGTTCAGGGTTCAGGATCTGGAGAAGGGCCACGCACAAATGACAGACGAGACAAGAAATAATAATTTAGAAATATTGGAGGCCAGGCAGGAAGCCCAATGCAAGGGGAAGGACTTCCACTCGTGCTCAGGCCTTGCCAACCTTTTATTCAATTTTGGATACACATCTAGCCCTTAGGCAGTTAATTGCGGTAACAGACAGACTATCTTAAAGGTCAGTAAATATTAGAAAGATTTACTCTGAGACTATTTGGTCAGGAAATTGTTTGAGCCACCATTGTCTGGACTAAACAATCGGTGCATAGCTCTGGCCCTTGCCAGGGCTCAAGGTTCACCAGCGTTCCGGGCTCCTTGTTTATACTTCTCTGATAGTGAAGACAATGGGTGGCTTCCTACAAAAAGCAATGAGGAGCCGAAACCGGTTTGGCTCAGTGGATAGGGCGTTGGCCTGCGGACTGAAAGGTCCCAGGTTCGATTCCGGTCAAGGGTATGTACCTTGGTTGTGGGCACATCCCCAGTGGGGGGTGTGCAGGAGGCAGGCTGGTCGATGTTTCTCTCTCATTGATGTTTCTAGCTCTCTATCCCTCTCCCTTCCTCTCTGTAAAAAAAATAAAATATATATATTTTTTAAAAGCAATGAGGAGACGAGGCCAGATCTTGGATAGGAGAGAGATATGATAAAAAATAGTGCTAATGATCCAGTCATCTGCAAGTGGGAAATGCCATTTTGTAAGTGCACCATCAAGTGCAGGGATTGGCAGGTTAGTCTGATAGAGCAGGCTCTGACTCCTTGCAGGCTTCAGAGGAGTCTGTTTGCTGGAGGGTTGTTTGGAAAATGAAGGGAATGAATTAAGGGTCAAGTATTTATGTGTTGTATGTAGAGGGGACTATGCCACTTGATTGTAGTACATCTTCTATAGTTATAGTTTTTACTTTAAGAAATCAGGTATGGCCCTAGCTGGTTTGGCTCAATGGATAGAGCATCAGCCTGTGGACTGAGAGGTCCCAGGTTCGATTCCAGCCAAGGGCACATGCCTGGGTTTCGGGCTCAATCCCCAGTAGGGGGTGTGCAGGAGGCAGCCAATAAATGATTCTCTCTCATCATTGATGTTTCCATCTCTCTCCCCCTCTCCCTTCCTCTCTGAAATCAATAAAAATATTTAAAAAAAAAAGAAATCAGGTGTGGTTTTCTCTCTTCTTTTAAATATATTTTTATTGAGTTCAGAGAGGAATGGAGAGGGGAGAGAGAGAGAGATATATCAATGATGAGAAAGAATCACTGATCAGCTGCCTCTCTCATGCCCCCCAAGAGCCCGTAATTGAAAGGCCCTAAGAGACTGAATTACACTATCTCAGGGCATTTTGGAAGGGCAGTTCAGCTAACATTAATTTCTCTTTGAAGGCCTAGCAAATAGTATTAGGATTGATAGCTTTGTATATGCTCAGTTAAATTACAATTTGTGGTTGGGTTTCCTTTAAAAAAGAACTTGTATATTTACATACTTACTTGGCATTTTGTTTTTCTTAATGACACTCAGTCTACCTTGTATATACTTGTCCTATCTTTATATGAAATTAAGGGTTATATATCCTTACTAGTAGCCCTGCGCACAAATCTGTGCACCAGTATGTCACTGCCGCCCTCCTGTAGCTCTCCACCCGCTGCGCTGCCCTCCTGTAGCTCCCCGCGCCCCTCCTCATAGCTTGCTGCCCTGCCTGCTTCTGTAACTCTCCGCCTCCCACTTGCTTGCTGCCCTGCCCAGCCCTGTAACTCTCTGCTGCCCACTTGTAGTTCACTGCCCCACCCTCCTGCAGATCTGTGATCCGGTTGTTATGCAGTAGGTCATTATACCTCAGGGCATAACGGATAATTAGCATATTCATCTCTTATTATATAGAATATTAACCTTATATCCCCTGTATCTCCTAGCACAGTGTCTTGCACATAGCATTAGCAGGTACCCATCAAAGATTGGTTGAATAAATCATTGTCAGTAGGTGAGAACTTGTAATAGATGAAGTTTTGATAATTATTCAGTGGGTGCCATACTCTAAATATTTTGGATTTGGGAAACTAAAAAATGGTCTGATTTGATTTTGATAGGCAATTTGATCAGTGAATGTTTTTAGTAGCAGAGTTAGTGTGTTTTGAGTGCTACTTCATATGCTTGCCAGGCATTTTCCTTTCTTTATTGGATGTAGTGTTAACTTGTTGGATGCTTTACTTTTCTAGATCAATGACTGTGTTGAGCCAAGGTGGGAGGGGATGTTTTCCCACACCACTGTAAAGGGTTATTCACTTGGTTTCAGACGCTGTTTCCCAGAACGAACTGCTGACCCTGGAGTCATCTCTGATTCAGTGGTAGCCCCTGTCTATAGAGCGGTGAACTAAGAATCAGACATGGAGCCCTGGCCGGGTGGCTCATTTGGTTGGAGCATAGTCCTATGCACCTAGGAGTTGCAGGTTCGATTTCTGGTCAGGGCACATACCTAAGTTGCAGGTTTGATCCCCGGTCTGGGCATGTACGGGAGGCAACCTATCGATGTTTCTCTCTCGTATCCATGTTTCTGTCTGTCTCTCAAATCAATAAACCTACCCTTGGGTGAGGATTTTTTAAAAAAATAATCAGACATAGATACTGAGAATTTAGAAGAAATAGCAACATTTCCCTCCCCTCCGCCCTTACTGGTGTATTTTATAGGTCAGCTACTTATCTTGGAAGCAGTATGGCCAAGGGGAGGAAGAATGTCTTGCAGATTTTAGCTTTGAGGAGGAGTTCAGATTGCCAGACTGGACTGGCCCTTCTGAATTTTCTGGGATGCCAGGCCATGTGGCTTCCTTGGGAAGCTCTGCAGCACCCCCCTAACCCCCACCTTTCTTAAAAAACCCCATCCCACCATCTATGGGCCTCTGAGGTCACCCAGAGGTGCAACCAAAATCCTGCCTCACTGTGAGGGGGAAGGGGACATCCATCGGGAGGTAGTTGTCTTTTCTGCAGGGGAAAAGAACCACTTGGTCGCTGGTGATTCTGGTAACAAAACAAAACCACAAAAAGGCTCACTCTTGTGCAATCACTCAGCCCAAGAATAATAAAGGTTGCCTAAATAAAGATTGAAACCTGAGGTGGGGGAGGGGTGCTTGGGTGCTAAGGGGCCCATGCATGACATGGTTGCCATTTGTGACATGGCTGCCAATTGTTGGGCTCCCACTCAGCACATGCTGGCACCCACTTGCCTGGGTCACTTGCTGTGCTCGGACCTCTGCCCTTCATGTCTGGGCTGCACCTGTGGGCCCTACATCTCCTGTTCACATAGCAGCTGTTGTGCCTATAGGTCCAGGTAGCTCAGCCTCTGGAGTTGGCCCTGCACTCTGTCCTGGTGACCTCCATGCCCGGGGGACCCACCAAGCCTGGCCTTGGGATCCGCAAAACTCTTGTGAAGAGGTTGAACTTGCATCATTCCAACAGGAAGCCTCAGCTCTGCCTACAGAGGCCCCTGAGAAAATGGAACCTTCTATAAACCTTTAGGAGGCTTCAGCTCAGCTTCCAGAGCCTCAACTTAGTCTACAGCATCCTCTGAGTCATTGAAATTTGTGTTAGTCCACTAGGGAGTTCCAGATAGGCATCCACCCTACCCTCAATCTTTAATCCAGCGAAGAGCTCAGCTCTGCCTTAGGTGCCTCTTGCTGATGTACAGCCTTCTCCAGTGCAGCAGAGGATTGAGCTCAGTCTCCAAAATCCTCTATGGATGTTGTAGCTCAACCTTCAGTACATCCTGAGGTGACAGTTTCACCTCTAGGTTTAGGTGAAACTCAGCAGCCAGTGCCTATCAGTGTTAATTTTAGAGCCCCCTAAAATGGTTGAACCATCTGCAACTGAGAAGGAGGTCTCAGCTCATCCTCCCACAGTCCACTGAAGAGGTCATACTTCCACCCCAGCTCAGCCTACTTCAGAGGTTGATGCTACTGTATTGCAGCTGACTGCAGCTCCCCCAAAGCACCCTGAGGGGACACTTCCACTTCCAGGGCCTGTTCAAGCTCAGCAGCCAACCTTTCGATTTTTGGACCTGGAGCTAACTATCCCTCCCGAGTGCTTTACTTCCAAATGAGTACCTGTTCATTAGTGTGTCACAGTTGGTAAATTGGTTTTGTGTGCACTAGGTTTCAATTGCTCTTTACCATAAGGTTTAAACTGGTTTTGTATGCATTAGGTTTCATTTCTCTTGTAGGACAATTATAGATATACTTTTATTTTGTTTGTTTTTGCAAGTTTATAAAAAGAGTATAAATGATGCTGTTTTATGTAAGGATTTTTGGAACATGAGAGTTTTTGGATCCATCACTGAAAGCTGCTACCAAGCCCTTCTAATGCGTGGGAGGGCTCTTGTATTCTTTGACTGCCCAACTCTAACTTGCTCTGAAGCTCATGGTTTTCTAACCACCAAACACTCATGTGCTTTTAAGTATTTTTCTATATATTAGGTTTATTGGCAGCTACTTGATAACTTCCAAAGTGTGCTTTCATGCCCAGATAGCTTGAATACGGTTTCTGTCAGTGATCTGGGGTACATCATAAATAATGACACTGTGCTTACTTATATAAAGACAGTGCTGCTTATTTTTCAAAACAATGTTTTGACTAATTATATTACTCCCTTCTGCCCCAACAGTGGGCAGAACAGGCATTTTAATCTCCTTTTCCAGGTGAGTAAAAACAAGAAAGAAAGGGCTAAGAGCTGTCACCTAGTACCCTGGTCTCCAGCTCCCAGTTTTGGGCTCTCCGCAAGTCCATGCACCTCCTTTCTCAGGACCCTTACCTCCTTCTCTGACCCTCATCACCACCAGCAATATTTTTAGTTCTTCTGGAAAAGAAACACAGCTGCACAATGGTACACTTGACCTTCACGTAGTCAGAAGCTTTTGGATGGTTCCCAAAGCTGAAATAAAAGCAAACGTAGGCCACTGACAAAAGTTCTTCCTCCCTTCTGCATTTTGGGAGGGGTACGGGGTGAGAGGGGAGCGCCTGGAGGCGGAAGTAGGTGGAAGGAGAAGGCTCAATCCTAAATACAATACTGGGACCCACTTGGATCGTGTTCAGCCGCCATCTCCTTTCTTCCCGCTCCCTTGGTGACTCTGAACTACAGTCACGTGAGCAGCGCCAGTGAAGAGCCTGGGCCAGAGCAAGGACGTGCGGCGACCGCTAGGGGGAGCTCGGGAGCCAGGTCGGTCAGGGAACTGAGGCGCCTCCGCGCGGAGGCGCTGGACCACAGACCAGAGGGGTACACCCTGTAGCAAAGTGCCCCCCACCAAAAGCTTCTGAAGACCGAGACGACTATCTCCGCGGAGCTCACGCTGTAGCCAACTCAGCAGGGACTCCCCGTATCTCTCCTTCTCTGGTTCTGAGAGAAGGGCAGGGGAGCCCCCAGATGTACCATCCTCCTGCCTCGTTGGGGGAACTTAAAGAGCCAGAGTGTATCACAGAGCAGGGCTGGGGTACCCTTTCCTTTAGGAAAAGAGAAAGGTTTATCATACAGATTACCCCACCTGACAGATTACAGATGACCAGAAAATTCCATACTGGTGGTTAAGGTTATGTTTCTGGGAGAGGCTGAAACTCCAGTTAGATTAGGCATTAAATCTAGGTCTGTTAGATGCAATAAACATTCTTGGAATATTGATGTTTATTGCATGTAACATTATTATATTTAAAGTAGTTTTTCTCGAAATATTAATGTTTATTGAAAGATGAGACAGAGGGCCGAAAACCAGGACTACAGGCTTTATTAGAGGAGAAGAACCCTGCCGGGCTGCCACGAAAGGGGGAGTAGCAACACGTGTAGAGGTGAACACGCCTTTTGAGGGGAGGAATGGGAAGGGATGGGGCTTAGGGTACTCGGCAAGCCCTGATTGGGGGTTTCATATAAGGCACATGATTAGGTACTTAGGAATCAAGAGCTTAGGGTATTTGGCAGGTGCTGATTGGTGGTTCAATGTATAGTCCATATTAGGTCCCTGGTTAGGTGCTCAGGAATGTCCAGGCCGCCAGTGCAATTTACGTCATACTCCGTCCGTCAGTTGGGGGAAGGGAGGATCTATCATTTATTGCATGTAACATTATACTTAAAATCGTTTTTCTTGGAAAAAAAAATCTAGAGGGTTAGAGAATTGGGGTTCGGGCTAGGGTTAGGGTTAGGATAAGGGTTCCGGCTTGCGGGGTTCAGGTTCAGGTTAGAGCTAGGTTTAGGGTTACGGTTAGAAGATTAGGGACAGGGTGAAAAAAAATGGCGACGGAATAGAGTCGGGTTTGGAGTCTGTTCCTGGGGCGGAGAGTTGGAGCAGCAGAGGCTCGCAGAGCGAGTGTATGTGGGCAAGCCAAGGGACAGCTAAACTCCAGGAGAAGGCGGGGGAGTGCTGGGCAGTGTTCCTCTGACCACGCAGCACCCACAGGGGCTGGGTCCCCTCTTGGAGCTGCGGGCTCGCCGGGCGCCTTGCCATCTTGCAAGGAAAGGAGGATTTTAGGGGAAACCTGACTTTCCGCGACAACTGCAAACACTGAACTGCTGGGAGCACCAGACCACCGGTCCCCTATCAGCGCAAACATTTGGATTCAAAGAAACTCTTCACTGCACCACGGAAAGGTCAGATTTTGTCTGAAATAAGCTGCGGTTTCTAATCCCCGCGGTGGGTGAGGGAAGCCCTGGGTGAGGGAAGTGCGGCAGCCGCAGGACCGGCAGGAGCCGGGAGGTCTGTGCCTAGAAAAATCAGCGGCAGTTGGAACTGCCGTGATCCGTGAATGAGGAGGGGGGTCTTCTGAGCTGCTAACAGAAGTGACCTCTTGAAAGCAACTCATTTTAATCTGACGAGGAGGGTCAGACTAAGAATTTTCAAAGGAGTGCAGGCTCCTTAGTCTGGGGCACAGACCCACGGTCCGCACACCTGGGCTCTTTCCGACTCTGATTGCTAAGCCCAATACAGAGGCAAACCCAGGTGGAAACCCTGAAAGACTGCAGGGGGAAGGTGTTTTTTTCGGAACCTGGGGCCAGAGCTGCGTGTGACCATCAGAGAGGCAGCTCTGAGGCGCACACCTCTACAAACCGGTAGTGAGTGCCATAGAAGGGGAAAAAAAAAAAAAGAAAAAAGAGCTAGAGAGGCCCGGAAGTCAATTCAGAAACACTGCCACCCAGGGGCTGAAACGCTAATTGTCTCTGGTGTAATCAAAAATAAATACGAGAAATTAAGACAGGGCTGGCTTAAAAAGCAGGACTGGCTTCCAACACTGAGGAGCCCTGGAATGAAGCTGAACTGATATACCGCCCAGACTGGGAAAAAGGCGTACCAAACAGAATAATAGAGGAAGTGAATGACAGCCGCTACTGCACATTTTAGTCTTCCTATTTTTTAATTTTCAATTCTTTTTTCAATTTTTTAAATTTTTTATTCTCATATTTTTTATTTTCATTTTTTGCATCTTATACTTAAGAAACTAATATTTTTTCTTTTTCCTCACTTGATTTTCACCTTTTTAATTATTACATTTTTATTTCCAATCAGCAATATTATTACTATTATTTTACTTTTTTTTTTTTTTAATGTCATTTGATTTTCTCTTTCTTTTATTTTTGGATTAGTGTCCTACATTCGATTTGCATCTTTCCCTTACAATCGCTTTACCCTATCTCAAAGCTAACATTATGCCATCACTCTCCTCCTAACCTTTCCCCCTTGTTCCCCAGTTTATCTTAACCCTTTCTGGCTTTAGATTTTCCCTACTTTTTCAGTTTACTCCCTGCTAAAACTTCACCCTACTTATATATCTAATCCCAACCCCCTGCTCCAAATCCATACAAACCTCTCTCTACGCTACCTTTAAAAAATTATTTTTCTCTCGGGCCTTTTGTTGTTGTTTGCTTGAATGTTGATTAGATTGAATTTTTATGCTTTTTTAGGAGATTGTTTTGATTATTCTTTTTGTTGGTTTGGTTGGTTCTTTTGTTTGCTTTGTTTTTGTTTGTTTTTTACTTTTGTTTTCCCTTGCCTCACTTGATATTAGCTGCTGTTGCAGTTTGTATTAATCTCCAGGCTCGTGTTGCTGGAATTTGCTGGGAATAGTGGTTGTTCTAGTGGAGTTTACTCCCCATATATATAGTTTGTTCCCCTTTTCTCTCTTAGTATCATTCTTGTCTCTCTTACTTTTTTTTCTTTTCTTTTTCTTTTCTGTTATTTCTTTTCTTTCTTTCTGCTCTTTTCCCAAGTTCAGATTCACACTCTTTGTTGTTGTTGTTTTTTTTTTTTTCTTCGTTGTTGTTCTTTCTTTTTACTCTCCCTCTTCCACTCCTATTCCCTAATTTGTCTTTCTCTGGTGGTTACCTTTATTGGAGGTTATTAATATCGTGAATACAATTCTGTTCAGTGCCTTGTCTGTTGTGCCCGGTTGTGTTGTATTTTATACCTTTAAATCAACGCCAGAGAGAGAAATCTATATAACCAGACATCCGGAGAAGAGAGACCATGGGGAGACAAAGAAACAGCCCCCACAGGAAAGAGAAGCAGGCATCACCAGAAAAGGAAGTAAACGATTTAGAGGCAAACAACCTATCAGAGAAAGAATTCAGAGAAATGGTCATAAAGTGGCTGAAAAGGATGGAAGACAAATTCGACAATATGAGTAAGAACCAAGAAGAAATGAAGAAGAACCAAGAAGAAATGAAAAATGACATCGCTGCTGTAAAGAACTCAATAGAAAGCATCAAGAGTAGACTAGATGAAGCAGAGGACCGCATAAGTGAGCTAGAAGACAAGATGGAAAAAAATACCCAATTACAACAGCTTCTAGAAACAAAAATTAGAAAGATTGAGGAGAGCGTAAGGGAACTTCGGGACAATACAAAACAAAACAACATCAGGATAATAGGGGTGCCAGAAGGAAAGGAAACTGAGCAAGGAATAGAAAACCTGTTTGAAGAAATAATAACAGAAAACTTCCCTGATATAGGGAAGAAAAAACCCACACAAATCCAAGAAGCTCACAGAGTTCCAAGCAAAATGAACCCCAAAAGACCGACGCCAAGGCACATTATAGTTAAGTTGGCAAACACCAACGACAAAGTAAGAATCTTACAAGCGGCCAGAGAGAGACAGACAGTTACATACAAAGGAACCCCCATCAGACTAGCAACTGATTTCTCAACAGAAACTCATCAGGCCAGAAGGGAATGGAACGAAATATACCAAGTCATGCAAAGGAAGGGTCTAAATCCAAGAATACTGTACCCAGCAAGGCTATCAATCAAAATTGAAGGTGAAATCAGGAGCTTCAGAGACAAAAAAGGACTAAGGGAGTTTATCACCAACAAACCAGCAATGAAAGAAATGCTAAAGGGTCTGCTGTAAAAAAAAAAAAAAAAGAAAGAAAGAAATAGGAAGCAAAAAAGGTACACAGGGGTATAGAATAAAAATGGCGTCAAATAAGTTCCTATCAATAATAACTTTAAATGTAAATGGATTGAATGCCCCAATCAAAAGACACAGGGTAACAGACTGGATAAGTAAACAAAACCCAGATATCTGCTGTCTACAGGAAACCCACCTCAAAAAAAAGGATGCATACAGACTGAGAGTAAAGGGATGGAAAAAGGTTTTCCAGGCAAATGGAAATGAAAAAAAAGCTGGGGTTGCAATACTTATATCTGACAAATTAGATCTCAAAGTGAAGGACATAACAAGAGATAATGAAGGCCACTTCATAATACTAAAGGGAGAAATCCAACAAGAAGAAATAACTCTGGTAAACATATATGCACCCAATACAGGAGCACCAAGATACATTAAAAAACTCCTGGAAGATATCAAAGGAGAGATTGACAGTAATACAATCATAGTAGGAGACTTCAATACCCCACTATCACCATTGGACAAATCCTCTAAACAAAAAATCAGCAAAGAAACATCAATCCTAAATGACTCACTAGAACAGATGGAATTAATCGACATCTTCAGAACATTTCACCCCAAAGCCACAGAATATACATTCTTCTCAAGTGCACATGGGTCATTTTCAAAGATAGACCATATGTTAGGACATAGGCAAAGTCTCTCCAAATTCAAGAAGATAGAAATCATATCAAGTATCTTCTCAGATCACAGTGGCATAAAACTGGAAATCAACTACAATAAAAACAACCCAAAGAAATCAAACACTTGGAGACTAAACAGCATGTTATTAAACCATGACTGGGTTACCAAAGACATCAAGGAAGAAATAAAAAACATCATGGCAACAAACGACAATGAAAACACAACAATCCAAAATCTATGGGACACAATGAAAGCAGTCCTGAGAGGGAAGTTCATAGCTCTACAAGCCTACTTCAAAAAACAAGAAACAATGGTAATAAATTACCTAACCCAACAACTCAAAGAGTTAGAGAGAGAGCAACAAGATAAGCCCAGTGTAAGCAGAAGGAAAGAAATAATAAAGATCAGAGCGGAGATAAACGACATAGAGACCAAAGAAACAATACAAAAGATCAACAAAACCAAGAGCTGGTTCTTTGAAAGGATAAACAAGATTGATGGACCTCTAGCCAGGCTCACCAAGAAGCAAAGAGAGAGGACCCAAATAAACAAAATCAGAAATGAAAGAGGTGAAATAACAACAGACCCCGACGAAATACAAAGGATTGTTACAAAATACTACGAACAACTCTATTCCAACAAACTGGACAACCTAGAGGAAATCGACATATTCCTAGAAAAATACAACCTTCCAAAACTCAATCAGGAAGATTCTAAACAGCTCAACATGCCAGTAACTATGGAAGAAATTGAAGCAGTCATCAAAAAGCTTCCGGCAAACAAAAGCCCGGGGCCAGATGGCTTCACAGGAGAGTTTTATCAAACTTTCAAGGAAGAACTAAAACCTATCCTCCTCAGACTATTCCAAAAAATTCAAGAGGAAGGAACACTTCCAGGCTCCTTCTATGAAGCCAGCATCACCCTAATACCAAAACCAGATAAAGACAACTCAATGAAAGAGAATTACAGGCCAATATCCCTCATGAACATTGATGCCAAAATCCTCAACAAAATTCTAGCAAATCGGCTCCAGCAGTACATCAGAAAGATCATACACCATGACCAAGTAGGATTTATTCCAGGAATGCAAGGATGGTACAATATCCGCAAATCAATAAACGTGATACATCACATAAACAAATTGAGAGATAAAAATCACATAGTCATATCAATAGATGCAGAAAAAGCATTTGACAAAATCCAACACCCTTTCTTGATAAAAACTCTCAACAAGGTGGGAATAGAAGGCTCATACCTCAACATAATAAAAGCTATTTATGATAAACCCACAGCAAACATCATACTCAATGGGCAAAAACTAAAACCATTTCCCCTAAGAACAGGAACAAGACAGGGATGCCCACTCTCACCACTCCTGTTTGACATAGTACTGGAAGTATTAGCTATCGCAATTAGGCAAGAAGAAGAAATAAGAGGCATCCAAATTGGAAAAGAAGAAGTGAAGCTGTCCTTATTTGCAGATGACATGATATTGTACATAAAAAACCCAAAAGATTCCATCAAAAAACTAATAGACTTAATAAATGAATTCGGCAATGTAGCGGGATACAAAATTAACGCCAAGAAATCTATGGCTTTTCTATACACCAATAATGAACTTACAGAAAGAGAGACTAAAAAAGCAATCCCATTTACCATCGCACCAAAAAAATTAAGATACCTAGGAATAAACTTAACTAAGGAGGTAAAAGACCTATACGCAGAAAACTACAGGACACTGAAAAAAGAGATAGAGGAAGACGTAAACAGATGGAAGAACATACCATGTTCCTGGATTGGTAGAATCAACATCATTAAAATGTCCATACTACCCAAAGCAATCTACAGATTCAATGCACTCCCCATCAAAATACCAACAGCATATTTCACAGACCTAGAAAGAACTCTCCAAAAATTCATCTGGAATAAAAAAAGACCCCGACTAGCCTCAGCAATCCTCAGAAAGAAGAATAAAGTAGGTGGGATCTCAATACCAGATTTCAAGCTGTATTACAAAGCCACTGTTCTCAAAACAGCCTGGTACTGGCACAAGAACAGACATATTGATCAATGGAACAGAATAGAGAACCCAGATATCGACCCAAACCACTATGCTCAATTAATATTTGACAAAGGAGGCATGAACATACAATGGAGTCAAGACAGTCTCTTCAATAAATGGTGTTGGGAAAACTGGACAGATACATGCAAAAAAATGAAACTAGATCACCAACTTACACCATACACAAAAATAAACTCAAAATGGATACAGGACTTAAACATAAGACGGGAAACCATAAAAATACTAGAGGAATCTACAGGCAACAAAATCTCAGACATATGCCACAAGAACTTCTTCACTGACACTGCCCCTAGGGCAATGGAAGCTAAAGAGAAAATTAACAAATGGGACTACATCAAAATAAAAAGCTTTTTTACAGCAAAAGAAACCATCAACAAAACAACAAGAAAGCCCACTGCATGGGAAAACATATTTGCAAATGCTATCACTGATAAAGGTTTAATCTCCAACATCTACAGGCAGCTTATGCAACTTAATAAGAGGAAGATAAATGATCCAATAAAAAAATGGGCAACAGACCTAAACAGAATATTTTCAAAAGAAGACAGAAGGAAGGCCAAGAGACACATGAAAACATGTTCAAAGTCACTTATTATCCGAGAGATGCAAATCAAAACAACAATGAGGTACCATCTCACACCTGTCAGAATGGCTATCATCAACAAATCAACAAACAACAAGTGTTGGCGAGGATGCGGAGAAAAAGGAACCCTCGTGCACTGCTGGTGGGAATGCAGACTGGTGCAGCCACTGTGGAGAACAGTATGGAGTTTCCTCAAAAAACTGAAAATGGAACTCCCATTTGACCCAGTAATCCCACTCCTGGGAATATATCCGAAGAAACTAGAAACACCAATCAGAAAGGATATATGCACCACTATGTTCATAGCAGCACAATTTACAATAGCTAAGATTTGGAAACAGCCTAGATGCCCATCAGCAGATGACTGGATCGGAAAACTGTGGTACATCTACACAATGGAATACTATGCTGCCATAAAAAAGAAGGAATTCTCATCATTTGCAGCAACCTGGATGGAATTGGAGAACATTATGCTAAGTGAAATAAGCCAGTCAATGAAAGAAAAATACCACATGATCTCACTCATTTAGGGATAGTAAAGAACATTATAAAGTGGTGAACAAAAAGATAGATACAGAGACAGTAAAGCATCAAACAGACTTTCAAAGTACAGGGGGAAAGTTTGGGAAAGGTGGGGGAGTTATGAAATCAAACGAAGGACTTGTATGCATGCATATAAGCATAAACAATGGACGCAAAACTCTGGGGGGGAGGGCATGTGTGGGTGTGGGGTGGGGGGGTAATGGTAAGATATGTACACATATAATACCTCAATAAAAATATTAAAAAAAAAAAATCTAGGTTTATCATGGGCTTTTAGCATGAATGATGCCATTTTGGGCCTGTGGTTTTTTGTCTTTAACACTCTCTGTCTACCACACCTAATTCAGATTATACCTTAGTTATCAAAAATGATATTTCCCTACAGATCCTCTGTAGGTTCTTCCTGAGCCTGCTGGGCCTTGATTGTTTTCAAATCCGGTGTTGCTCAGTGGTTGAGCATCCACCTATGAACCAGGAGGTCACCGATTCCCATGGGGCATGCCAGGGTTGCAGGCTCGATCCCCAGTAGGGCGATTTCAGGAGGCAGCTGATCCATGTATTGCTCTCACATCAACGTTTCTCTCTCTCTCTCTAAAATAAATTTAAAAATCGTTAAAAATACATAAAAATTTAAATTTAAAAAGAAATAGATTATTGCTGATGATAAACTGAACAAAATCTTTTTCTGCTATTTTTAAAAATCTAGTGAAGGCCCCTGATTTAAAAAATCTTCTAAATATTTACTCCTCTTCAAGGAAGCTAGAATTTCGGGGAATCAAGATCAATAATAGTATGTGAGAGTTGAGGTTTTTATTTAGTAAAAAAAAACAAAAAAAAACACAAAAACCTCATTTTACAGATAAAGGAACAGAAGAGAATAATTTGCTTAAGGCCAGAGAAAAGAACCACAAGATTTTAAATAATCATTCTGCATTCTACCTCAGTGGAAGACTTGCTCTGGCCAAATTTTCTGCCCCGGGGTTAATTCTTTTGCATTTAAACTAGAACTTAGAATAGACTGGAATCTGTGGGGTAAAAGGGGAACTAGTTGGAATTCAGTTTCCTGTCTTCCTAAGACTTCTGAGTGATAAACTATGGCCTTGTCAGCATTTCCTTATTTTAAATGGACTCGTAAGTCAACAAATATTTCTTGACTGCCTAACGTGTAGAAAGCATGGGGATTGTATTTTCACAATAAATTAAAGAGGAGCCAGTCCCTCAAATATTTGACTGGTAAATCGGTACCTGGCATGGGTACATGTTACTATAGGGGAAGTTCTCTCTCGGCTAGACAAATGGATGGGTTTATTACTTGTTTTCACAAGCTTTAACTCCTCCATCGGTTACAGTTCCTTGCATTTCCTAGAGCAGAGGCTAAGACGCACGGTGGAATCATTCCTTTTTTACGTGGGTTTTCCAATTATGCCAGGCCCTTCCTGCCCGAGTGATGGCGAAGGCGTCGTCAGGTTTCCAAGCTCTCGCCGCAGTGTGGAGCTGCCTCTGACCACAAAGCCAGGTCCCGGCCGGCGCCTTCCCCGCAGCGGCGCGGAGCGCGCCTGCGTGCCGCAGCCCCTTTGTTGCCGGGGCCGGGCCGGCTGCGCCTGCGTGGTGGGCGGGCGCGAACAAGTGCGCTGCGCCGCAGGCACCGGCGGGGGGCGAGCTGGCCCGGAGCCGCCGCCGCCGTCCTCGCGACCGCCGCAGCGGAGTTGAGCGGGCCTGGCGGCGGGAGACTTGCCACACTTTGCCGAGATGTCGTCCACCGCGGCTTATTACCTTCTCTCCACCCTGGGGGGGTACTTGGTGACCTCGTTCCTGTTGCTCAAGTACCCGACCTTGCTGCACCAGAGGAAGAAACAGCGGTTCCTCAGTAAACACATCTCTCACCGCGGAGGTGAGGGGGTCCCCGGAACCCGACGGCGGAAATGGGGGGAGCCTTTCTCTTGTGTGCCCCACCCCCCTCCCCTTCGGTCCTTCGGAGCCCCGCAAAAGGCTGGCGGGTGGAAAGACGCCCAGAGTTTGAGGAGGAAGGGGGATGTGTGAAGAGGGGGCTCCCCCGGAGGTGAAGGCGATGTGGAGGGGAGGTCTCCTGGGGCAGGAAGGGGGTCTTGGGACAAAGCCAAGGTGAGGATTTCTCGGGTGCAGCGATGTCGGGATTCTCAGGAGGAGGCGGGGCCGGGTGAGAATGGGGTGGACGGAGAGTTTGTCAGCGGACGCGAGGAGGGTCGCGCAGCGAGGCACCAGCGGGGAGGGGGGAACCGGAAGGCTCGGGGCCGGGGGGCCGGGGGGCCGGGGGGCCGGGAACGGGCTGCTCCCAGGGAGCCGGGAGGGGGCGGGGGGAGCTGGTGGGGAGATCCTGGGCGCAGTCTTCGGGGCTGAGGAACCGCGGGAACCCGGAGCGCGCTGCCGCCCTGGTGTTGCAGACCCCGGGCCAGCCGCACCCCCCCCCCCCGCCCTCAGAGCGTGGTCATTAGTGAGAGGGAGGCGGCCCCGAGCCAGGTACCCTTTCCCGGGGCACCTTTAGAGCCCGGGCCGGGCCGGGCCGGGACAGGAACGGGAACGGCCAGGTGCCCCAGGCTGCAAACCTGTGGGTTATTTAAAAGCCCCACCCACACCCCAGCAATGACACGTGGATTTCGAGAAGGTGAAAAGATGATTTCGTTTATGACGGGACGGTATTGTTTAAAGAAAGCTAAAAGTTTCTTTTGGAAAGATGTCTTGCTAGAAGGAGACTAGCTAGTCCACCCTCTGATTTCCCAGACGGCAGTCACAGCAGGTCCAGTCTTTGCCTCTTCATTATTAAGTGTCTATTTCCTTTGAAGTGGGATGTATAAAACGTCGTCAAATTGGATTATTTCAATCAACGTTAACTCTTCTTTAGAAATGAATGTAACACTAGGTTAAAATGGCTTGGAATTTGTAGCCTAATACTTAAAATGGTAAATTTCTAGATTTATAGTCTAAAACTTGATTTAGTACCATCACTCCTTTTCTAACAAGAACTGGCCAGGAATAAGGTTTTTTGTTTTTGCCTTTTTTTTTTTTTAAACATTTTATTGATTTTTTTACAGAGAGGAGGGGAGAGAGGGATAGAGAGTTAGAAACATCGATGAGAGAGAAACATTGATCAGCTGCCTTCTGCACACTCCCCACTGGTCATGTGGCCGCAACCAAGGTACATGCCCTTGACTGGAATCGAACCTGGGACCCTTGAGTCCGCAGGTTGACCCTCTAGCCACTGAGCCAAACCAGTTAGGGCAGAAATAAGGTTTTAAATGTCACAGAATACTTTAGCATTCATCTGTATAATTTTATCAGTTACACATAGTACTAAAGACTAACTTCCATGGTTATGCTAGTCTCCGACTCATGAGAAGTATCAAAGGTTTTCAGATGTCACCGGCTAAACGCCATGTTATTTCTCATTTGATTTATCTGCATTTTAATAAATGCATAGTTCAACTATAAAATGTACATGTAACTGCTAATACACCTTCAACCATTAAAGCCCCAAACCAACTTTTAGTGTTTAAGTTGCTCTAGAAGCAATTTTCAGTGGTGATAGTCCTATTCTGGGGATGGGCAGTATACACTGCAGTTGTGTTGACTGATTTTCAAAAAGTGTGCTTGCTTAAAACCCAGACCAAAACAAAACTAGATCCTCTAAAAAGCTTTCTCATCTGTCATTATGGGTGATCTAAATTTTATTTTAGAAGAAATAATCTTGTTAAAATATCTGCAGGCTCAAAATCTGTTTTACTCTGCTAAACTTCATATGCTTTTGTGTGGAGCATCTACACCAAATAATACAGTTGAGTCCAGAGTGATAGAGGAGATATTTATTTTAAACACACACACACACACACACACTTTGTAACTCAAGATACTATGTTTCTGGAAAATAATAGACTGGGAAGGAGTCTACTTGCTTTCTTTTTTTTTTTTCTTGGACACTGATAACAGCAATCAGTAGTCTCTCTGTGCATATGACTAACATTTGGGCTAATACTATAATTGCCCTAACGACAAATTCCTGATATTTCATATAAGCCAGATGTATAACCATTCCGAGACTGAAATATTGATAGCTATATTTGTTTAAAGTATATACACCTGAATTGCTATAACTTGAAACTCTTAATGTGTATTATATTATGTCTGCTATAAAAGCATTTTCCTGAGTCAGATGCTGGACCTACCACTAATTAGCCTTGGGAATAAGCCTGAGTTTTCCTTATCAATAAATGGAGAGCATTTGCCTTGCTTCTCTTTGAGTTGTTAGAGGACTAAGGACATAGAAAGCCCTTTGAAAATTTGTAAAATTGAAAATATAAGCATGGATATAGGGAATCCACATTTGCATTTTGCAATAGAACTTGGAGTTGATTATGAAGATTGAGATCACCCTATACTTATGTTTTCAAAGTTTTAATGAACACTTTTGCCTTTTTTAACATTGTCCTTGAAAGTGGCTGTCTTGGAAATTAAATGCTGTAGGCTTGCTTTGCTCTTACCTCTTTAAAGCATACATTGTATTGCATTATATTGTAATAGGATATATTAATACATCAACTTCCATTACTAGGCCAAGTTTTAGATTTTATTAATTTTGTCTCTAGCCTCTAGTACAGATACTAATATATAATTAAAATAATAGCTTAAAAATAATAGCTTATTGTCTGCTAATTATCTACTACATGTTAGATATGTTCCATGTGTTTCTTAAATTTATTTGACCAAGAGCATATTTTATAACTACAATGTATTGATGAAACATCAACAGAACCAAAGATATACCCTTTGGATTAAATGGAGAGCAAGCAGTATAATCAAGGGCCATTTTCTTAATTCCTTTATGAAATTATGGGTTTTGTTATTATTTTTCCAATTGTAAAAGTAACTCATGTTCATTATAGGAAACTTGGAAATATGGAAACGAGAAGAGAAAAAATAACTCCTAAAATTTACTATCTGGACATTTTTTTAAAAAAATATATTTTAATTTTTTACAGAGAGGAAGAGAGAGGGATAGAGAGTTAGAAAATCGATGAGAAACATCGAGCTGCCTCCTGCACACCCCCTACTGGGGGTGTGCCCGCAACCAAGGTACATGCCCTGACCGGAATCGAACCTGGGACCCTTGAGTCCGCAGGCCGACGCTCTATCTGAGCCAAACCGGTTTCGGCTATCTGGACATCTTGAAGTGTATCCTTTAAGTACATATTGTCCTGTATTTGGAATTATATGGTATATATATTTATTTCAGATAGAGATGGGATAGCAGGGAAATAACATACTTTAATACTCTCTAATCTGTCTCTATAAGCCAATTGAATTAAGCAACAGGCTTAAAAAAGAAAGTCTACTTACTAGGAATTAATGGTCAAAGTATTTTTTAAAATCAACTGATCAAATCTTTTTTTATTTAAAAAAAAATTTTTTTTTTTTTTTGAGAGAGAGAGAGAAAGGAGACGGACGAGAGAGATAGAAACATCAATAAGAACATCAGCCCTAACCGGTTTGGCTCAGTGGATAGTCGGCCTGTGGACTCAAGGGTCCCAGGTTCGATTCCGATCAAGGGCATGTACCTTGGTTGCGGGCACATACCCAGTGGGGAGTGTGCAGGAGGCAGCTGATCGATGTTTCTCTCTCATTGATGTTTCTAACTCTCTATCCCTCTCCCTTCCTCTCTCTCAGATGAGGATTGGGATCATGCTCAACCAACTGAGCCACACCGATCAGGGGCAGAACTGTATTAATAAAATATATTTTTTTAAAAAGAAACATCAATCGGCTGTTTCCTGCACGCCCCCTACTGGGGATCAAGCCTGCAACCTGGGCATGTACCCTGACCAGGAATCGAACCAGTGACCTGTTGGTGCATGAGTCAGTGACATTTAACCAGAGCCACACCAGCTGGACCAATTGATCAAATCTTAACCTTTCCTTCTAATTTTTCACCCTTGCACTTAAGCAAGAGTACTGTCACAGTCTGGGCATGTTGCCACAGATTGATTTAACAGGTGATAAGTTTGAGGGTAAAGATTGCTTTTGGGCCCTGGCCGACGTGGGTCAGTTTGTTGAGCATCATCCTATGCACTGAAAGGTCGCAAGTTCTATTCCTGGTCAGGGCACATACCCAGGTTGCTGGTTCGATGCCGGGTGGGTCGTGGTGCGTGTGGAAGGCAACCAATCGCTGTTTCTCTCTCCTCCTCTCCCTTCCTCTCTCTAAAATCATAAAATAAAATTTTAAAAATAAGGTGGAATGAAAGTATCTCCATTCCTTTAAAAAAAAAAAGGAATTTCATGAGAGAAGTGCTAACAACAAATAATTCTTTGGAGAGGAGTGACATACTCTTAATTTAGTTACTCTCTAGGCTTTCCCCATATGAATCTAATAAGTAATTTGTCCCTTGCACCAGAAGGTCTCTGGTTTGATCCCCAGTCAGGGCACATACAAGTATCAACCAATGAATGCATAAATAAGTGGAACAGCTAAGTGATCTCGCTCTCCCTTCTTCTTTCTCTAAAATCAATAAATAAGAAAAGCTGGCAGTTTCACTTAAGAATATCTTTGATGTATTAGTAAAAATTATTAATGTTATTAAATTTCAACCTTCAACTATATATATTCTGTGTGACATAATTATAGGTATTCACTTTTGCTGCATACCAAAGTATGATGATGGTTGTCTTGAGAAAAAGCACTTGTGCAGTCATTTGACTTGTGAGCTGAATTTACCTTTTTTTCCCACAGAACACCGTTTTTACTTAAAAAAACTGACAACTGGTTATGGATACTTGAATATTCAGCAGATATGTTCTTGAAAATTAATCAAGTGTATCTCTCGTTAGCAAAAAAATAACCTAGCTGCCTTCTATGAAGGTAGTGCCAATGATTAAATTTGAACTTTTAAGCAAAAATTAGAATTTTGAACTTTTAAGCAAAAATTAGAATTTTGCATCCGCCACTGTGAGCTTGATAGCTTTTCAATTCTCAAAGATTCTCCTAATGAGATCAGATGTTAACAAATGAGATTTAAAAATATCTATTATATAATGATATGTATCATCATTTAGAAGATAAGCAGAATTCAGTGAATCAGTATTTTCCAAAAGATTACTGGATGATATCATAAAGCCATAAATGGGTGAAAGATCCATTCAAAGTTCATAGTGGACCAGTGGGTTTTTATGTAATAGAGTATGAAGAGGACATTTATGTGGTTCAGATTCCACATTGCAACTGACTTATAAAACTCCCTCATTGAATTCAGGTACATGTTAAGCAGATATAAGAATCTAGCTGCCTTCTTTTTTTTTTATTTTTTTTAAAATATATTTTATTGATTTTTCACAGAGAGAAAGAGAGAGGGATAGAGAGTTAGAAACATCGATGAGAAACATCGATCAGCTGCCTCCTGCACACCCCCCACTGGGGATGTGCCCGCAGCCAAGGTACATGCCCTTGACCGGAATCGAACCTGGGACCTTTCAGTCCGCAGGCCGACGCTCTATCCACTGAGCCACACCGGCCAGGGCTAGCTGCCTTCTATTAAGCCAGACATTAAAGATATTTACAAAAATGTAAAACAGTACTACTCTTCTCATTAAATTTTTTTGGAAGATAGTTATCCTACCTAATAAGAGACAAATATGCAAATTGACCGTACTTTCGCTATGCCCACGATTGGCCAGGAGGCACGGAGGGGCAGGACTTGGAGTGGCCGGGGTGGCCGATTGGGCCGGCGAGATGCTGAGCTTGCGTCGCCAGTGGCGGCGCGAGCTCAGCGTCTGCGCCATGGCTGTGCTGCAGCACAGAAGGGGCCTCTGGGGCAGCGAGCCCATGTCCTGCCACGGACCATCAAAAGGGGGGGAACTGGGTGCCTGTCCGCTCCGGCACTAGGCCTTTCAGAAGCCTCCGCCGCGCAGGAGGCTTCTGAAAGGCCTGGTGCACCAGCGGACAGGCACCCAGCTCCCCCGCGATCGAAAGCGGGGAGCTGTGTGTCCGCGGAGCGTGCTAGACTTTGCGGGGCAGTGGATATGGCCTGGATGGCAGGTTAGGCCTAGGGGACCCTACACGTGCATGATTTAATCATGCACTGGGCCTCTAGTTTTTCATAAAATATATGTTAGCATGAAATGGGTTAACTCTTATTTTCAAATAAATAAATTAAATTTTAAGGAGTCAATTTCTGAAGCTCTTTGAGGTAGTCAATAAAAGAGTCCTGAGACCAAAATGGCTGGCAACTGCCAGTTGAATGAGCTCTTGTCTGTAATAAGAATCATTGTAGTCTGAATCAACAAGAAAGTACTTTCACGGAGGAGTTGCAAAGTGAATTCATTCTGGAATTAATGTTAAGAAACATTGGGAGGCAGTGGTGAAGAGGAAGTCCCAGGCATGTGGCATGAGCTTAAAGACTTTGATTCTTCCCTCTATTTTAAAAGTAGTGCATATTCATTGTAGAGTGTTTGTAAAGTATAGAAGAATGCATATGAGAAAAGAAATCAGTTGTATTCTGACCAAATTGATAACTGTTATTAATTTTCTTTGTTAAATTAAACTACTCACTGCTTATTGTGCCAAAAAGCAAGGACATTAACATGACACGGCAGTCAGCTTGAAGGAGCCAGTGATGTTGACTTGGTCATTTGGTTAAAGTGGTTTCTGAGAGACTTTTCCACTGGGAAGTTACTCCTTTATTCTTTGTAATAGCGTTTTTGTAGGGAGGTACTTTGAAACTACATAAATAAGCATTCCTCATCAAACTTTCCATTTATTAAAATAGACTGAGAATTTCCTATTTTATCCAGTAGTTTAAAATTTGTTACTATCATTTGTTTGATGCTAACGATGTTTCAGGTTTGGCTGGTGAAAATGCCTTCTAATTGGCTTCAGAATTCTTTCAACTTCCTTGGGGTGTTTTTGAGACAACAAGCAGTCACTAGTTTACTTAACAATAACCATTTTAGCACTCTAGTGTTTTTTGTAATTTTAGAGTGCTTTGTTCTTGAAATATTGGTTATCTGAGTATAACATATTTCCATAGTTTTTTATTAAGACAGACACCAGTTGGATGTTTTGAAGTCATTTAACCTCAAAACTGCACTTTCTAAAAAAAAAAAGCACTTTCTTTCAAAAAAACTATAATTTCCATATTTACTTCATCTGTTTTCTATTATGCAACAACTCTAGTAACCATTATCCTCATTCTTATAGGTAAGAAAGCTCAGTCTAACAGAGAGATTAGGTAACTTTCCCAAGGTGACACAAACATCAAATAGATTTTAGAACAAAGATCAGAACTCCGGAGTCCCATTCTCAACTACTATAGTATCCTGCTTTCAGCCAAGGTGATTAAAGTACAGTCACTTGTCTTAAGTAATTCATGGGAAAGGAAGGAGAGAGATAGGTAATAACTTATGCTGTAATATGATAAATGCATGGTAGGTGCATAAGGGACTGTGTAAATACAGAAGAGAGATGTTTTAACTCTGCTTGGGGAGGTGTATAGGTACCAAGTCCTCTTCTGTCTTTCCTTGCAGATATGACAGTTTACAAATCATGTTTATTTTTATATATATATATATTTTTTATTGATTTTAGAGAGGAAGGGAGAGGGAGAGAGAGAGAGAAATATCAACAATGAGAGAGAATCAAGCTGCCTCCTGCATGTCCCCTACTGGGGATTGAGCCCACAACCCAGGCATGTGCCCTTGACGGGAATCGAACCTGCGATCCTTCAGTCCGCAGGCTGATGCTCTATCCACCGAGCCAAACCAGCTAGGGCTACAAATCATGTTTAGATGCTCTCACACTTCTGTGTTGTTGTGTCTGTGTTTTGATCTTTGATTCTTCCTGGTACAGCTAAAAAATAAAGATACCATTATACTCTTTAGAACATTTGTAAAGATGTATCTTATTAAAATGAATTTATAGAAAAATAAAATGTTCAGAGTATACAAGTAAATGAAGTTTACATTTAATGTTTTTACAGGTGCTGGAGAAAATTTGGAGAATACAATGGCAGCATTTCAGCAGTAAGTATATTAAAGATTTACAGTTTATCTTTAAAGTGATTATGATTCACAAAATGAAGATAGTATACATGTCGCATCCACTTGTGAATAATATAGTTGTTTCTATATAATTAAAATTGCTTTTTTATGCGGTTAGTCTCCAGTGTTACAAATAGTGTGTCGGGCTTCTGCATAACTGAAGAAACTACATCAGAGTTTGGGTAATCAAAAGATACTATAGTTCCAAAGTTGAAAGAAGACATTTATAACAAGGAACATACTGTGTGTAATGCTAATTAGTCTTGGAGAGAAAGAGAAAAGTAGAAAATGAAACAACTGTTACACTGGCTGCTGTTTATGAATAGGATTATGTGTCGACCCAGTAATTCTCGTACAGACCTGAACCCATAATCTAATCTAAAACAGGGAATGTGAGAAGTTAAACCCCGTGAAAGACGTTATCTATCCATATTGATTTTTTCTTATGAAATTTTAAAACCATTTTTATGTATATAAAGACAGCTAAGAAATCAGGAAAACTTGGCTTATGTTTTGGTCCTGCTTGTCATCATTCAAAGACATTTTAGACATTATTTTTCCTGTTACCAGGTCCAAAGGTATGCTTTTCCACATTATAGTTTCATCTAAATCCTATCCCCCTGAATTTGTCATGGCTTACTTTTCCTGTTCTATAATATGATGCCTTTTAACTATAATCTCAAGAGTCTCTTATAGCTTTAAAGTGCAAACTCTTTCCTTCTGTCATAGACTGTAAAACAGATTAATTTAAATTATTTTTTCTACTGAGATTATATTTCTAGCTAGCTATAGCTAAATATGTGTATAATTTCATGTGTACAGTTTCCACTGAGATACACCCCAATCACATATTTAGATACACACTTCGTAAAGCATATATATATATATTATGGCATGTAGGTGAAGATGAGAAGATAGATATTAGAGGAAGTATACACTGAGTGGCCAGATTATTATGATCTCTGAACACATAATAATCTGGCCACTCAGTGTATATGTATACAAATATTAGAGGCCCGGTGCATGAATTCATGCATGGGTGGGGTCCGGCCAGCCTGGCCAGGGGGAGGGGACATGGGTGGTTAGCTGGTTTGCCTGCTGGTCAAACTCCTGGTCGAGGGGACAATTTGCATATTAGCCTTTTATTATATAGGATATACACTGAGTGGCCAGATTATTATGCGTTCAGAGATCATAATAATCTGGCCACTCAGTGTAAATGGTGTGGGAAGCCAGGTTAAGATTAACCAGAAAATTGAAAAGATACCAGGACTAGAAGAGCTATAATTTGGCAGAGAGGAAGAATGTGAAATGTTTGAGATTAAGATGTGAGGATATGTAGACCAGATATGTCTAGGAAATTGTAAGGACCTTAAGACTGTATTGTAGTGGGGCTAAAGAAATAATTAGGACTGACAAAGAGAAATAAATGCATCTCACAATTTATAAAAAGTTCTTCAGTAATTTCTTGGGAGCAAGCCTCTTTCCTCATTGCTCTCTCAATCTCTAACATAAAGTGTATGTTACCATGAAATGGGTTTACTCTTATTCTCAAATAAATAAATTAAATTTTAAGGAGTCAATTTCTGAAGCTCTTTGAGGTAGTCAATAAAAGAGTCCTGAGACCAAAATGGCTGGCAACTGCCAGTTGAATGAGCTCTTGTCTGTAATAAGAATCATTGTAGTCTGAATCAACAAGAAAGTACTTTCACGGAGGAGTTGCAAAGTGAATTCATTCTGGAATTAATGTTAAGAAACATTGGGAGGCAGTGGTGAAGAGGAAGTCCCAGGCATGTGGCATGAGCTTAAAGACTTTGATTCTTCCCTCTATTTTAAAAGTAGTGCATATTCATTGTAGAGTGTTTGTAAAGTATAGAAGAATGCATATGAGAAAAGAAATCATTTGTATTCTGACCAAATTGATAACTGTTATTAATTTTCTTTGTTAAATTAAACTACTCACTGCTTATTGTGCCAAAAAGCAAGGACATTAACATGACACGGCAGTCAGCTTGAAGGAGCCAGTGATGTTGACTTGGTCATTTGGTTAAAGTGGTTTCTGAGAGACTTTTCCACTGGGAAGTTACTCCTTTATTCTTTGTAATAGCGTTTTTGTAGGGAGGTACTTTGAAACTACATAAATAAGCATTCCTCATCAAACTTTCCCTGACACCTAGCTCTGGTGCTAACAGGCTCTTACTAGTGGCTTACTGAATGAGATACAGAACGGGGTACTCAAGAACAAAGCAGACTATTAGCAGAAGACAGGATGAAGAATATAGAACCCCATCCATAATAAACATAGAACCAAAGACTAAGGAATTACACTGTACACACACACACACACACACACACACACACACACACACACACACACACACACACACACACCCCAAGCCCTTGAGTAGGTAAAATCTGGTTCTTAAGAGCTAATAAAACTAGGTTATTAAACTAGGCCGTCTTTGTAAATACCCACAGGACAATTTGATCCGTATGGTATTAACATGAATGGTGAGAGAAAGAAACAAATTGTATTAGCAATAGCTGGAAGTATAAGTTGGCAGACAGTCAAAGTAATTAATCAGCGGCCTGATTCTTACATTTTTTAGACTATCTAGTTAATATAATACCAATTATCTCATCAATGAAATGGGGATGATAATACAACCTCAATATTGTGAGGAGTTAATGAAATTCAGATAAATTCCTTAACAAAATTCCTGTTGTAAATTGTATGCATAGCTTCTGTGGAGTTTCAAGTAATTTCACATCTTCTTTTATAGGTAGAGTTTTAATTTCTTTTTCTAGAAAGTTGAAGCCTGGCTTCCCTAACTTTTTTCAGTGTTTGTCATCAACTTGTCAGAAATTTAGCTACAAAATAACTGGTGTTTCAATTGATGTAGATGCATACTATTGTTACTTATGGAAATTTCTGAAGGCCATAGTGATTAAAAAAAAAATTTCTTGCTATGTTCTAGCTATTTGTATATCAAATTGGGATAATTTATTAGGATAACTTATTAAGTATACTTGCTATTGCTCTAAATTTTTATTTATTATCTTGTTATTAAGAGATAAGCATACACCCGGCCAGTGTGGCTCAGTGGTTGAGCATCAAGCCATGCACCAAGAGGTCACTGGTTTGATTCCTGGTCAGGGTACATGCCCAGTTTGCCGGGCTCCATCCCCAGCAGTGGGGCATGCAGGAAGTAGCTGATTGATGTTTCTCTTTCTACCTCTCCCTTCCTCTCTAAATATTATATGACAACAATATTTAAGGAAATTAAAAAATACAGAAAAATAATCTACCAACCTAAAAGCTGTTTTTGTTTATTGTGTCTTTTTGGATTTCACTTTTACACATTTGTGGCTCTAACAAAGATATAGTTGGCAAACAAATATTCTCTTTTAAAGTTGAGAATTTAATGCTCAGGATGTGTCTGTCTCACACAGATGTTTCTCTCTCTCCCTGCCCCACTCTTCCTCCTCCTTCCCCTCCCCCCTCCCTTCCAATAATATTTCCTTTCAAAATATTATTGCTCATTGACAATGTACCTGGTCACCCAAGAGCTCTGGTGGAGATGTACACTGAGTTTCATGTTTCCTTTTTTTTAGATATATTTTTATTGATTTCAGAGATGAAGGGAGGGAGAGAGAGAGAAAGAAAGAGAGAGAATATCATTGATTGGCTGCCTCCTGCACGTCATCTACTGGGGATCAAGCCTGAAACCCCAGCATGTGCACTGTCCTCCTGGTTCATAGGTCAAAGCTCAACCACTGAGCCACGCTGGCCAGACCTGAGTTTAATGTTTTCATTCCTGCTAGCACAACATCCATTCTGCAGCTCATGGATCAAGGAGTAATTTCAACTTTCAAGTCTTATTATTTAAGAAATATATTTTGTAAGGCTATAGCTGCTTTAGTGATTTTTCTGATAGATTTGGGCAAAGTAAATTGAAAACCTTATGGAAAAGATTCACCATTCTAGATGTTAAGATCATTTATGATACATGGGAAGAGGTCAGAATATCAGTATTAATAAGAGTTTGGAAGAAGTTGATCCTAACCCTTGTGGATGACTTTGAGAGCTTCAAGACTTCAGTGGAGGAAGTAACTGCAGATGTGTGGAAATAGCAAAGGAACTAGAATTAGAAGTGGAGCTTGAAGTCATTACTAAATTGCTGCAATCTCATGATAAAACTTTAATGTATAAGGAGTTGCTTCTAATAGGTGAGCAAAGAAAGTAGTTTCTTGGGATGGAATCTAATAAAGTCTAAAGTGAAAAAAAAGGGAGAAAAATTAGCTCTGGCCAGTGTGGCTCAGTGGTAGAGCATTGACTTATGCCAGTGTTCGGCAAACTGCGGCTCGCGAGCCACATGTGGCTCTTTGGCCCCTTGAGTGTGGCTCTTCCACAAAATACCACAGCCTGGGCGAGTCTATTTTGAAGAAGTGGCATTAGAAGAAGTTTAAGTTTAAAAAATTTGGCTCTCAAAAGAAATTTCAGTTGTTGTACTGTTGATATTTGGCTCTGTTGACTAATGAGTTTGCCGACCACTGGCCTATGCAGTCAAGGGTCATGGGTTCGATTCCTGGTCAAGGACACATACCTGGGTTGCAGGTTTGTTCCCACTCCAGTAGTCTGGGCACATGCAGGAGGCAACCAATCGATGTGTCTGTCTCACACAGATGTTTCTCTCTCTCTCTCCCTGCCCCACTCTTCCTCCTCCTTCCCCTCCCCCTCCCTTCCACTTTCTCTAAAATTCTATGGAAAGAATATCCTTGGGTGAGCATTAACAAAAATAAAAAATGGATAAAGAGGAGAAAATGTAAAATAGTGTGGATGTGAGATTATGGTTAAATTTTTTATCTTAATGTTTTCGAATGTTCCTTATAATAGTGTTCTGATATGCATAAAGTCTAATGTGAGGTGGAGTCTATTCCTGGAGAAGATGCTGACAAAATAGTTGAAATAACAAAGGATTTAGAATCTATACTAATAAAAGGGTAATATGCTAATTAGACCGGGTTGACCGGCCATCTTCCAGACGTCTGACTTCCTTCCGAACAAAGCCATGGTGGTGGGGGCCAAGGCAGAGGCAGTTGAGGATGAGATCAGGCTGGCAGGAGATGGCAGTGGGGGGGCGAGATCAGGCCGGCAGGGAAGGACAGTTGGGGGCGACAGGGCCAGCAGGGGAGGGCAGTTGGGGGCGAGATCAGGCCGGCAGGGAAGGGCAGTTGGGGGCGACAGGGCCAGCAGGGGAGGGCAGTTGGGGGCGAGATCAGGCCTGTAGAGGAGGGCAGTTGTAGGAGAGATCAGGCCGGCAAGGGAGGGCAGTTGGGGGCAATCAGGCAGGTAGAGGTAGATTGGGGTGATCAGATCAGTTAGGGGCGATCAGGCAGGGGGGCAAGGTAGGGGCGATGAGGCTGGCAGAGGAGCAAGGTAGGGGCGATCAGGACGGCAGGCAGAGGGTTAGGGGCAATCAGGCAGAGGGGTTAGGGGTGATCAGGCAGGCAGGCAGGCCGGTGAGTGGTTAGGAGCCAGTCGTCCCGGATTGCGAGAGGGATGTCTGACTGCCGGTTTTAAACCGGCAGTCAGACATCCCCTGAAGGGTCCCAGATTGGAGAGGGTGCAGGCCGGGCTGAGGAACCCCCCCCCCCTCCGTGCACGAATTCGTGCATCGGGCCTCTAGTATTACAAAAACTTAGTTGATAAAGCAGTGGCAGGGTTTGAGAGGATTGACTGGATAAAACACTATCAAACAGTATCACATGCTACAGAGGAATCATTCGTGAAAGGAAGAGTCAACCGATGTAGCAAACCTCATTGTTGTCTTATTTTAAGAAATTGCCACAGCCACTTGTCTTCAGCCACCTCCACCCTGATCACTCAGCAGCCATCAACATCGAGGCAAGACCCTTCACCACCAGAGATTATGACTCACTGAAGGCTCAGATGATGGTTAGCGTCTTTAAAAGTATTTTTAAATTAAGGCATCTACATTGTTTTTTAGACATAATGCTTTGCAAACGTCTTTTAAGTGGATGCCTTGGCAATCAAAGCTTAAGTCAGTCACTTGCATTACAAGAAAAAAATGTCAGGGCTTACACTACACTACACTGTAGCTTTGTAGTAAGTTTTGAAGTCATGAGGTGTGAGTCCTCCAACTTTGTTCTTCTTTTTCAAGATTGTTTTGATTCTTTGGGGTTCCTTGAGGTTGCATATCAATTTTAGGGTGGATTTTTCTGTTTTTGCCAAAAATACCATTGGGATTTTGATGGGAATTACATTGACTCTGTAGATCAGTGTAGTATTTGCATTTAACAATGTTAAGTATATTCTAATTCTTGAACGTGGGATGTCTTTCCATTATGTATTTCTTATTTAATTTCTTTCAGCAGTGTTTTGTAGCTTTCTTTGTATAAGCCTTTCACCTCCTTGGTTAAGTTAATTTCTAAGTTTTTTTATTCTTTTTATGCTATTGTCAATGGAATTGTTTTATGATTCCCTTTCCAATTTGGACCCCCGCCCCTCTTTTTTTCTCCTTGCTTAATTGCCCTGGCTAGAATTTCTAATCCTATGTTGAATTAAAGTGTCAAACGCTGGCATCCTTTTCTTGTTTTTCACTTCTTTCATTTTATAGATGTGGAAATGTCGGCCCAGAGGGGGCATTTACTTGCCCAGTGTTATACAGCAAGTTTGTAGCAAAGCAGGAACTTATACCTAGATCTCTTACCTTCTGGCCCAGTGTTCTTTCCATTCTATTGGGTTGACAGAAGCTAGGATAGCTAGTTATGGAAAGACAGCATGCTTCTCTTCTTCTGAGTTCCTTTAGAATATTTTCATATCAGTAAATCATAATAGATGACAGTGTTGAGAAATTTTAATATTATGGATTTTTAATTTTTTGCTGTTTGATTTATAATTCCAAATTTAACTTTCAGAATGTCTTTATTCTTTGTATTTCTTCAGTGCAGTTACCATTGGAACTGATATGCTGGAATTGGACTGTCATATCACAAAAGATGAGCAAGTTGTTGTGTCACATGATGAGAATCTGAAGAGATCAACTGGGGTCAATGTAAACATCTCAGATCTCAAATACTGTGTAAGTGTAAAAATGCATGATAAACTGATACCTAGTAGATCTTGGGCCTGTAACATTTTTAAAAACAGTGAATGCCAGATAACTAATAAAATAATGAAAAATAAATGACAGTGGTTAAATAATGAATGTCAAAGGAAATTTTAAAAAACTATTCTGACTTTCAATAAAGATTTACTCACTATGTACATATATAGAGTCTTATTTTTGTAAGTAACAAAATTACCAAAGTCCTCAAATGTAAAACTACTAGAGTTCAATTCCTTGAAGTATTCTTTAATTTATCTTATTTGGATTAAATATATAAATTAGTTTTACTCTTACAGTATGAGAAAGAACCCTTTAAAAATCTGGTTTTAGTAGTAAATCCTGATAAATAGAAGGAAAAATGCTGTTTTACCACTTGAAGAAAACTTATGTTAATAGGATACTATCTTATTGAATATCCTGTATGTTTTTTATATAGTTGTGATCCTGCTGTTTTTTTATATATTATATTTTTTAATATTTTGACATGATACACATTTTCTGAACTTTTTGTTTTTAATGGACTTTTTAGAACAGTTACAGGTTTATAGCAAAATTGAGCAAGAAAGTATAGAGAATTCTCACATAATTATATGATTAAATTGCTTTTGGAGATGTTCTGCTACAGGGTGCCTTACATATGTAGTGTTTTGTTCTTTTATTTTTTGAAGAAGCAAATATTTATGTCTTAATATAAGACATTAAAATACTGATTTTTTGAGAGCTAACTCTTTTCAATAATATCTTTTAAAGGAACTCCCACCTTACCTTGGCAAACTGGATGTCACATTTCAAAGAGGTAATATTTCCCATTTGCAACTTAAACATTAACATTAAAGTGTATTCATTTATGTTGAGAATTAGATATATAGGCGTGTTCTCTTGTTATAGTAAGTTCCAGCTAAAAGTACTGCCCTCAAAACATTCTCTCAGGCCTAATCTGAAATCTTGACCCTGAAAAGATGAAGTCCAGAGATTTAATTAGCTCATTCTATTAAAATTATATACAGTTCATTTAAGCCAAATACTAATGACAAGAAACCCATATATTACAGGGACACTTTGTACCTCTAAAGCTTCTAGTTCAGGAATACTATAACTTATGGTAATCATAAGTCAAATAAATGAATAAATGAAAATAAATTGAAGGGACCCCTTTCAGATCCTTACTAATTGTCTCACATTTGATTCTATGTCATTCAGGTGCTCCATATTTTAAATTTTAAATAGAATTCTGTTTCTCAAATAAATCATTCCAGACCAGCCAGTGTGGTTCAGTGGTTGAACATCAATCTATGAACCAGGAGGTCATGGTTTAATTCCCAGTCAAGGCATATGCCTGGATTGCTGACTTGGTCCCTAGTGGGGGTTGTGCAGGAGGCAGCTGATCAGTGATTCTCATCATTGACTAGAGGCCTGGGGCATGAAAATTCATGCACTGGAGGGGGGGGGGGTCCCTCAGCCCGGCCTGCCCCCTCTCACAGTCTGGGAGCCCTCAGGGGTAGGAGGCGATCCAGTGATCAGGGGAAGGCGACGCCCCCATCACACCTCTGCTACTGCCACTGCCGGCAGTGCAAGCCTCGGCTGGCCCTGGTTACCTGAGCCTTGGGCAGCCCTGGGTGGCTGGGCAGCCGACATCCAAGGCTTGCCTATGCCTCTGGGCTGCTGGGAGGCTGAAGGTGGGTCTTGCCACACCATGCACCTGCCGTTGCACCGACCCCACCGACCCCCCCCCCCCCCCCCACCTTGGCTGGGCTGAAAGGACTGTGGGACTCTGGTGGGGCTGAGGGGACTGGGTGCCGCCATCTTGTGGCTATGGGCACCACCATCTTTGTGATGGTCAATTTGCATATTCCCTCTTTATTAGATAGGATGTTTCTCCCTCTCTGAAATCAATAAAAATATTATTAATTAATTAATTAATTAATTAAAAAAAACACATACTTTTCCTAGTCATCTTCACTTTTCAATTAGCAGCATAACGGTTTTCTTTCCTTTGAGGGAGCATATCTTACAAAGAAACGTGTTCCTTGGCCCCAATTTGTTAGTGATGTTAGAATGGAAAATACACCTTGAGATACAGGTTGCTGAGCAGGTATAGTCTCCCGCACTAGCACAGTTCAGCCTCGTGCTTTGAATGATTCAAATGTAACTCAGTAAAGCTATGAGATGCTATAGGTTATGGTCCATGGTATGGCTTGGATATACTTAACCCTTTGCACTCGCTTGCTTTTTTCTCGATTCCTTTATTCTAATGCTAACCGTGTCGAGTCACACTCGACATCCGAGTGCAAAGGTTAAAACTTTGATTAAATGTCAAGGATCTATTGATACTAATTTTCAAAAAGAACTGTTAATTGCTCAGTGAGCTAGATTTAAAATTGGTCAGTAAAATTTCTCTTTGGGAAATTTTAGAAAGGCAAATAAAAATTAGAAAACTGTTTAAATTAGCTATCTCTGAGTGATATTTAGATCTGATGTTTGTTGGTTTTTGCCTTCCAGGTAAGTATCATTAAGCTGTGTTGGTTTGAGGAAATATCTTTCTCATTCTTGTAATTAATAGGATTATACTTGCCAAGCTTTTCTAATAGTTGTGTCAATTGTGAACTTGTGAAAGTTAAGAGAATTTCATGGGTGGAGAGTAGGGGCGGGCTAGAAGGGGCCAATTTGGGGCAAAAGGGGTCCTATGTAATACTTTCAACAATAAAGATTTAAAATAATAATAATAATAAAATATAATTTTTTAAGTAAAAGAAAATTTCAGAAGTGAAGTTTTTCCTGTTTTTCCCTTTGTAGAGCAAAGCCAAAGCCTCATAAAAATGAAAAGATCACTTGAGAAAAAAAAATGTTTTAATTTTTTCTGGTTTTTATACCTCCCTCATAAAGTCATAAAACTTTTGACTGTGAAGAGACCTTTGAGACTGTCTGTCTCTTCCTGTTATAGATAAAGAAAGAGGCCTAAAGATGTAAATTAAGGTCATACAGTCAGTAAATGACAAAGCTGGGACTTAATCTAGGTTTTCTCCTCACCAGGCCAGTATTTAGCTACACCATATTGCTTGTCCATCTGGAGAAAATAAACCTCAGGAAATACAAAGAAATATAAAGGATGATTGAAATCCTCTTTTAATTTTTTCATGACTCAATTTTCTTTGAATTGAGTTGGACTCAACATATTACTAAAGTAGCGTGTATTTCTCTTGCCTAAACATATTCTCAACATCTGAAAAATTCAATGATGATAACAGAGCAGAACTTTAGAAACAATCTCAGTAACCACTGATAGGCTATAGAGAAGAAAAAAACTTTTTCTTTCTACCTTTCTAGATTCTCAGCTGAGACTCTGTAACAAAAGAGAGATTAATACGAGAAAAACAAGCAGAAGTGTATTAATATTTTTGTCTCATGGGAGAGACTCAGAGATGGCTAGAACCTGAGTTTATATAGCATCTTAACAAAACAATAATATATTTTTAGAGAAGTGACAAGACAAAGGAAAAGGACTTTGAATTTTTAGGGTGGCTAATTGTGGGAATGAACATATGTGGGACAATAATGGAAGATAAAGGCTAGTTAGTTTGTTACATAGAGTCCTCTGGTGCTGATAAGGGTCTATAGTTGTGGATGATTAATTTTTGTACAAATGTAAGTCTTGTTTTAAAGCAAAAAGGGGAGGGGCAGAGAGCCCTTTTGTATCTGCTTCTCCTCCATTGCCTTCAGTTAGAAATAATCCTTATACCAAAGCGGCATATTTTGGAGTGGCAGACACTGCTACCTTTCAAGGGTAATGGTTAAATGAAAGTAATTAAATTGATATATGGCTACTCAGTGGAATATTTTTAAAACTTTAAAATAATAATTGTAGTCCTGGCTGGTGTGGGTCGGGGATAGAGCATTGTCCCGCACACTGAAGCGTCGTGGGTTCGATTCCCGGTCAAAGGCATGTTACCTGGGTTCCAGGTTCCTTCCCTGTCCCAGTGTGGGCACATGCGGGAGGCAACCAATCAATGCGTCTGTCTCTCACATCAGTGTTTCTCTTCCCCCCAAACTCACCCGCCCCCCGCCTCCACTCTCTAAAAAATAATAATAATAATAATGATGATGGAAAAATACCCTCAGGTGAAGATTAACCAAAAATAAGAATAATTGTAGAATTAGATCGGTGGATTATGTCAATGTCAGTATCATGGTTATGATAATGTATTACAGTTTTGCAGGGTCACCATTGGGGAACTTTGGTAAAGGGTGCACAGATATCTATTATCTCTTACAACTTCATGTAAATCCAGTTATCTCAAAAAGTTTAATGAGCCCTAGCTGGTTTGGCTCAGTGGATAGAGTGTCAACCTGCAGACTGAAGGGTCCCGGATTCAATTCTGGTCAAGGACACATGCTCAGGTTGCAGGTTCCATCCCTAGTTAGGGAAGGAAATGGTGCAGGAGGCAGCCTATCAATGATTCTCATCATTGATGTTTCTATCTCTCTCTCCCCCTCCCTTCCTCTCTGAAATCAATAAAAAAACATATTTTTTTAAAGTTTAATGAAAAAACTTAAAACATAATTATAAATACAGTGTATTAACATGCAATATTTATTTTTTACTTACATAAAAAGATCAGGTTAAATATGTAGGTATACTATAACTATTAAATTATGCATAGGGGGGGAAAAAGAGTAGAGAAAGTATACCAAATGGTCACAATGGTTATATCTAAATTGTTGCATTTATATGATTTTTCTTCTTTTTTTTTTATGCTTTTCATCATTTTGTAAATGTCCTATTATGACTACTACTTTATCTCTTCTAATCATCAAAAAAATAAGTTATCTTTTAAAAATCATTTAAAAATCTTGCTTTCTCAGCATGCCAATGTGAAGGAAAAGATAACCGAATTCCATTATTGAAGGAAGTTTTTGAGGCCTTTCCTAACACTCCCATTAACATCGATATCAAAGTCAACAACAGTGTGCTGATTAAGAAGGTACTTAAGGCATTGCCTCCTCTGAATGTGTTGCATGCATCCACTTTCACAAACTAATAAGGCCAGAGTAGGTGGCTGCATAGACTGATAATGTGCAAGGAAACGTGATGCTGTGGGGCCAGGGTTGTAAATAATGCCCTGGTAAAGGAGATCACTTCACTGCAGGAAAGCCTGTTTGCAGAGCTGTCATGTCTCAGTCATGGATAAGAGTGAGCTCCTGTGAGCCAATAGTTCTGGCATTTGTATAATTAACTCCTAGTGTCACTTGTTTCATTTTTAGTTAGTGCCTGTCAAATTATTAAGTAGTTGTATTCTATTAGATAAATGATATAATGGTAAAATGTAACTAATTTCTTGTATTTTATAAAATAATCTTAATTTATACATCGGTTCTTCTAAGATTTTGTACTATTCACTGGCAGATAGTCAGTTATAACCCATTTTTAAAATGAAATAATGTAAGTGGATTTACAGTAGGCACATGCATTAAAATATGAATTTTCACTTACAGGTTTCAGAGTTGGTGAAACAGTACAGACGAGAACACATAACAGTATGGGGTAATGCCAATTATGAAATTGTAGGAAAGTGCTACAAAGAGGTAATTCTTTCAAAAATGATACAGAATGACCTTTGTTGTTATCATATATCTATAAATGGTAAGTTGTTATAGTAATAATTTTTTAATATGAAGACCAATGGTACTGGGTGAAAGCAACTAACCAGAGTTTGCTAATAATAGAGATAATGGATTTATAGATAATGGATTTCTTAGAGATAATGGACCTTGCAATTAAAGTTCAAAATAATTGGACTGGTTTATAGGATTGTCACCATTCGGAGCAGCTAAGTTAAGGGTATATAGGACTCTATTATGTTTTTACAACCTCCTGTGAACCTATAATTATTTCAGAATAAAAAGTCCACTTTTGGCCCAGAATCACAGAACTTTACTTTTGATTCATAATTTTTTTCTAGAAGCCTCTGGCTTTCTATCATTTTATTTATTTATTTAGGTAGGTAGGTAGGTACTTGGTTTTATTTTGTTTTTAGTTTCCTGTCATTTTAGAACTTAAAAACTTCCAAGTTTCAACAGTAATTTTCTTTTGTTTGTTTTATTTTATTTTATATTTTCTTTCAACAGTAATTTTCAAACATCAAATAAGATTGTGTCAATAATGTTTGTCATTCATATTATGAAAATGCTGTATATAATTGTCATGCATCTTTTATAATTCTTAAAGTGTGATTTACAAGAATTTTACATTAGCCCTTTAATTCCCAGATGCTAGAAACTAAGGAAAGGAAAGGAGAGGGGAGGGGAGGGGAGGGGAGGGGAGGGGAGGGGAGTGGAGGGGAGGAAAGGAAAGGAAGCTATACATTGGTGATGGGGAAACATGTGGCACTATTCTTACTTAATGGTTTTGGCTTTTGGTTTGTTTGTGTGTTTTTTTCAGAGAGGAAGGGAGAGAGAGATAGAAACGTCAATGATGAGAGAAAAATTCATTGATCGGCTGCAACCCGGGCATGTGCCTGACCAGGAATTGAACCATGATCTCCTGGTTCATAGATCAATGCTCAACCATTGAGCCATGCCAGCTGGATAATGCAGTGGTTCTTCACCTTGGCTGCATATTGGAATTACCTGAACAGTTACAAAAACTACTGATGCCTGGGTCCCATCCCAGATTTTCTTACTTAAAAAACATGGGGGCCTGGTCGGCATGGCTCAGTGGTTGAGCGTCAACCTATGAATCAGGAGGTTATGGTTCAATTCACAGTCAGGCCACATGTCCAGGTTGTGGGCTTGATCCCCAGTGTGAAACGTGCAGGAGACAGCCGATCAGTGATTCTCTCTCATCATTGTTGTTTCTGTCTCTCTCTCCCTCTCCCTTCCTCTCTGAAATAAATAAAAATATATTTAAAAAAATAAAACATGGGGTGTGGCCAGTTGTTATGCCAGTGATATACCAATTCCCTCCCCACCTCCCCCATTAGCAGCCTTGCACAACTCTCCAGAAGTACCAGTTACTGTTTTTAGTTCTCTGGTTCCAAAGTTGCATAAGTTTTGAGTTTCAGCCCCTAACCCCATTTTCCCCATAAGTTCTGTTATTCTTAGGGTCTGAAATTGCAGAAATCAAGATTTTTCAGGGACTTGTATATTAAGTTGCAGCTGACACACCTGTATATATAAATAAGCTGAAAATACTACAAAGCAGCATGCAAACATAGGGGAAAAAGAGATCCTCAAACTTATTTACTCTATTTTTTAGAAAATAAAGAGGTGGGTAATTTAGAGTTACTATTTAAAATAAATTACTTTTTTAAATGTTCCCCCACCCCCCAACATATTACTTTTATACAAAAAACTCAAATGTAGCTCAGCCAGTATGCTCGGTGGTTAGAGCATTGGCCCATGCACCAAAGGGTCTCAGGTTCGATTCACAGTCAAGAGCACACACCTGGGTTGCAGGTTCCATCCCCGCCCTGGTCAGGGCACATGCAAGAGGCAACCAATTGATGTGTCTCTCTCACATGGCTGTTTCACAGTCTCTCTATCTCTCTCTGTCTCTCTGTCTCTCTCCCTCCCTTCCACTCTCTAAAAAAATTAATGGAGAAAGTACCCTCTGGTGAGGATTGACCCAAAAAATAAACGATAGAGTCTTGGGAAATTTTGAGGATTGTGAAATAATCCTCTCTTTGAGCAGTTGCAAAGTAACATAATACTGTTTGTGTCTTTTAGAATTCAGATATTCCCATTCTCTTCAGTGTACAGCGTGTTCTGCTCATTCTTGGCCTGTTCTTCACTGGTCTCTTGCCCTTTGTGCCGATTCGAGAACAGTTTTTTGAAGTCCCAATGCCTTCTATCATATTGAAGTAAGTGGTTACCTGTTTTCATCAATTATCAATTACAGGAGGACTAAGATAAAGCTCATTAATATCAATATTAATGATAAAGAATAGATTGCTATAGTTATGTCCGTGTTTTATTGGCTGACCTATAAGAACAGTGCTTTTTGCCCTAAGACATTCTCTAAAACGAATAATACTAGCAAAGGATTATAAGTATTTAATCTGGGCCCATTTCACGTAACAATGACTTTCTGTGCCTATGTATTCAGAAGTCAGATAAAAAGAATTGAGCTTAATTATTGAAGTTTAATAATTCTCTTATTCTAACATCTAGTAGCAATTGCCCTCCAACTTCCCTTCTTCCTACAACTATTTGAAGCTGAAACTCCATTAAACTTGAAATTCACCACTAGTATTAATACATTTAGGAAGTAAAACAACCACTCCCACAACAACCCAAAAGAAACCTCTGGAGATAGGAAAAAGAAAAATGATAGAATTCATTTATATAAGATATTTCTCTGTATGCATAACTTCTCTACAGGGTACAAAGCCTAGCTTTTCACATACTAATTTACTACAAAGGAAAAAAATATGTAAAATAATTAGTGCCTGACAAATAATAAGCACTCAATAAATGATAGCTTTTATTGTTAAATTATCTTTATCATTATTATTAAAGACAGCTAGTTTCATCTCCTGCACCCTCAGAATGTGATTTCTAGCTATAAATTTATAATAATAACTGAATCATCACAAAGAAATTCAGAGTTCCTGGGAGATCATTTAAATGTGATTTCACCTGCATGAAAACTTTTTTCATTCTCCAAACAGAATTTTTTTAAAAACCAAGCTGAGCCGGTCTGGTATTGCTCAGTGGTTGAGCATCAGCCTCTGAACCAGGAGGTCGAGGTTCAATTCCCAGTCAGGGCACATGCCCAGTTGTGGACTCGATCCCCAGTGTGGGGCATGCAGGGGCAGCCAATCAATGATCTTCTTTCATCATTGATGTTTTCTCTCTCCCTTTCCCTTCCTCCCTGAAATCAATAAGAAATATTTATTAAAAAACAACAACAAGCTGAATATTAGTCATTAACCATTAGAGAATATTGGTAAGAAAAGGAATTTGGTCAGTACCCTTGTATTCAGCATCTATGTTTCATACCAGTTTGAGTTACTTAGTGATGAGCATTTTTATCTATTCCTAGTTATGTTTATTAGCGGTCTTTGTGGCTATTTCTCAGATAAAGCAACAGAAACCACTTCTTGTTTACAAAGAAATAATTTTCATTGCTAAATTAAAATGATTCCATCCCTAGCCGGTTTGGCTCAGTGGATAGAGTGTTGGCCTGCAGACTCAAAGGTCCCAGGTTCAATTCCGGTCAAGGGCATGTACCTTGGTTGTGGGCACATCCCCAGTGGGGGGTGTGCAGGAGGCAGCTGATTGGTGTTTCTCTCTCATTGATGTTTCTGGCTCTCTATCCTTCTCCCTTCCTCTCTGTAAAAAATCAATAAAATATATTTTAAAAAATAAAATGATTCCTAACCATTTATTCCTAGTGTACTTAGCTTTTCTCTGGCCTGGGATGAACTGTTGAGCTCTCTAGATTATCTCTATGTGTTCTTTTTAGAAGCTAATATTATTGAAACACAGACATGAAAAAACTTCATAGAATTAATCTTTTCTCTAAAGAGTGATTATGGATTAAGACATGGATAAGACATTATGTTGTATGCTGTACTGTTTTGGGGTTCTTTTATGGGAGACAATGGGAACTTCCTAAGACAACATAATAATTTGTGTTTAGTGAGGTAATTTAGTATTTGAGGTATTAAATCCCTGAGATTCCTGAAATAGCAACCAGGACTTTCCACCTTGGCTAGAGTTAGGGAAAAAAGGATTTTATTTAGAGAGCTTCTAAATAAAAACTGAATTCAGAGAGAAAGAACAAAATGAATTTAAGTGTGGGGACTCAAGATTATACTAAGAGTATAAATAGGTGGCTTTAGAAAGAAAACAAGAAATGAAGATCTGGGGAGATTGAGAATCACTATGTGCTGTTAAACTTAGAAAGAAACTGAGAAATCTTCATAGTAGAGAGGCTAATCAGAGATTTCCTATGGTCACAACCCAAAGTTAATAGCATAAGGAGTGGTGCTGCTCTGGGCATCGTAAGACTGAAGAAGAAACAGCATAGGTCTAAAAGTCGTGTGCTCTTTCAGTAGCAAAAATAATTAAAAAGTACAGGGCCTAGATCTTCAAATATTGAAAGGGAAAGAAAAAAAACACATGCTTTTATAGGGATATTTTTGTCTCATTTTTACCCCAAATATCTTTTAATCCATATAAAGTTTGGTTGTGTGTTTTAAGTCTACTATATACTAAATCATAGCAGACAAAGCAAGAGAAAGTGGCTTCACCAAAATAAGAAGAGACATGAGCCCTAGGCACTCAGGGTCTCTAGAAAGATAACTTTTTTAAACCTTTCAGTCATGGTTGCAAAAAGCCTGAAATCAGTGGAAAATAGAGAACCCAAATGGGCTTTATTTTAATTTATGTTTGTCCTTTTAGGAATATTTTTTTAGTACATACTAAGTATAAGGCACTTTCTGTTTTTGAACTTGTTTTATTTTATCACACTGTGTTTCTAATTTATTCAAATTTTATTTTGTCTCAGGTTAAAAGAACCACACAAAATGTCCAAAAGTCAGAAGTTTCTCATCTGGCTTTCTGATATGTAAGAATTTTCATTTCTTGATATACAAGTTAGTGTTTTAACTATATCTATTAAATACTATGCTCAAATTTAGTGTGATCGTTCTTCATGTAATTTGTAACAAGGATGAGTTGAGTATCACTTATACAAATGAATGTGTATGAATCATTTAGAATTAGTTTAATTACTAGTCAGAAAGCCTTAGGAGGAATTTAGGGAGATAATCTCATTCAACTTGAACACAACCCATCCAAAGTTAAATTATTTACTTGGGGTTATCTAGCTAGTTGGTAGCATTCTAATAAACATAAACGGAATAGAAATTAGATGTAGCCCTAGCTGGTTTGGCTCAGTGGATAGAGCATCAGCCTGCAGACTGAAGGGTCCCAGGTTCAATTCTGGTCAAGGGAAAAATGCCGGGGTTGTGGGCTTGATCTCCAGTAGGGGACATGCAGGAGGCAGCAAATCAATGATTGTCTCTCATCATTGATGTTTCTCTCTCTCTCTTCCCCTCTCCCTTCCTCTCTGAAATCAATATAGATATATTTTTTAAAAAGAAAGAAATTAGATGTAAAGCTGTTCAGTACAATAGTTCTCATCTTGCTCAAGTGATTTGTATTCTAAAAGTTCACTTTCAATTGGTTATTTGGAGCTTTAAAAAAAGTTTTTTTCCCTATATATAGATAGTGTAATTAATGGACATTAGGTTTCTAAGAGAGCTCACAAAAGACTAATCCATTCTTAAATGAATTATGATGTTATAGAACTTGGCCCAAGTTTGCTGTCTTATTTTAACTTGCAAACTTAAGAATACAGACTCCAGTGAGCTGCTCCAATAAGAATGGGTCTCTTGAGGATCTAGTGGCAGCAAGGAGTAGAAAGTCGGTTCTGGTTGTTCACCAGCCAGCAGTGAAAAGAGATCCAGCAGTTAAGATATAAATGCATCCATAGCAGCGGTTATTATTTGAGGCCATTGCTTAAAACTCTAAATTAGGACTAAGTTAGGACTAAGGACTAATTTTAGTCCTTCCTAAGGCTAAGAATTACCTAAATCTGTTCTGCTTTTCTCTTCTAGTTTATTAATGAGAAAAGCTTTGTTTGACCACCTTACTGCCCGAGGCATTCAGGTAAGTTTCTGGAATGATGTATTTTTGGAAACAGACTAGTTTACTAGTTTAACACAAGTATAAGGAGCAGGAACTTTTAATTGACTTAATTTAGTCCCAACTCTGATGATGATGCTTGACTGGTTGACATATGAAGATCTTAAGTTCTGCCTTACAGTGAACAAGAAAGCATTGGCATTTCAGTAACTACAAGTCCACTTATGTAGAGGTAAGAGTAGCTAAAGGCAGAGGGGTAGGTCAGTGCATATTTAATGAGCAAAGTGGAATTTTTTAAAGAGTTCAATTATTTCTTAAAATTGCAGATAAATGCTATTATAAAAATAATTTTCTTTTTAAAATAATTTTCTATGTTAACATTTGTTCTCATACTTCTCATGCTTCTAATTTTCAGGTATATATTTGGGTATTAAATGAAGAACAAGAATACAAAAGAGCTTTTGATTTGGGAGCAACTGGGGTGATGACAGATTATCCAACAAAGCTTAAGAATTTTTTACACAGTTTTTCAGCATAGAAAAGGAAGTATTCAGAAGCATTCAAAGAAACCATGAAAAGACCTAAGGGGGAAAAAAAAATTCATAATCATTTTCCTAAGCCATTTTCAGAATGGTAAAAGGTTTAATCAGTTAAGTTTTTATTACCTCATTTTTAAGCTGCCTGAGAATGTAGAAACTCTATATTGTATATTTATTTTAAACAATATTGCATATTTTGCATTTGTAAATAGTTTATTTAGAAAGATTATTGATCAAGATTTCTGTATATGATTATATTATAAGTAATTCTGAAATCAAAAGACTATTGGATAATTTGATAATTTCACTGGAATAAGGCCAGCTCATTAGTAAAACAAAACTATTAAAGGCCACTATAGCTATTTTGAGTTGTCTTGTTATTTCTAGCTACATCTTAGTTGGTGGGGAAAAAATACAGTGGAAGGAGAGCTTGGAAATCATTGATGTGGTTACCTGACAAGTTGTACATGAAGGCAGACTCAAAGAATTAACTGGAAGTTTATTACTTGATCAGAAATAAAATCTGTAGACTGAATTAGATTTCACAGTTGCTGTTGTTAATGGGGACATTCTATTTGAAATCCTCTTCAGATGTGTAACATGTCCTTTTTCTTTTTGTGGGGGTTAAATATTAAAACTAGACTTATCAATTGTAAATTAAGACAAGATCCAAATAGTCATATTTTTATGTTTTCTGTAAAGAAATTTAAATTTTCCATTTTGGGCAATGACTAAGTGTTTGGGCCTACATCTAGATTTTAAGTAACATCTTGAGTCCTAATCACATGAAACTGATGAAAGTGCATATCATTTGTTAATACTTACAGTATAAACTACCTGTTCCTGATCTTTAAGAATGTATTCTTCTGAGTATTAATGTGGAAATGAAATTTTCCAAGGCACTAGCCATCACTTTCTCTGCTTTTCTGATGTGACCTCATGTAAATCTGTTTCTGATTTTATTGACTAATTTTCATGATCTCTTTGGGAGATGAATGTAATCTGAATTAATAAGTATCTTTTACCTAGATCACATCTCTCACTTAGAGTCTGCCAGTTTACAGCTAAGAAGGATGACCAGACTCCCACTTATCTCTGGATGATATAAGTAACATTTGCCTTTTTTGTTTATACCGAAATAAAGTTTTCCAAGAACAAAATAAGGGTCCTTCATTATTTGTTTTTATAGTTGTAAATTCACATATACTTTGTAGATTTTTCTTTTTGCAGAATTTGATGAGGTGATGAATTGATGAGTTAAATGCACCTGAGATTTCTCTCTAGAGTAAAGAAAATGTGGAAACACTTTTATGGTAAAGAAGTTGCTTCTTGGCATGTGAACAAATAACTTGGGCAGGTAATCCATTATATCAGTCATTTTCACAATAATTTGTTATTATAGTTGCTAGGGATCATATTTGATATAATTCTTTTTGTTATTTCTTTTTACCAAATTTTGCTTTGTTATGATTCAGAGCAGTTCATGTTGTAGGGCCAGCATATATTTTGTGTCAACCAATAGAAGATAAAGTACCCAGTGTGATAAAGATGTTTAGAAAGTCATGTTTTAGAAGTTTGATGATTTTATAGTCAAGGTGACTAAATCACTTAATAAAAGTATAGTAGCTTTAACAAGAGAGTTGATATTCACTATCAGAAAACATTTAAATACTGCTTTTCTGATTGGGGTATCATGTTTTAAAAGAGGCTAAATAGCTCGGCCAGCCTGGCTCAGTGGTTTAGTATCAACCTATGAACCAGGAGGTCACGGTTTGATTCCCAGTCAGGCACATACCCAGATTGTGGGCTCTATCCCCAGTGTGGGTCGTGCAGGAGGCAGCTGGTCAGTGATTCTCATCATTGATGTTTCTATCTCTCCCTCTCCCTTCCTCTCTAAAATCAATAAAAATATATTTTTATAAATAAATAAAATCGGCTAAATATCCTTTCATTTTGAGATAGCTATTGGTAGGCATGGTGGACAGCATAGTGGGGAAGACCTTTCTGCTGAGGTGCAGCTGGCACTAAATTTGACAGAACCAGCTATAGGTCTAGTCCAGCATGTCAGTAGTATCCCAGGTACATTACATGGCAGTTGGACAGCAGTTGGCATGAGGGAGTTTTAACATGAAATAGTAATAGCTTCTTTGTAGGACTAAAGTCCTAGGCACGTTACCAAGGCAAAACAGAACACCAGGTACCAACCAGAGCTAGCGCCCGGTCTTGGAAATAAGCTCATTTAGTAGAACGGAAGAACAAAGCGATAACACTGGACTAATTATAGTAGTAAGTTGGTACAAAGTCCTAGAGCTATTACATCTCTAATTTCTGGCCAGGGCTGGTTCTAGAAACTGGGGTGGGGCTTTGACAACAGTGGGCATCTAGAAGCCACAACTGTAGAGAAAGAATGGCAGCAGTGAACTGAGATAAAAGAACGTAAAACGTAAATCTTAGTATGTTCCAGTATGGGAAACCATTAACAGAATACAATGTGAATGATGATTCTGCTTAGAGTTGTATAACATGGTGGCCCTGGGAAGGTACATTTAAAAAAAAAAAAAAAAAGGCCCTAGCTGGGTAGTTCAGCTGGTTGAGCGTCATCCCAATACACCAAAGTTTCGAGTTTGATCCCTGGTCAGGGTACATACAAGGATCAACCAATGAATGCATAAATAAGTGAAACAACAAATTGATGTTTCTCTCGCCACACCCCCGACATCCCTCTCCCTTCCTCTCCCTCTCTATCAGATCAGTAAAAAAAATTTTTTTAAATGGTCTAGAGAGAATCTGCAGTACATACGAGTGCCAATGGAAGAGTGCCAGGTTGAAGAGTTTGTTCTGAACTGAAAGTCTTATGACTTAAGTAGGTGTCTAAACTCAAGACATTAAAAACAAGAACTAAAACTGCTAGGCAATAATATGACATAATCATTTCAGTAACAAAAGGAAAATGTAAATAGCGGTCTGAGACCAGGCACCAAAACAAGGTCAGAGCTAAAACAGTCAGATTCAAAAGTCAGAGATCAGAATGCAGAGAGCAATGGTGCCAGATGAGTACTGGAAATATCAGAGGGAACACTTTGTAAAGTACCTGATTGACGACTATACTGTACACCTAAAACTAATACAAAATAATATTGAATGTAAACTGTAATTGAAAAAAAACTTACGTTGTACATCAACTGTAATTGAAAAAAAATTATTAAAGAAAAAAAATTTAATTGTTTTAAAGAATGCTGAGAGCATACCAACACAATTCATAAAGCCGCTAGTGATGTTAGGCTTTTCTGCCTCTGGACTGTTCTGAATGCTAATTCAAGGCTTGAGATTCTGTATTTAAAATGAAATAAACTCACTTGAGATTTATTAAGCCTCATCAACAAAAGAGTTGATAATTTAAATTAAGAGAAAAAGAAAAACTCTTGAAGGAAAAGAGTGTGGGGAAAAGAGTGACAGAGTCAATCCCTTGAATTTGCCCACAGCATCTTCAACCCCATGAAAGCAGAGAATTTATGAGAGAAAGTGGTTATCAGCAGTGTCCAAAATAGGACATTGAGAAGGCAGGGCCTGGGAAAGGATGACTGCATTTGGTTTAGAAGGAGGCCTCCTTAACTGTGGTTCACTTATCTCTCTAGTTGGTGGAACTGATACCAGATTGCAAAGGGCTGAAGAGGACTGAATGGTACTAAATGAGGCTAGTAAAAATCAGCCACTTATTCAAAGGAATTGGAGAACCCAGGACATTTGAAAAGACAGCAGTATCAAGTGAGTTGTGTTCTAAATGGGGAGGCTTATAAATGTGTGAAAATGAGAAGGAGCTAGTGGAGAGAGATTGGAGATATTGGAGAGAGAGGACATGTGAGAAAAGATCTCTATCAAGACTGAATGGGTTGTATTTATTCAACAAATATTTATGAACGCCTGCCGTGCCTGGCACGTGGGTTATAGCTGTGAACCATACAGAACAATTCCTGCCCTCCTTAGAGCTTTTGGTCTTGTTAGTAAGTAATTGAGCTGAGAGAAAAGGAGGAAGCAGTATCTTTTTTTTCTTATACTCCAGGGTAACATCCTATATAATAAAAGCCTAATATGCTAAGTGTCGGACCATTTGTACGACCGTTTGACCAGTTGCTATAACACGCACTGACCACCAGGGGGCAGATGCTTTGACCAGTAGGTTCACTTGCTGCTGGGGTCCGGCCGATCAGGACTGGACGAGATGGGCCAGACACGCTCAGGAGCCCTCCCACGGTTCCTCCCAGGCCCCGATTGTGCACTGGTGGGGTCCCTCAGCCTGGCCTGCACCCTCTTGCAGTCAGGGATCCCTCGCTCCTTACTGCCCGCTCCTTACCGCCCAACTGCTTGCTGCTCCTTACCACTTGGCTCGCTGCTCCTTAGCACTGCCACCACCACTGCACTTGCCATCCCTGAGCCCAGCTTCTGGCTGAGCGGCGCTCCCCCTGTGGTTGTGCACTGATCACCAGGGGGCAGACACTCAATGCAGGAGCTGCCCCCTGGTGGTCAGTGCTTATCATAGCAACCGGGTAGTTCTACCCGTCTTTCCACCATTCGGTTGATTTGCATATTAGGGTTTTATTATATAGGATTATTGACTGTACTCCCTATGCTGTACTTTTGATGTAGTGCATTTTTAAACATTATTCTTTTTTTAAAATATATTTTATTGATTTTTTTACAGAGAGGAAGGGAGAGGGAGAGAGAGTTAGAAACATCAATGAGAGAGAAACATCGATCAGCTGCCTCCTGCCCACCCCCTACTGGGGATGTGCCCGCAACCACGGTACATGCCCCTGACCGGAATCGAACCTGGGACCTTTCAGTCCGCAGGCCGACGCTCTATCCACTGAGCCAAACCAGCTAGGGCTAAATATTATTCTTGCTGCTAAGTAAAAATAGATTGGAAGGGGACAGGATGGAAATAGAGCTAGGGCAGTGGGAGTGGAGATGGAGTGAGTGACTGGATTTGAGATCTATTTTAGAGGTAGAACCAATGGACTTGGTGGGTAAAGGAAGAGGGAAAACTCTAAGTTAATTGGTAGGTTTGGCTTATACAACTGAATAGTTGGATGGTGGAGCCAGTTACTGAAATGAGAAAGAAACGAGTTTCTGGAGGAAGTATGAAAAATTTCAATTCAAGTCACTCTTTGAAAAGCAATATCCAGAAGAGTTAGAAATGCATGCTGTAAGTTCTACCAAATAACTAGACAACCGTAACCCTACTTTAGAAAAAGGAATAAAGTTAACATGTATCCAGTATCTTTTGTATGCCAGGTATTATTACACCTATTATTTAATATTTACCACAGTCTTGTGAAATAAGTGATATTATCTCTGATTTACAGATTAGGAAATGGAAGCTCAGATGGGTTGGGTAAATTTTTCATGCACAGATTGCCCAGCTAGTAAGGTGACAAACTTACTTGGCAAAACCTTTAAACTTATCTTCGAAGACAAAGTTCAAACCTGTTTTCACCACACAACACTGCTGTTCCCAGGCTTATTCTTTCTCCATGATCTTTGTCACTGAACTTCTTAAATACGATCCTAGGAAGAGTGTGTTAAAAGAAATCCAATTATTTCTCTCATGTCATTGTTTTCCTTTTTCTTCCAAGTAAAACTTTTGATTAAACAAATTAATAAGTGCTAGCCTCTCCCAACTATTGCATGGCATTACACAGAGGGTAGGTTGTTGTTGTTTTTCACTTCCTTATTTTAACTATTTTATGAAAAAAGGAAATTTGAGTTTAAGAAACTCCAAAAATTTCACCTTTCTGTCTTCTGTGATCTTTGAAGTCAAATATTAAAGTTTACCAACGATGAAACTATACTTCTGTATATTTAAGTAAAAGTTCAGATGAACTATTAACTTTTTACAGGCTCTTTCCCAACCCCATCTCCTTCAGAGCTGATTCACTTCCCTTTTTCTTGGGTATATCCCTTTAGTCATCATGTTTAGGTCAGATGATTCCAAAGAAAAACATTTGGGTGGCTTTGCAAAATGTAACAGGATACACCCGGTCCTATTAATCACTAACAGCAATCACTAACCTATCAAAAAGTTAGATGAATGATATCATCTTAGAAGAAAAATACCTCTTGGGTCAGATGGGAAATGCTGAGAACAACTATGGCAACATTTTTTTCTCAAGAAAATGTCTTTTTTTCTAAATTAATCAGCTTTGGGAATAACTTATCCCAAATAACTTATTTTTTGAAAATTACTCTAACTACTTCACACTCATTAGAATGACTACTATGAGAAAAATCCAGAAAATTACAGATGTTGACAAGGTTGTAAAGAAATTAAAACTCTTGTTCACTGCTGGTGGGAATGTAAAATAATATGACTTCTAAGAAAAAAGAGAATAGGGTGATTCCTCAAAGAATTTAAAATAGAATTACCATATGATCAGTAATTGGGTACATACACAAAAGAATTGAAAGCAGGGACTTTTCCAGTACACCAGGTTCATAGCTTTATTCACAATAGTCAGGGAGGAGTGTAAGCAGCTCAAGTGTCCATTGACATATGAATGGACAAACAAAATGTGGTATGCATGTAATGGAATATTATTCTTATACATGTGGAGTGCATAAAGCTGTGGTTGGGCCCTACCATCAGGAATATCATATTTTAGAGAGAAAGACTTAAAATAAGAGTTTAGTAGTCCAAGGACAACTTCTAACTTGGCATCTTATGTTCAGTTACTACCCTACTATTAATCTAAAAATTATAATAAAAGTTGCCTCATGAAGACATATTTATATTATATAGTAAAGTATTCCTTCAATCAAAATTAAATAATTAGGTATCCTCTATGTACCAGGCACTATTCCAGATGTTGGGGATTTAATAAGAAATAAGATGCAGCCCTAATCGGTTTGGCTCAGTGAATAGAGCGTCGGCCTGCGGACTCAAGGGTCCCAGGTTCGATTCCGGTCAAGGGCATGTACCTTGGTTGCGGGCACATCCCCAATAGGAGTGTGCAGGAGGCAGCTGATCGATGTTTCTCGCTCATCGATGTTTCTAACTCTCTATCCCTCTCCCTTCCTCTCTGTAAAAAATCAATAAAATATATTTTTTAAAAAAAGAAATAAGATGCAGTTCCTACTTTCAAGGGATTGGTGGGGCATTCTTATTTAGAAGGCTTTAATATATATATATATATATATATATATATATATATATATATATATATATATATTCTTATTGATTTTAGAGAGAGAGAAACATTGATGTGAGAGAGAAACATCAATTAGTTGCCTTCATATGCACCCCGACTGGGGACCAAACCCAAAACCTGGGTACGTGCCCTGACCAGGAATTGAACCAGCAACCTTTTAGTACACAGGACAATACTCAACCAACTGAGCCACACTGGCCAGGGCTAGAAGATTTTTTCTTAAATATGTGTTTTTGGTTTTTTTTTCCAGCCGGCATGGCTCAGTGTTTGAGTAATGGCCTATGAACTGGGAGGTCACAGTTTGATTCCCAGCTGGGGCATATGCCCAGGTTGCAGGCTCGATCTCCAGTGTGGGGTGGGCAGATCAGTGATTCTCTCTCATCATTGATGTTTCTATCTCTCCCTTCCTCTCTCTGAAATAAATACATTAAAAAAAAAGAAGAAACTTTTTTTTCTTAAAAAACACACACCATTTTATGTATATACAAATATATATTGATTTCAGAGAGGAAGGGAGAGGACGAAAGAGATAGAAACAACAATGATGAAAGAGAGTCATTGATTGGTTGCCTCCTGCAGGGCTCCTACTGGGGATTGAGCCCACTACCTGGGCATGTGCCTTGACCAGGAATCAAACTGGTAACCTCCTGGTTGGTGGATCGATGCTCAACCACTGAGCCATACCAGCCAGGCAGGCATTTATATATACACACACACACACACACACACACACTAATAAGAGAAATATGCAAATTGACTATACCTCCGTGATGCCCCAGCCAAACCAGGAGTGAGTATGCAAATTAACCCAACAAAGTTGGGTTAATTTGCATACACAGGCACAGAGGGAAGACTGAAGGGTCCACCTGAGCGAAGACTGAAGACTGAAGGCTCCACTGTGGCCAGAGCCAAGCCTGAAGGCGGAAGGCTTGGCTCCGCTGCGGCCCAGGTCCCGGGTGCCAGAGGAAAACCGGTGCCGGCAGCTAGGGGAAGGAAGGCCTATTGCACGAATCTTCATGCAATGGGCCTCTAGTATATATTACCTTCCTTGATTCTTACAAAAGTCTCATGAGGTAGTCATGAAGAGACAGAGGCTCAGAGAGGTCCAAGAATTGCCCAAGGTCTATGATCAAGTAAATCAAAGTATCCAAACTGAGGTTTTCTGATGGCAAAGTTAACGATATAGACAATGAGAATTAATATTTAACACCTGAACTTGGAGAGAACTTGGAGATCTGACTTGTTTCTCTGTACCCCTTCCTTTTTTATGGAAGGCAAAGGGAAATTTTCATTCTTAGCTGGTAGTGCATTTGTACTTAACATTATGAAGAACCAGTAGTGTTCTGGCTATTTATTTCTTGAGACTACTTAAGCAACAACCTTTAAAAGATCTTAAATGATAGCATGAAAACTCTTAAGTGCTCTTGTTGGAATTTTTGTTCTTGTCATAAAAATAAATACTATCCAGGAGAACAGAGATTCCTTACATATTTCTTTTCTCTGCAATGCATAATGTAGGTATATAAATTGCACTTCCCCTTGGGGTATTTCAGTCACAAACAAAAAATGACTATTACACGGGGCTTCTGGAGTGTGAGAAGCTTGTCTTCACCTCTGCTATTTACCTTTTCCCCAACTTTGCAAAATGCACATAAGGTACATGGTAGATCCTCGTTCAAACTTCAAGTTGAGCCCTAGCCGGTTTGGCTCAGTGGATAGAGCGTCGGCCTATGGCCTGAAGGGTCCCGGGTTTGAGTCCAGTCAAGAGCACATGCCTGGGTTGCAGGCTCAATCCCCAATGTGAGGCATGCAGGAGGCGGCCAATCAATGAGTTTCTCACATCATTGATGTTTCCATCTCTCCCTCTCCCTTCATCTCTGAAATCAATAAAAATTTAAAAAACAACAACACACAAAACTTCAAGTTGAGGCAGCTCTCCCTCCAGGGAGCATGCCCTGGCCTTTCCCCTACCTCTCTCCCTCTCTCCCTCCCACCCCCCACACCCCGCAGGGTGTTATCTTTACCTTTCTCTTTCCTAAGCTCCAAGGACCCTTATGCCTCTATAACTTGTTTCCTGAGCCCATTTCTTCTACCATTTACTTCTAATTAGAAGAAAAAACAAACAAAAATTCAAGTTGAAAAGATTATAGAAACAACTTCAAGTTGAAAAGAGCAGAAAAAGAGAAACCGAGTATGGAATCTCTTTTTTTTAGACAACATTCTTCAGGGTTAACATTTCAGGTAAGTTAGTTCATCTAATATTCGCAAGTAGAAAAAAAAGCAAAGGGAACTATGAACTTTCAGTATTTAGTGAATGAATAAAATAGCATCCTTGTGTAAATAAGAGCATTTGGATTTTGTGTTGTTTGGGTTGGTATTTTCTATACGTATAACCAGCGTCTTTGAAAAAACACTTTAAGGACCAAAGAGCTTTGCCTGCAGGAAGAGGAGGTAAGGAGGCTGAGCTAGGTTGTAAACATGGGTCTGCTCCTACTGGCTGATGTTGAACAACCCAGTAAGCTGGAATCAGAAACAAACAAACCTTCCTGTGGAGCCTTCACTACATAGTAGCCATACTTGCCCTTTGACGTAAGCACAGAGAGGGGGTGAGGGGCCACTGCGTTCTGGAGTGCTCTGACCCTGAGGTGGAGCAGAGAGGTCTCAAGTGTTATTGCTGCCGTTTCCCCAAAGCACTTCGAGGCCAAGAACAGAATGGTTCCTTTTGTTCAATGCTTTGGCTTGAAGAAAACATGAGATAGAGTGGCCAACTTCCTTCATGAGTGTGTGCAGAGAGTTTATGCTCAGGTATTCATTCAGCAAATATCGAATGCTCACAATGTGGAGGTTCTGAGGCTAAGGTAGTGGAAAAGGCAGGCAAGCTCTCCATTCTGAAAGTTTTAATGCCACTGTATGTGGGCTGACTAACTCACCATTGCGTATCCTCTGACTCTTTTATATTAACTCCCCATGGAAAAGGCCAGTCTAAGAGCAGAAAACTTGAATAGTATCTGATTCTAGCTGATTAAGTGGATTTGTATCCCTTTCTTTTCTTGGAAAAGTGATCTTTCTCCTTTCTATTGCCTGAAAAGAATGAAAGCCAAGTGCTGCAGGTAAAAGCTGTATACACTTGCCCGGCTGGCGTGGCTGAGCGGCAACTTGTGAAGCAGGATGTCCTGGGTTCGAGTCCCAGTCAAGGGCACATGCCCAGGTTGTGGGCTCTATCCCCAGTGTGGGGTGTGCGAGAGGCAGCAGCCATTCCGTGATTCTCTTTCATCATTGATGTTTGTATTTCTCCCTCTCCCTTCCTCTCTGAAGTCTATATGTGTGTGTGTGTGTGTGTGTGTGTGTGTGTGTGTATATATATACATATACATATACATATATATATATGTATAATTTTTTTTTAAAGCTGTATACACTGTGCTTTTTCCATTTCTGAGATGTGCACTCAATTGCATTTTAGAAATAAGTTCCTTTGCCTGTTATTTCTACCTTTATACATCAGTGTGATATCGAGCAGGGAGTTGGCAAGCTTTTTCTGGAAAGGACTGGATAGACACTATTTTAGGCTTTGCAGGCTACAGGGGCTCTTGTCACAACTACTCCTACGTAAATGGATAAGTGGGGCTATGTGCCAATAACACGTGATTTATAGATGCCAAAATTTGCATCCCATGTAATTTTCACATATAACAAATACTCTTCTTTTGATTTTTTCCCCCCCACAACCATCCAGAAATGTGAAAACCATTCTTAGCTTGTGGGCCATGAGTCACGATTTGCCAATGCTTGTGGCTGTCATCCCCATGCGAGCGGTCACGTCAGCTTGGCTCTGGTGAGCCTGTTGCAATCTCTAGTTCCACCCTCGGTTCTTGCCAGTGACTTGAATATGTCACCAGAAGCCATTGAAAGATGCCACTTCTCATGCTTTCTGATGATTGGTCCCTCTTTTTTTGTCCCTTGAAAGTTGTTGGGGTTTTTTTAATCTTTATTTACATAGGTCCTCCTTTTCCCCCCATTAACCTCTTCCAGCCCGCTCCCATCCTCCCCACCCTCCCCCCCACCCCCCCCCCCGCCCTTGAAAGTTCTTTACTTCCATTTTTTCAGAGGAGGGCGATGCAAATCACCTCACCCCCTCAGTAAGGCAATAACGCCAGAAATCTATGGGGTTTTGTTGTTGTTATGTAGGAAAACGGACTTGTAAGCATTTTCGGATAATTCTCTGAGAGAGCATAACAGTGTGTTGTGCATATTTAATGTCAACCTTGAACTTTTTATTGACCAGGATCATTCCGTTCAGTCCCCTCCGGTTTGCTTTGTGCTGTGAAATCCGAGTTGCACTTTTGTTTCCTGTTGAGGTCCTTCCTGAGCACTCCGTAAGGCCCAGAGCTCTCCGTTCACCTTCACTGAGCTTTACAGATAGCTTTGAGGTGAGCTCTTATGTGAAGGCATTTGTTTTCCAACCTAGATTCCCCTGCCTCTCTCACACCTCTTAATTCTCTGCTTTTGAAATGCCTTTGTTTTGAGGTGAACAACTGGCTAGTGTGGGATTTGTAAAGTGTGCAGAGCCCTTGGAGAAGATTTATGAACAAAGCCAATCTTTGTCTGCTATCATTGTAAACTGGCTTACATCCCTCCCGAAGAAATTATTTTTTATTACAGGTATCAGTAGGTGCAAGGCTGTTCCAGCAAAGCTCTGTCACATGGACTGTTTCCTAAATTTGATGTTACTGTAATGCGGTTTGAAGGAGTAAACCCCTGGCGGATTCTCTGTGTGATCAGTCGTACCAAAAAGTTTGTACAGGAGACTGGGTTTAATTCCACCCTGAAAACCTGGACTCATGCTTGATAATCTCTTTTTCGTATACCCAGTCCCATCTAAGAACCCTGTCAGGTCTGCCTTCACAATGATTCCAGAACCAGATGCCTTACTTCCTCAGTGCTGTAATCCTGACCCAAGCCCACGCCATGTCTCTCCTCGATTACTCCCCCTGCCTCTTCCCCGCTCTGCTCCTTCCCCTGGCTCTTCAGGCTTATTTTTTTATATTTTTATTTTTTATTGATTTTAGGAGGAAAGGAGAGGGAGAGAGAGAAACACCAATGATGAGAGAGAATCATCGATCGGCTGCCTCCTACACTCCCTCTACTGGGGATTGAGCACGCAACCCGGGCACGTGCCCTGACCAGGAATCAAACCGTGACCTCCAGGTTCATATGTTGATGCTCAACCACTGAGCCACGCTGGCCGAGCCAGGCTTTTCTTAATAGAGAAGCCAAAGGGGTGTGGTTAAAAACCTCAGTCAGATGGTGTCTGTCTTCTCAACACCCTCCAGTGACTTCTTCTCTATCTCAGTATTAAAGGCCTGCTGATGGCCCAGCTGGTGTGGCTCAGTGGTTGAGATTCGATCTATGAACCAGGAGGTCACAGTTCGATTTCTGGTCAGGCCACATGCCCAGGTTGTGGGCTTGGGCTTAATCCCCAGTGGGGGGCATGCAGAAGGTAGCCAATCAATGATTCTCTCTCATTGTTGATATTTCACTCTTTCTCTCCCTCTCCCTTCCTCTCTGAAATCAATAAAAAATACATTTTTTTTTTTTAAAAAAAGGCCTTTCGATGGCTTGCTTTATCCTTTGCCCCAGCTCTCCATTTCTCTTACCCTGTCTCCTATTACCCTCTCCATTGTTTATTCAATTCCAGCCATACTGGCCTCTTTGCTTCTCAAACAACACATGTCTGCCTCGAGGCCTTTGTATTTCTCTTTCAGAGGCAAAGTGTTCCAAGCAGAGCACACTTCCCTCAGGTCTCTGCCAACCACGCGATAACAGAGATGTGGCTCAGTTGGTTGGGTATTCTCCCATGCACTGAAAGGTTGCTGGTTTGAATCCTGGTCAGGGCATATGCCTGGGTTTCAGGCTAGATCCCAGATAGGGGTGTGCAAGAGGCAGCCGATTGATGTTCTGCTCTCACATCAATGTTTCTCTCTCCACCTCTCTTCCTCTCTCTCTAAAATCAATTTTTAAAAATTTATCAAGTTGTACATAGTTGTACACTTTACATACTTTATCTGTTATCCTATATACTAAAAGGCTAATATGCAAATTGACCGAATGGCAGAACAACTGGTAGCTATGACGTGCACTGACCACTAGGGGGCAGACACTCAATGCAGGAGATGCCCCCTGGTGGTCAGTACGCTTACACAGGGGGAGTACCGCTCAGCCAGAAGCTGGGCTCACAGCTGGCGAGTGCAGTGGCGGTGGCAGGAGCCTCTCCCACCTTCGTGGCAGCGCTAAGGACCCCTCAGTGGACATCCCCCAAGGGGTCCCGGACTGCAAGAGGGTGCAGGCTGGGCTGAGGGAACCCCCCAACCCCCCAGTGCACGAATGTCGTGCACCGGGCCTCTAGTAGCTTGATAAGAAAAATAAATCAAATTCACTTACCTAAAATAGCCCTTTCTACCTTCTCCTCACTTCTCCCCCTTTTTGTTTTATTTTTGTCCATAGCACATGTCACCAGCTGGCATATTTTGTATATACTTATGCATTTGCTTATTCATTATCTGTCTCTCTCACTAGACTGTGAGCTCCACAAGAGCAAGGATCTTGTTTTGTTTACTGCTGTATCTCAGAACTTAGAACAATGCTTGGCAAAGAGAAGGTTTCAATAAAGATTTATTCGATAAATGAATTACTATATTGCAGCCTTCAGCTCTGGATATACCTACAAATCAATTTTTGTCTGGAACATGAGCTACTCCTCTTTCCTGATAATCAGCACTATGGTGAATTTACATGGTGCAGTGTTTTACTGATGACAGACTGCAAGATGGGTTTGGGGACAACGTCAGTCTTTGGGTTGAGTTGCAAGCACTGAGATTTTACTGACAAAGACATTATTTGGTTGACTTCTGGGCCCAAACCTAAGAAGGTAGAAGAGTGGGGAGGTGTCGGTTCATATTTCTCACTCTCCCAAGGTTTTTGAGTTGTTTAGTTTTATTTTCTCAGAAGCTAGAAGAGGAAAATGAATAAGCCATTATCTCTCTGAGCTAAATGCTTGTGCTATCATCAAGATCTTTGACCCTGGAATCAGATAGAAAGAAGCAAATCTCAGGACATGTGATACAGTGAAATGGACAGGGTAGAGGAGCTGGTCTCTCCAGATCTAAAATGCTCTTGGCAGGATAAAGAATATACAACAACAACAACAAAATTGTCTTAAGGTAGAATTTAAGTACAAGAATATAGACATGAAAAAGAAAATGGCTAGTAGATTCTGAGAAGTACCAGAACATGAAAACAGTGATGAGTAAAAATGCAAATTTTTCAACTGTGAACTCAATCAAGGTAGGAGTTGGCACGGTTAGAAATAAGGCTTATTGAGTGACTACTATATAGTTGGCATTAAAATAGTTTTTCTCATTTAGTCCTCACTGCAGGTACTTAGATAAGTATTATTGGCCTCATTATTTTATTAGAGGTCAGGAAATTGAAGCTCAAAAGGCTACAGCCAAAAAAAAAAAAAAAAAAAAAAAAGCTACAGCCCCAGCCAGTGTGCTCCGTTGGTTGACTGTCACATTCCAGGTTGGGGCACATGCCCAGGTTGTGGGCTCAATCTCCATTAGGGGGGCATGCAGGAGGCAGCTGATCAGATGTTTCTCCCTCTTCCTTTCTCTCTAAAATCAATAAAAACATATATATATATTTTTATTTAATTTTTTTTTTTTAAGGCTACGAACCTTGTTCACAGATGATGAAAGACCTGGGATTCCTGCCTACATCTGATTTTAAGGCCAAGATTCTCTCCCTATGTGGTGATAACTCCCTCCCCTGAATGCCTACTGTTATTATCTGTGCCATTTATCACAGCACATTTTACTGTTTTATTACTTATTTGATCTTATCACTCTGCTGCCTGTGGGTTAAGGTCTAATGGCAGGCGTAGCTCCCTACAGCATGCAATGCTCTTCACAGTCTGGCTGCCACCATCTTTCCAGCCTTCTCTCTTCCCATTCCAAGCCCTCCCTGGTGCCAGAATGATTCTGTCAAAAACTAATTCTGATAAAAACTCCTGCTTTAAAACCTCTGCTGATCCTGTTACTTTTATGATAAAGTTCAAACCTTTTGCATGTTATACACCTCCACCTCCACTCATCTTTTCAGAAGCTACCCCCATTCCAAATACCCAAAACGTCAGCTACACCAAACAAATGCCCTGTTCTCTGTGCAGAACATACTATTCAGTGCCTCCCTAGCAATTCCCATTTGCCTTGCTTCAGCCCTTCACACAGAAATGTCCAGTTTCCTATCCTGGAACATGAGGGGTTTCTGCTCCATGGAATGCACCTTCTCCTTTCTTTCCTGGAGAACCCTTGTCACTGATTAATATTATCTCCTTGGTGCAGCCTTGTTGACCTTCCTTGTGGCATTTTATTGCCCTGCTTTAAATTATTTAGATAATCTATTTATCTTTCCGAAGAGTATCAGTTCCCCAAGGACAAAAAGAAATAGACACACTCATCCATGTGTCTTCAGAGCCTGGCATACAGCATATGCTCAATAGATGTTATGATGAGTGAATTAATAATTCTTCTACAAGGCTAATATATTCCTCTGTTATATTGCACAATTTTTACATTAATTTATATCCCCAGTGCCCGACAGTAACCAGTGAAGATGGCATGAGGAAAAAACCTTTTTCTGCACCCTTTCACCAACACAATCAAAAGAAAAACGTCATTGATTAATATTAACAAGAAATTTGGGTGACAAAACCACCATATACTACTCAGGAATACAAAGAAATACCTAAGTGGAGAAGTAAACCATATTTCTGAAGGAGAATTTTAATTAGTATTAATATTAATATCACATTAACTCTTAGTGTGAATTAGTTTCCATCAGATTCTCAAAAGCAGATTATTTTGGTTTGTTTTTGTTTTTACTTGAGTTTTGAAACATGATTTGGGAAAGTTTATCTGGGGTGCTTATAATTCTTTTACTTTTCTTTATATTTAAATTTTCCATAATTAATTATGGTAATAAAATTTATTTGGAAGAATGAGCAGGCAAGCCTAGCAAGGAAAGTGTTACAAAAGAATAGTGGGTATGGGTGTGGGCTTGCCCTATCATATTTAAAATGTTATTTTATTTTATTTAAATTTAAATTTTTTTTCAATTAGTTGCCCGGCCAGCGTGGCTCAGTGGTTGAGCATCAACCTATGGACCAGGAGGTCACGGTTTGATTCCTGGTCAGGGCACATGCCTGGGCTCGATCTCCAGTGTGGGGCATGAAGGAGGCAGCCGATCAGTGATTCTCTCTCATCATTGATGTTTCTTTTTTAAAAAAAATATATTTTATTGATTTTTTTACAGAGAGAAAGGGACAGGGATGGAGAGTTAGAAACATCGATGAGAGAGAAACATCGATCAGCTGCCTCCTGCACACTCCCCACCGGGTATGTGCCCACAACCAAGGTACATGCCCTTGACTGGAATTGAACCTGGGACCCTTGAGTCCGCAGGCCGACGCTCTATCCACTGAGCCAAACCGGTTAGGGCTCATCATTGATGTTTCTATCTCTCTCTCCCTCTCCCTCTGTGAAATCAATAAAAATATATGTTTAAAATTTTTTTTCTCAATTAGTTGACATTCAGTATTATATTAGTTTCAGATGTATAGCATAGTGGTTAGAGATTTATATAACTTACTGAGAGACCCCCCATAAGTCTAGTACCCAAATGACACCACACAGTTATTACAATGTTATTGACTATACTCCCTATGCTTTACTTTACCTCCCCATGACTATTCTGTAACTACCAATTTGTACTTCTTAATCCCTTCACCTTTTTCACCCAGCCTCCCACCCCAATGCTATTTTAACAATCAAAACTAAAACAGAAACCAACACAGATCAATGGAATACAAACAGGTATCCTTGAAACAGATTTTTGGATAAATAAGTCCATGACATTTTCCCTGAATATATTAAACCAACATTTATACAAAGATTACTATGTGCCAAGCACTGTTCTAGATTCTTTACAAATATTAACTCATTTATAATTTAACTCAATTAATTAAGAATGGGTCTCTGATGCCAAACTGCCTGTGTCAGATTGAGTCTCCACCGTTTATTAGCTGTGTAAACTTGGTTAACTTACTGAACCTCTCTGTGCCTATTTTCATAGGTGTAAAATGTGGATAATAACAGTTATAGGGTTTTTAAAAGAGTAAGTTAATATTTTAAAAAGGATACATCACAGTAGATAAATTATATAATCAATTATGTGTAGCAAATTGTATAAAAATACCTAGTTGGGTTTTACCTCTCACCATATACCGAAAATAAATTCTAGAATTTAAAGAAGTATATCTAAAACTATTGAAACAATGTTAGAAAAACTATTAGAAAAACTACTGAAACAATAGGAGAATGGCTATACTGTGGTTCATCTACATTGTGAAATATAGACATTTAAAAAGATAATGGGCCGAAACTGGTTTGGCTCAGTGGATAGAGCTTCAGCCTGCGGACTGAAAGGTCCCGGGTTTGATTCTGGTCAAGGGCATATACCTTGGTTGCGGGCACATCCCCAGTGGGGGGTGTGCAGGAAGCAGCTGATTGATGTTTCTCTCTCATCAATGTTTCTAACTATCTTTCTCCCTTCCTCTCTGTGGAAAATCAATAAAATATATTTTTAAAAAATATATAGAGACATTTAAAAAGATAATGGAAAAAATTTTAAATGAAAAGATAGTAAAGACTAGGAATATAAAAACATTTCAGATACAATATTCATTGAAAAAAGTAGAATATGAAGTGGTTATATTCATCGGTTGCAACAACATAAAATATATAGGGATGCAATTGAAATAGTTGTAGATCATGGTTGTAATGGGTGTGGCTGCAGTTTTCCCCTCAAACTTATTTTTAGTTTAATTGAGTTATATTTTAAAAATCATCTGGAACAAAATGTATTACTTATTCCCTTTCACAAAACACTGGCCCTGATTCAGTTCTTTTTCTACCTGCACCTCTTCTGCTCAGAACAGCCTCCCATTTACCATTTGCTTCTGTTTTGCTCCACAGTCTGAGCTTTTGCCATTCGTATTCATGTGGCCAATGTTGGCCCCAACAGAAACTGCACATTTCCAGAAATCACTTCGCCATGTCTTCTATCTCTGCTGTGACCAATAGCGTTGAGCTGCACATTTTATTGAAGAATCTGTCCTCTCTTTTTACAAAACAGGGTCTCTCTCTCCCTTCCTCCCCCGCTTCTCTCTCTCCCTTTTAAAGTGTTCGTTTGAGCATGACTATAACCTTTATACACCTGTATACAGCTGTTGGCCACAGGGCTTCTTAACCTCAGTATTAGTGACGTGTCAATTCAGATCATTCTTTGTTTGTATGTGTTCTGTGCAACATCCCTGGTCTCTTCTTACTAAATGTCAGTAGCATCGCCTCCCCAAAACGTGGCTATCAAAGATAGCTCCAGATACTGCTGAATATTCCCTGGGGCTGGGGAGCAAAATCATCCCTGTTTGAGAACCACTGGCCTGTAGGAATGTCAGTGGCAGAAGGCAAGAGCCTGCAACTGGCTGGTTATGCCCTTACTTAACCACTAGAGGTCTCCCTACACCCTGTTATGGTTATAATCTGGAAACTAGTACAGGGCTCTGGAAATCACCAAATAGGTTCATGGTCATGCCTTGGTGTGCAAAAGGTTTACAAACTAAAACCTTTGGACAATCTCCAAATCTGCAGAAGGATTCCAATTAAATGATATTCCACTGTCAAGGGGGGGGGGGGCGCATAACTCCCCCAGTGGGGGCTGTACATAGTGACTTCCGGCTAAAACGTCAGTATGGAAAGGGGAGTAACCACAGAGGAGAAACCTAAGGTGACCTCAGCCAGGTGATTCAAGTCAACATCATCACTAATAAATCAAATAGATAGCATGTACCTTTGCTATGATGTGGTGAAAATGGCACCTTACCTCGGTGATCCTCCTCCCCAAACCACATAAACCCAGTCTAATCATGAGAAAAACATCAGACAAATTGCAACAGTGGGGCATCCTACAATAAGGGGACCAGACGTCCCGCTTTTGGCGGGACAGTCCCGATTTTTAACAATTTGTCCCGCGTCCAGCGGCGTTTTAAAAAAGTCCCGATTTTTGGAAAGAATGCACGGCAAGCTAGGGAACGGCGGGAGAACGGGAAGGGAATATATGGTTTTCGGCGGCCATGTGGCTATTTAGCCAGGATAAATAATGCACTAAAAATTGTGGAATACGCGCTGTTCTTACCAGGAACTAATGCTGCAACTGAACGCGTTTTTTCTACGGTAAATAAAGTGTGGACATCAGAAAAATCACAATTAAGTGTTGAGACTTTGAAAGCCATTTTATGTGTGAAATATAATTTAACAAATTCTTGTGAAAAATTTCATGACCTTTTAAACGACAGCAATCTACTAAAAAAAATTCACTCAAATGAGAAATATGCCAAAGAATAAAATAATACTATACATAATTTTTTATTTATTATATTTGTAACTTGTACTTACGTTGAAATTTTAAAAAATGTATTACAATACTATTTTTGCATTCTATGAAAATTTTTGTTGCTCCATATAGACCAAATTTTTAATCCAGAGCCCGCCCCCCCCCCCCCCCGGGTCAATGGTGTCCTGCTTTACCAATGTTAAAATCTGGTCACCTTATCCTACAAACACCTGACCAGAACACCTCAAAACTGTCCAGGTCATTAAAAATAAGGAAAGTCTGCCGGGTAGCTCAGTTAATGTTGTCCCTATAAGCTAAGGTTGTGGGTTTGATCCCCAGTCAGGAAACATACAAGAATCAACTGATCTATCTATATAAAAGGCTAAGTGTCCATCTGTCCAACTGGTAGCTATGACACGCACTGACCAACAGGGGGCAGACACTCAACGCAGGAGCTGCCATGACACACACTGGCCATCTATAATAATAAAAGGGTAATATGCTAATTAGACCAGACGTCATTCCAGACATCCTTCCTGATGAAGCCAGGTCCAGAGGGAAGCCAGCCGGGTCCCAGGTGCCTGCGGACAGCCTGAGGGAAGCCAGCCAGGTCCCGGGTGCCTGCCGGCAGCTGGAGGAGGGTGCTGGAGAGAAGCCAATGCCAGCAGCAGGGGGAAGGAAGGCCTACTCTTGCATGAATTTTTGTGCATAGGGCCTCTAGTTTAAAAATAAATGGCACCATGGACCTGGCACTGACAAACCAATTCATGTCTTCCCCAAAGTGGGACACAGGCCCCGCCACCACCCCGGAGCGACACCCCACCAAATCACAGCCAATTCTGCCAAGACCCCATGGTGCAAAATGCTGATCACAACAGAGATAGAAGAAATGGCGAAGTGATTTCTGGAAATGTGCAGTTTCTGTTGGGGCCAACATTGGGCACATGAATACGAATGGCAAAAGCTCATACTGTGGAGCAAAACAGAAGCAAATGGTAGATGGGAGGCTGTTCTGAACAGAAGAGGTGCAGGTAGAAAAAGAACTGAAACAGCCCAGCCCAGAAACAGTCCCTGTGGGTGCTGGGTAATAACGTCACATAACAATGCCTGTCTTCCTCTCCCTAGCAACTAGCCTCCTTGGAGTTTCTTCAGCCCAGGAACCCAACTTGCTTTATAGCCAGGTGCAAACATTTTACAGTTCAACCAAATGTTTGTGAAGCGTTTTCCCGTGCCTCATCTCATTTGATCATCACAGAAGTCCTAGAGTAGGTAGGTAGGAGACTCAGTAGAATCCTATTTTCTTTTCATTAGCAAGATGTGATAGCGATATTAAAATATTTCTTCTAATTAATTTCCTTTCAATGTGCATGAATCTGTGCACTAGGACACTAGTGAATGCATAAATAAGTGAAACAACAAATTGATGTGTTTTTTCCCCCTCTCTAAAAAAAGAAAGTGAATCAATTAACACTTTAAATGGTGAATTTTCTATGCTTCTGATTTCTGATCTAGATGAAATCATTTGGTGACTGTAATGAGCAATGCCGCCAGCACAAACCAGTGAAGCACCTCACCTATGCAGCAGTGTCAGGTACGAAAGGCAAAGATTGAGACCAAAGAAAACTTAATGGAATAAAGAAGCCCAACTACATTTTAAAAAAAAAATTCTTAGAGATTTGTTCACAAGTAGGAAAATGTGGCATGATTACATAATGAGAATATCAACTGTTGTATCTCTTTGATGCCCCTTTGAAGGTGGCACTATAGTTTTGTTCTATATTCAGATGAGGAAAACTGAGTCTCAAAGAGGTTATATATGTGCCTAAGATCATAGAACTAATAAGTGGCAGAACTGAAATTCACATTCTTACGTCTGCTTTTTAAACCCTTGCTGCTCATTCCTGAGCGATATTCCTCCCTCCGTGTGACAGCCGAGGTTATTCACTGTCACTGTAGAGTATGCGGTTATGTAATTTTAAAAGTTGCGGAACAAAAAACAGAAGTCCGGGTCCTCAGTGGGCTCAGGATACCAACTTCCTTACCAGAAAACTGTGGCTAATAATACCTGTCCCGCTTGCCTCACTGGATTATTTTAAGAGTCAAATGTAAGAATATGTGAGAAAATGTCTTGCCACCTGTGAAGCGTGGCATTGTATCCTTAACACGGTTCTTCTTCTGCAGTTTTTTGCAAATATGTCTGTGAGCTAATTGCCAAAGGTGTGGAGATGCTTTAGGGGAGCTTCAGACCAGAAGGCTTAGAGGGGAATTCTGCCATCTTCCAGTCCTCTCTCTCTCTCTCTCTCTCTCTCTCTCTTTTAAAAGAGAACTCTGCCGGTATTTATTTATTTATTCATTATTTATTTGTTTTTAAAATATATTTTTATTGATTTCAGAGAGGAAGGGAGAAGGATAGAGAGATAGAAACATCAATGATGAGAGAGAATCATTGATTGGCTGCCTCCTGCACGCCCCCAACTGGGGACTGAACCCGAAACCTGGGCATGTGCCCTTGACCGGAATTGAACCTGGGACCCTTCAGGCCGCAGGCCGATGATCTATCCACTGAGCCAAACCAGCGAGGGCCCAATCCTCTCTTTTAACATACGATCCCAAGTCTGTGGTCTTCATTGCGACTGGCACATATATGACCTGGGGAGCTTTTAAAGGCATCGTGCCCAGTGTCCACCCCAGACCAACTAAATCACAATAGGTAGGAGTGGGAACACGGGCGTTGCTACGTTTACAAAGCTCTCCAGATGATTCTAATCTGCAACTAAAGCTGCGAACTGCCGTCCTCGTTGACCTGAGGTCGGCCCAGTTCCCTGGGGCCCGTCAGACCCTTCCTGCATGGGCTGCTCCTCACCCCTAGAAATTGCTGGCGTTGGAGTATTGCCATCAGGCGGTGAGGCTAACATAAAAGTCTGGTCATCCAAGCTGCTAGGACAGCTGACGATATTGTCATTGACTAAAGGAAATGGGTCTGTTTCAGTTTTATTCGAAGAAGGAACAGCCCAGGCACAGGAGGGCCAATGCAAAGAGGCTGGCTCTGCAGTTATTCAGCATTCAGCCGCAGCAGTGAGCCAGGATGGCAGACCCCGAACCTCCGTAAACACAGCTCTGGAGGTCAGCTCATCAGTGTCGTCTGAAGAGCCTTTGTTGAGAGCCTGAGCCTTGGTGCCTGGCGGACCAAAGCAACAATCAGCTAACGAGTTGGTGAGTTAACACTGTTCAAAAATGGAGGCCATGGCCCTGGCCGGTGTGGCTCAGTTGGTTGGGCATTGTCCTATACACAGAAAGGTTGCTGGTTTGATTCCCGGTGTGGACACCTGCCCGGGTTGCTGGCTCGATCTCCAGTAGGGGTGTGCAGGAGGCAGCCCATCGATGTTTCTCTCTCGTTCCCTCTCCCTTCCTCTCTCTAAAAATCAGTAAACTATTATTTAAAAACAAAACAAACCAGCCAAAACCGGTTTGGCTCAGTGGATAGAGCGTCGGCCTGTGGACTCAAGGGTCCCAGGTTCGATTCCGGTCAAGGGCATGTACCTTGGTTGCGGGCACATCCCCAGTAGGGGGTGTGCAAGAGGCAGCTGATCGATGTTTCTCTCTCATCGATGTTTCTGACTCTCTATTCCCTCTCTCTTCCTCTCTGTAAAAAATCAATAAAATATATTAAAAACAAAACAAACCTGAGGCCCTAGAAGAAACAGCTGTTGAGCAAGAATAACATTAGGTGTGCTGCAGAATTATTACAACTCAGAGCTATAAATTCTCTTATTTTAGAAACAAGGCCCAGGTTTCGATCTGTCTTACTTCTCAGGGTCTTCGGCGGAAGAATTTGGGTTACGGCACTGGGAGGAGAGAGTACCGGCACGAAGTCATCTGGGGAAACTGAGGGTGTCTGTCCTCTGGGCTCTGGGCCCCACTTTGACAAACCCAGGACCTCATTTTGTCATAATGCTCAGAGGTGAGGCGTCTCTTGGGGGTGGACCCACATTAACCAAGCTCCCAAGAGTCCAATACTGGATTATGCAATGACCAGACCTTGGACGGCACATTTTCTACCTGTGAGAAAGGTAACAACGTGGGAAGCCACATTTGAATCATCCATTATCCTTGAACATCAAGGACATAATTAAGAAATGCGTTGGGTGATCTTAAAAGATGGTATCATCGAACTACAGTAGGCTCATTCAGCCTCCCCGTAGGTGTGAGCAGTTAAGCAGAATGAAACACCCCAGACTCTGGGGCACCTCTGTCTGGACCATGTGGGAGTGTCACTAACAACTTCTTGCTCTTCAGGGGTCACTTTTTCAAATCAGGGGCCTCCAAGCTTTTCTGATTGTATGTGACTAACAGCAAAAAAATTTACAAATCCATTTTTCAAATCATTTATGGATATTTTTTGGTACCATCTTCTTGTCAGATCTGACAAGAGAAATTACCAATTTACCTTACTATCAACCATATAAGAGTGGCTATTTTTTAAAATATGTTTTTATTGATTTCAGAGAGGAAGGGAGAGAGAGAGAGAGAGAGACAGAGACAGAGATAGAGACAGAGACAGAGACAGAGAGAGAGAAAGAGAAACATCAATGATGAAAGAGAATCATTGATTGGCTGCCTCCTGCACGACCTATACTGGGGATTCAGCCCAAAACCGGGCATGTGCCCTAACTTGGAATTGATGGGTCAACGCTCAACCACTGAGCCAGACCAGCCTGGCAAGTATGGCTATTTCTTTACATCTCCAACACAATGTCATTGAGCGTTTTACTACTTGCCAATCTAAGATTAAAATAGCACCTCATTATAATTTTAATTTACATTTTATTTCTTGTAATTATGGTTAAACATTTTTTAATATCTTTTGCAAGTTATTTCTATTTCCTCTACAATGAATTGTTACTTCATATCCTTTGCCTTTTTAAAAAAATATATTTTTATTGACTTCAGAGAGGAAGGGAGAGGGAAAGAAAGATAGAAACATCAATGATGAGAGAGAATCACCGATCGACTACCTCCTGCACGCCTCCCCCTCCCCCCTCCCCACACACACACTGGGGACAGAGCCCGAAACCAAGGCATGTGCTCTTGACCAGAATCGAACCCAGAACCCTTCAGTCCCCAGGCCAACGCCCTATCCACTGAGCCAAGCAGGCTAGGGTTCCTTTGCCTTTAGAAAAATTAGCCCTTAGTCTGTCATGTGTGCTCCAAATATTTTCTTTTCAGTTTCAGACATATTTTTAATTCTAGCTCTACTATTTACTAGCTGTGTGACCTTGAGAAAATTAGTTAACCTCTCTGTGCCTACGTTTACTTGTCTGTAACAGGGATAATAATATAGTTCTCAATCCTATATTTGATAGGTAGATGTTTTAGATTCTAGAATATTTTAGTACAAATACTGTTGTATGTTACATAAAAACCTAGGAAGTAGGTTTCAAACATTAATATTTCTATAAGAAACATATGAATGTACTAGGTGGGATTAATAATACCTACGAATGACCTCATAGCAATTTAAGTTTGCCATCAAATGAGTTGCATCAAACGTTTTTGTGGGTTTGTAGTTTTTTTTTTTCGGAAAGTGGAGTGTAGGAAAAGCTATGGTTTATTGCATCGGGTTGTTGGAGAGAGACATCCTAGTGGTATTGTAGCTGATTGTTTAAATATTGAGACTAGCCCACGTGGGAAGGATTGGGAAGGTAAAGATACTCCATGAGAGTAATTTTAGTAGCTTGTGCAAATAAAGAAACATCATAGAATCCTGACAAATATATTCTACCCGACGATCATAATGAATACCACTGCCTGTAATTGTTCCATATGAGCTCTGTCAAGCTTGTTTTTGATGTTCAGAGCTTTTGGATCAGTGGTTAAGGTATGTACACCTGTGGTATCCTCTCATAGGTTGTTGTGAATATTGGATTAGATTACATCATACGTGGAAAGCGGCTATAGCAGCTCTTAGGACAGAAAGCACCAAGTAAATATTCTTGTTCTTGGACTGCTGAGCCCTTACAATTCTTGTTTGTGGGCCTTTAGCTTGGTTTTGTGGGGTGGCTTGGTGTTGAACAAGTTTCCTTGTAAAGGCGATGGGGATATTTAAAGAGGAGAGAAGCATTCCTCTTTGATGGAATGGACACTGTAGAAGAAAGAATACATGGCCTTTGAAGCCAGAAAAATCAGAGTTCAACTTCCATCGGATCAGCTTCTTTTAAAAAGGCGGGGGGGGGGGGGGGGGGCGGGGGGGCGGGCAGAAATACCTATCTTGCAGGTTGCTTTGAGGATTAACTATAACTAGATAGGATGAGACTGCTCTGTATACAGTATATGCTCAATAAATGATAGCAGCTGTTTTGTCAGGGGAATTTCCGGACGGCTGAGGTCCAACCTTTACCCGCCTACAGTCTAAAAAGCATATAATCCGACACTTTCATGACTGAAAATGAGGGACTTGGACACGGATCAGAGAAAGCATTTATTGTACATAAAGAAACAAAGCACCGTTACCATGATCCGTCTGCAAGAAGGCGGCACCAGACCCTCCTTTGTGACATGATGTCATGGGGCTTTACTTATGGGCAGAGGTGGGAGGGGGGCCCAGTGAGGGCTGCCAGGAGCAGCCCCCTTTCCCCACAGAGGCCGAGGGGACCGCATCCCCGGGTGGTAAGGTAAGCCAGCAGCCTTTAGCCTGCAGGACATTTCCATTGTAGTGTGACTTTAAGATATAGGTTGCTCCTTTTATTATAGAATATCCCCACGCTTTAGATTCAGCTTCTCAGACTTCAAAGCCAGACTGCTATCTCTTGATCCGTATACCCCGAGGCTTAGACCCTATCCATTTCTGCTTAAATCCCTACTGAATTCAACGGAGATATAAACCATGAGGGAGTGCCTCCCGTGTGCCAGGTGCTGAAAATAAAGATGATCTGATAAGTTTCCATCCCAGGAGGGACTGGCAGAGAGGAAGGATCGCTGATAACTCTTAACAGGGAGTGCCGAGCGTTGAGTGATGTGGCCGCGCGATGAATAAAGTGCTGTGGAGGGTACTGAGAAGAGAAAAATTAAATTTTCTAGGGAGGTTAGGGGAAACTCCTCCACAGAAGTGCCATTTGATCTGATCTTTGGACTGAGTCATCAAGCAGAAGGCTTTGAGATGGAACCAGGAGAGGAAAAAGCAGAGACGGAGGGAAGTGGGGGGAAGGAGAGACTAGCACTCCGAGGGAAAGAAGCCGTAGGGACAAGGATGCGAGGCAGGAGGCATATTCATCCACTTGTTCCGTTACTTATTCAACAAGCAGGTACTGGTTGAGGGCCAGGCACTGGGGATACAACAGGAAGCAGGACAAGGTCCCTGATGCTCTCACGGAGTTTACACTTTAGAGCAGGATGGGTCTGAAAACAAATAAATAAACAAGGTAACTCCGGAGAGCCATACGTGTTATGAAGAAAATAAGTTGGGAGAGGGTATGATGATAGCACCCTGGCAGGGCGCAGGGGCATGTACGACGGGGTCGTCAGGGAATGCTCTCTGGAGGAGGTGTTGGACCTGAAAACCAAGTGGCACGGAGGCAGCCTTCTGAAGGCAAAGTGTCCCAGGTGGAGGGAACAGCAAATGCAAAAAAAAAAAACACGGCAACAGGGCTAGGCCTGGTGCATTTGAGGGACAGAAGGGCAGCCAGCTTGACTGGGAACAGCCTGAGCAAAGGAGTGATGGGGGAAGACCACAGAGGGGCAGGCCTGGATGGAAGGCCCCATGGGACATCCTAAGGAGGTTGTTTTGAAGGAGTACCATCTGGCTGCTGTGTAGAGAAAGGGTTGGAGGCAGGGAGATCAGTGAGGTGTCGCTCACTCTGGGCAAGAGATGCTGGTGGCTCCGACCAGGTGGTAGCAACAGAGACAGACAAATATATACATTTTGAAGTAGAGCTCACAGGACCTGCTGATGGATTGGAGTGGGGGTGAGGGACAGGAAGAGGTAACCATGTCAAATGCTACACCAGGTTGAATAAGATGAGCAGATAAAAGTGACCTTGCTCCTTGTAGTAGTGATGTCGATGTGGCAACAGTGGGAACATGAGGTTGGAGAGAGAGGATGCTAGAAAAGAATGGCTGTAAAGACTTTGGGAATGAATGAATCTGGCCTCACACAGAGGACACAAGGGTACGGAGCCACTGACAAAGCCAGGCTGATAACCTGTCTGTGAGGCCAGGTACCTCTCAAAATGTTACTGCCAAGGGTTTTAAAAAAGAAGCCTTTAGCTAAATATGAATTCTCTCTCTCTCCTCTCCGCTCCTCTCCTCTCCTCTCCGCTCCTCTCCTCTCCTCTCCTCTCCTCTCCGCTCCTTTAGCTAAATATGAATTCTCTCTCTCTCCTCTCCGCTCCTCTCCGCTCCGCTCCTCTCCGCTCCGCTCCTTCTCTCCTTTCCTTTCCTGCCTCTCTCAGGAAGAGATAGAGAAAGAAACATCAATTGGTTGCCTCCCACATGCCTCCCGACTGGGGACCAGCAACCTGGGTATGTGGAATTGAACTCACCACCTTTTGCTGTATGGAACAACACTCCAACCAATTTAGCCACACCAGCCAGGGCTGTTCATCTCTTTTTTGCCTTCTAGGATAAATATCTGCCTGTTCTCACACACTCTCCATTAGCCTCAGCCTCTCTCCTCTCAGTAGATTATCCAGATGTGTACTATCCTCCAGGTCAAGCAGGAAATTCTGCACTTAATGGGCCCTGAGTAAATGTGTACTGAGGGGCAATTAAGAGGTGCTTGCTTTCAGAGGAAGAGAAAACACTTTTGCTACTTTGTTTCGCCCAAGACTTTGTTTTACTCTCACTTAACAACTCAGGATGTTTGACTCTTTTTGCCTGGGAGGGGACATTATCAGGCTGCTTAAATATTTTGTGTTGACTGGCTGGCTAGTTCAATTGTCTCCTGATCCTACAGTCCCCTGCATACCCACAGCAGGCCTGCAGGGGTCCTCAGATCTCTCTCTCAGCCACTACACCAGGCTTGTCCTCTTTAGCTAACATTATCTTTTATTTAAACAGAAACAGTAGCCACCAATCTTGTTACATAACATACCAGTATCCTAGGGTGTTAAACTAATGTAATATCTACTGTTAGGGAGTGGTAATCTGTCAACACAAATATTCACGAGGAGAATATTTTGGAAACATTGTAATAGGTTTGACTTTCTGGCCCTACTTAGAATTTTGGAGCCAGAAGGAACTTTAGAGATCATCCTATTTCATTCTGCCTTTTATACGCTGAAAACCGAGGCCCAGAGAGACAAAGGCATTTGCCCAAGAGGTGGCCCAAAGGCTAGAAATCAAGCTTTTGATAATCCAAAGAATCCATCACACATTCTTAGATTAAGGGTTTAAGTGTTAAACCTTTATTTTTCAAGATTCTTTCTTATCTCAAAAGCCTTTTTTTTTTTTCCTGTTTAAGACTTCCAAATTTTGTCAATTGTGAATAGTGACATGGTGCTCCAGCTTTTACTGAAACTGCGCATTTGAGACTGACAAACATGTACAATACTGATGTATTTAAGGTAGCTTTGTTGTTTTTACTAGCACTAGGACTGGATTCACACCCAACCATGCAACTTATGTTAACTGAATACAATTTGGATGCAATGTATATTAATTGAATCAAACATATTTTAAACCCCGTTGGGTGGAGTTACGGGTGAAGTTTGAACCACCAGGGGACCCACCCCCCTACCATTCTCATTTCTGGTCTCTGAGGAATTGCAGGAACCTCAGTGGCCAAGTGAAAAGGCTGGGCCGCTCTCTTCCCCTGACCCCTGCCAGCATTCTTTTTCAAACTGACCTGTTTTCCTGCTGGGAGACTGCCCCACTCCACCCACCTGGTGCCTCCCTAAATTTCCTGACTGCCCTGGGCTTATTTTTTAACCTTCTGTTCCTTGAAAAGCACCACCCCACTGACCCAGAATGTGGGCTCCTCCCCTCTGGTCACTGACCCACCTACTCTCCCGGGGTTACCATCCCCGTCTCCCTCTAAAAGTCTTGGAAAATCAGCAGCTGTAGGCGGCTGAGCGCCAACCAATTTCCCTAAAGGCTCTTTCCTGCTTTGAGCTCACCGAAATGGCTTGCTTCTGAGCAGGGCCTGGTTGTGCCGGGCTGGCACTACCTTATTCCACAGCCCCAGGATCTGCGGGCCTCCTCAGTTACCTTGGGCTCTGGGTTAGGGATGGCTAAGGTGTAAGGAGAGTTACCATCTTTGGACCTCTAAGCAGAAGCACTCTAAAACCTCCCTTCTCCCTGCCCCAGGTTCTGGGAATCCCAGTTTTGACCTGGGGACACATCCCAAACCCAAATACAAGATCTCCTCCCAGGCGCTGAGAGCCCTCCCATTCTCATCACCCTTTCTCTCCGTTCCTCCGGCTAGTCGCCCCGGTTAGCCGAGTACAGCGGCCTGAGCCTCGCGGGGCCAGACCCGTCAATCGCAACACTCCCCGCACCCAAGCCCCGCCAGGGCAGAGGGGTGGGGGGTGGGAGGTAGGGGAAGCGGGGGGCGGAGTTCCGTCCTTTCCTGATTGGCTCGGGGTGGGTGGCTGCGGCCGTGCCGAGCCAACCCGCGGCGTGTTGCTATGTGCTGAGCTGAGGGGATAGGCGCGGGGGCGCGTCCGTCATAGGGCAGCCCCCAGCCCCGACCCGGAGGGATGCAGAGTGGCGGCGGCGGCAGTGGCGGAGACTGTGGCTTTAAGAGAGCGCCCGGAGCCCGGGATCCGGCCGGGCGGTCCTTTGCTGCGGCGCATCCCCGTGGAGCCAAGCCTGGCGCGGGCCGGACGGTGCAGCTTGCAGCCGGGTAAGCAAATCGGGAGCGCGGCGCAGGCCGAGCGCGCGTGGGCATGGGGCGCGCTGACAGCGTGAGCGCCGGGCACCCAGCTCTGGGCACCGATCCCGCGGCCCCTCTGGCCCCATCTCGCGGAGCGCGGCGCTCTCTGCCCAGCACGGCCGAGTCAGAATCGGGCGTGGGGTCTCCGTGGGGGCCACGGGCGCAGGGGGCGGGGAGCTGGCTGCCGGGGCCACGTGACCGGTTTGTTTACAAACACTGGCGGGCCCGCGGTGGCCCGCGAAGGGAGCCGAGGTGGCGCGGGGTCCTCGGGTCCGGGTCCAGAAGGTATTCGGCGAGCTGGGCATGTCTGGGGTGGCGACTGGGCCGAGGGGACCTGGAGACCCGCTCGCTGCTGCTTTCTTAGCATAAGTTCCGTGGGTTCGGACTCCGTGGGGGCCCGGGCGGGGGCTTTGGACATTTGTGTCCCGGGTGAAGCTGCCTGCCTGCTGGAGACTATGGGTCTTGGAGCGCCGTCCTCGGGGACCCCGCCTTTGGGAGAATGGCCGCTTCAAAACTCCCGGGAGGGAGCGCTCGGCCGGCCCCGAGCCGAGGTGACCGCAGCCGAGTTCCTGCCTGGCCGCTTCCCGGCGCCTCCCCAGTGCCCTTGCCAAGGGGGTGGGCGCGAGTTCGCTCCTGCCCGGCGGAATGTAGGGGCCTTTTCAGCGATTACCTCCCAGGAACTCCCTGCTTTAAGTTCACCCTCCGTGGCCGCTGACCTCTTCTGGGTGTCTTGACCCAAGTGGTGGCTTTTCACCGGTTGGGGGCTGGGGGAACCACCTGTTCTTTTGGACCCAGCCCAGGAGCCTGCCACCTCCGACTTCACTCTCAGTTTACAATTGTTTCTGAAGGCAAGTGAGTGAGTGTCCTGTTTTTCTCGGCTCTGCACGGGCTGCGGTGAATGGCACGTGGAACTGCTTCAGGGCTTTGCTGAAGGGGGCAGGGGCGGGGGCGGGGGCTGCTTTCTGGCCTGCTGTTCGATTTGCTCTTCTGGAGCCTTAGGGCTCTTTGAAGTAAGCCCTTGCTTCGTGAGTCTGAAAGCTAACAAGACAGCTAGCTACTCGTCCTTGTTCCTTACCTTGCCTCCCTTTTTCTTCTCTTCAGATCCAGCAAGATATGCACGATGGGGCTCCCTGTCCTGGAGCAGTGGGCAAAAAGAGGAACTGCTACCCTGTACCCCACTTGCTCACAGGGCATCAGCGGTGCAAGGAACCTGGGGTGGGGGTGTGGGTGGGGGTTGAGAAGTTAAGCGACTTGCCCAAGATAAACATGTCACTGGCTTGGGTGGGACTTGACCTCACATGCTTGATGTAAGTGCTCTTGATTTTGAGAACTTGACCTTGTGATCAGTAGGATTGGATTCAACCTTCCCTGGCTTTCCTGTGACCTAATCACTGCCACAGGACTTGCAGATGTGGGCTGAACCTGAATGCGACTTCTGTCCATCGCTTCCCTCTTTGCCTTAGCTGCATGCACTTCATACCGAGGCTGCGTCTTGCCCTGGTGAGGAATCTGTTAATTCTTCTGGACGGTGATATGAGTGGCTACAAGTTTTGTTCTGATCAAGGACAGCTCCAGCCTGAGGAGAGTTGCGCAAACTTCCCTTTGACACTGTCCCTTGTCCCCAGCTCCGTGATAAGGGTGTCGGGTTGGAGTGGAAAGGGGCCTTGGGCTCACCCCCCTCCTCGGTTCGGTTTGGCCTTGTCAGTTTAAGATTTGATAACAGCATTTCTGGGATCTGCCTTGATAACTTGTACTTGAACGGAAGTCAGGCTTGGAGTTAGCGGTGGAAAATAGAAAATTAAACACCATACACAAGAAAACTCTTTTCCTTCTAGGAGAGGGGCTTTCAAACTTTTGGGATCCACAGTAAGGAATACATTTTACATCACTACATCCCAGAGCTGTGATACGTTCCAGGAAACAATTGCCCTTACTACCTGCAATATGCTCTATTTATAATTAAACACACACACACACACACACACAACTGCTGGTCATGACCCATTAATTTGATTTCTTGACCAAATAGCTCTAGGCCCACAGTATAAGAAACATTGCTCTAGGGCAGAGGTCCTTAAACTTGATGTGTATAAAGATGACCTTGGCCATGTTTAAAAATGCAGTGTGTCAGTCCACTCTGGTGATGTTTATTTTCAGCGGGGCACATTGTTAATAAGTGGGCCTTGAGATTGTGATGCAGGTGGTTGATAAGAAACTCTGACCTAGTGGGATTGGGGGCAGTGAACAATGAAAGGCATTAACTTGGGTATGAAGTGTGCAAGCGCCCGAGTCAGAAATGTGACCCACACTATGCAAACCTTAGTCTCGAATCTGCCTGTCTCAGTAGCCTGTAGTGTTGTTTGCTTTCAGCTGCCATGAAACTTGGCCAGAAGAGAAGAGATAGATACCCCTTTCCTGCTATCCCCACCCCACCCCACCCCATTTGAGGGCTGCAGTTCTCTGTTCTGTGCCACTGGATGTTTTTAGATGCCTGGGGTTGGGGTCATGAGTAGTGCGCAGGACTTAGCTATGCTATTTACAGATTGTGTTAAAATCATCACTGTTTTAATGATTTTAATGGTTTTAAGTTAGCAACACAGTCATTGTGCCTTGGATGTTAACACATGGCCAGCAGAAGAGGTCGATTTTGTTTAATATCTGGGTATTCCAGGCTCTGTCGTCTGGGGGAAGTGCAGGCTGAGGGTTTTGTTTTGTTTGGAGGTGGGGGTGGGGGTAGTGTCACAGGCTTGTCTGTCAGCAGTTGTTCATAAGAGGCACAGTTCCCCACCTCCTTGTCTTCCTTGGTCCTGGTTCTTTCCTGTGGTGACAGCTCGGGCTCCTGTCTGCATGTGGATTTGTCAGTCATCCAGTTTCTAATGCTGTTACCTCTATCTCTGCCTTCGAGCACAAACAAACATACCCAGATCTGATGCATTCACATATTGGGTGTTTTCCTCTTAGTTACTGTATCCAAACATGTTGGTAAAAGACATTTCCTTGAATTAAAGCTGCCGTGTAGCTTCAAAAAGAACTCTAAATTATCCAAATTTAAATTCAACTGCGGTCCTTCCTGCCAAAGGTATGCCTTATATGGGATTACTAACTGTAGGATTGTTGACGTTAGTGATGCTCGGTTTTGGTCAAGCAGGCCACACTGAGACTGTTTTGAGCCAATGGAAAAAAGAAAGCAACCAAAGGGTGGCAATGGATAGGATAGCCTAGGCGAGGAGAAGCAGAGGGCAGAGATGTTCAGGTGCCGTTCAAATGGAGGATCGGGATCAGTTTCCTTTCTATATTATCTTGTCACTTCCCTAGGATCTGTGGACCAAAGCACTGGATGCTCTGAAAATTGCATTCTTAGCATGAAGTGAGTATTAAGCTGTGGAAAAAGAAGAATATTTTTTTTTTGAACTTGCGCCTTCAGTGATGGAAAGCCAGGGCCTGCAGGCTAAAGGTATTTTGTTAAGAGTTGATAGTTTTCAGTGATAATATCCTTACCAAAATAAAAGGTGATGGTACTTGACTTTCATCCTAAAGAACCAAACCTCCCTGAATTTCACTTGGGAGGTGGGGAGGTTAAAGTAAATTGGATTATGCTCCTCCCCTGTTTACAACTTTTCAATCATAATCCAACTACTTTCTCTGAGGCCCTCCTCTCTCCCCTCACCTCTCCTGCCTCATCTCCTACCAGCCCTCACCTGGTCCACTCTGCTTCCCTGGGATCCAGCTGCAGGTGGTTTGTTTTGGTCACCGGGCCTTTCCTCCTGGCAGTTCCTCTTTCCAGAATGCCTTTCATCCAAATTCCTGCTTGATTGGCTCCTCTCCCTTGGGTCTCAGAGAGCCCTGCCCTGACCCGTTATCTAGAACAGCTCCTCTCCTCCCTGCCCTTCAGCCTTTCTTAAGCCCCTTAACTTAATTTTTTTCCAAAGACCTTTAACACCATCTGGAAATACCTTGTCTACTTGAGGACTACATTGGAAGCTCCAGAGCTTCTCTGCCTTGCTCACTGCTGACCGTGCCTGGTATGGAGTAGCACTGGCTAAACTATCTATGTTGTTGGAGTGAATGAATGAATGACGTAAGAGCCAAGGCTGAGTCTCCAAGAGTAGGAAATAGTCCTTTATTTTCAAGAGAAGAAGAGATAAAACAACACAAGCATTTTGACCAGTAATCACATTTCATTAATACTAGGAGGCATTATAAGTAGGGGTTAAGAAGCCTGGGCTTTGGAACCCGAAAAATCTGAATAATTATCACTGTGATCTTGGGCAATTAGATAAAATTCTCTAAATCTCTGTCCCTTATTTGTAAAATGGGACTAGTAATAGTTACTATCACATAGGATTGGGGGGAGGATTAAATGAGAGAAGGCGTGGAAACCAGATGCAGAGCCTGGCGCCTGAGCACTTGGTCTTAGCTATTCGTGAACACACTGATGTTAATAGGTAGATTCTCCCTCTCTGACTGGCTGGAATTCCCAAAACATTGATTTGAGAATGGGTAGTAAGAGGTAAAAACTACTAAATGATCAACATAAGAACGGGTCAACCTAAGAGGTTATTTGAGCCAATCTGAGGAAGATTGCATGAAGGTGGGAGAAAGCAAGGCTGGGATTGGATTACGAGGCAGTTAAGATTATGTGCCCTCTTGAGGGTGGTTATTTCAAAGGTATGTTGACCTAGCTCAGTGATGGGCAACCTTTTGAGCTTGGTGTGTCAAACTTCGACAAAAAACTGAGCGTAACTCGGGTAGTGTGTCACTTTGAGGAAAAAACATTATTTCGCGATATTTATAGTTTAAATAACATAAATGTATAATTGTTATATATAATTGTATTTAATAAACCAAAAACTAAATATTTCGTGCTGACACGCGTGTCAGAGGTTCGCCATCACTGACCTAGATGCTCAACAATGGGGACAGGGTTTGTTTAAGGCAAACGTAAACCTTTTACCAAAAAAGTTATCTGTCTGAGGTGTGACCGCCCACCATGACCTGTTAGGAATTTAAGATGAGATCACCCTGTGAGGTTACTTTTCGGAGAACCCCTTTTTCATCCACAAAAGTCTTAAATTCGTGTAAGTAAATGAAGACAAAGTGTCACTTGGATCTTTCAGAACTGGAATGGAATTTAGAAATGCATAACTGTAAATAAATACCCATATGGAAGAAGTAACTTTTATAGAAGTTTTTGGAAGGAAATGTTGTCTACTTGTTCTCCTTTTTATCTTTGGGTTAAGATGGGGCAACTGAAAGCTGTTTACTGGGGCCATAGATTCCCTCCCCCACACCCCCCTTGTTTTCGCTGCCTTGAGGTGTCCTGCTCTTTGTTTTTTGGAGGGACACTGTCTGAAGTAGCTGTGTATACCACGATACTACATTTTTTATAAGGGTTTATATTGTTGATAACTTAAGCTGCAACTTTAAAAAGTTAATTGGAGAAATTTCTTTCAGAATCAAGTTCTCCGAAAAGCTTTGTCTCTTCCGAGGAACTGTTATGATTTTTCTTTGGACAGTTGGAAATTTATAGCTGATCATGTTTCTCTTTTTGCTTTGGCTGCCAGGAAGCACAAAGCCAACTTTGTGGCTTGAATTTAGTAACTATGGGGCCCTGCATCCTAACTTTTTCTGATGTGAAACTTGTAATTTTTATTTTCTTTAACTTCAAGTTAATGACTTATAACTTTTTATTAATTAGGTATGGACTGGATTGGGCATTAACACCTATTTTATGTATTACGTTGTAGACATATAAACGCTGAGGCTCAAACAGGGAAAAGGGCTTACTTAAGACACAGAGCTAATTAGGGCAAAGCACAGACTATAAACCATACCTTTTGTTTATTAGGCCCAGGGCTCTTCCTACTCCTGTACATTCTGGAAAAACACCAGCTCCTGACTAAAACCCTAACAGCCCAGAATGTCTCAACACTAGGCAAAGCCTGCCCTCCTCTCTGATAGGGCAAAGGAGCATTCTGCCATTGAGGTGCTACTGTGCCACCCACATTCCTATTTCCTGGTTGAGTCAACAACGTTGTGTGCTCTCCTGTCTCCTGAGCTACAGGGCCGCCAGCCCTCCCCTGAGGTCTTGAGAATGTGGTGTGTCCAGATCTGAAACTAGATTGCCAGCTCAGAGTGAAGGCACCCTCTGGTGTCTGGAGCTCTGTTTGTCGATCTCCAGGAAGGAAAGCTTGATGTTCAGGTGGCCAGTGGGTGCCCCCGAGCCCCAGACAGGGTCTTCTGGGTGCCAGCAGTGGCTGAGTTTGGTTGGACTGAAGAACGTGCTTTAATTTGATCTGATATTAAATTCAGTTATAGGAAATACTAATTTTGTTTTGTTTTCCCATGGTGTTCTGGTTGGGAGTACCTGGGGCAAGAGGGCGCCGACTTGGAACACAGCCTGCCTGATTTCTATTTTGAGTGAGAGAAGAGAACCTCTGGCCTGGGGCTGAAACTCAACCTTGGGTTTTGTTTTATTTTGCCGGGTGATAATCATTGAACAGATATAAGACCTTGGGGAGATAAGGATGAGTTAAACATGGCCTCTGCACCTAAGAGCAATTAAGGCAAAAGTATTAGTAACCAGAGTACAAAACAAGGTAGACTTTAAAGTCATCACAAAGATACAGAGAAAAGGGTAGGCTTATTGAAGACGAGGCGGTGAAGAATAAAGAGGACTTAAACATGTAGAAACACTCCAGGGGGAACAGTGGGGGTGCAAAGCCACAGAGGTGTGATCATCAGAGGCAGCCAATGGGGAATGTTCAGTAGGCACAGGAGATGTGGAAAGGAGACTGCTGGGATATTGCCACAGTTTAGAGTAACTCCGTGGAAGTGACCCGTGATTTCCATTCACAGTGGCACTCTTGGGCTTGCAGCCTGTGAACAATGGCTGGTTGACATAGATAATAAATAGGCTTTCTCAAAAGTGAGACTATCCTTAGGGCTCTTCCATCCTGGCTGCCATTGAGAATTCCCCAGCCCAACCGAAGGTGGATACCGTCAGAATGTTCAGGATGAGGAATCTAACAAAAGCAGGCATTTAGCCGAAACCGGTTTGGCTCAGTGGATAGAGCATCGGTCTGCGGACTGAAAGGTCCCAGGTTCGATTCCGGTCAAGGGCATGTACATTGGTTGTGGGCACATCCCCAGTGGGGGGTGTGCAGGAGGCAGCTGGTTGATGTTTCTCTCTCATCGATGTTTCTAGCTCTCTGTCCCTCTTTCTCTCCCTTCCTCTCTGTAAAAAATCAATAAAATATATGAAAAAAAAAAAAAGCAGGCATTTAACAAGCAAAAGAAATAGCTCCCAGGTTTCTCCAATGCAGCCATCCCACACATGTCTGAGGTCTGGAAATCACTAAGGCAGTTGCTCTTCCTGGCAGAAACCAGCCACCTAATTAATATCTTTGACCTTTGGCCTCCTTTCCCACTTCCCTTTCTTTTCTTTTGTTTGTATGACTCCTGTGCGTGTCATCCATTCTTTTACCACTTCAGTCCCTGTCTGTTGAAAGGATCCCTCCCTAAGTTGACCCACTACCAAATGGACCATAAGGTAGCAATGAATTCTCTTTCAGTATTTACTGCTTTAATGGTATAAACACGTATTGTGTAAACACAAATAGGGCTTTTGGTAAGTTTTGCTTATGTGATTCTGAACTTGTTTCCTTCAGGATTTGAGGAAAGACGTGTCCCACACATGACTGCAGCCTCCAAGCCAAACAGCCCATTAAGCAGGAAGATACTGAAAACTAGCTTTTCTTGTGCCTAATCTCTTGATTCACCTTCTGGTTCAGGTTATTCCCTACCCTCATTTGTTTTCTCGGGTTTCTGTAATTAAAAGTTGTAGCATTGCGCCAACCCTGAGAGTCTGAAAATGTTTTAAAGAGAACTTAACATCTTTGTCTTGCATTATAATTACTTGATTTCGACTCTCCCTCTGGGAGATATTCTGCTTAGTGCTCTGGAGGGCTTAAGAACCTAGGAGGCACAAACTCCTCAGACCTGGCTCTGGCTTGTCTCAACTGAAGAATCCACGAGGGGTGGGTGGGTGAGGGCCCAGGATTCAAATGTTGGTTCTGGTCCTTTCAAACAGGTCATCTTAATAATGCCCGCCTCCCTGGGTTGTTGTGAGGATTAACTGAGAAAATGCGTACCTCGGGCCCCCTCCGGGGCCCACAATAGGAAATGAAGAAATTGTGGAGTCCTGGAGGCTAACTGACTTGTTGCTGCAGAGCCTCAGGTGGCTCCTCCCTACCTCCTCCCCACACTCCCACCTTTTCCACCAAGGCTTTTTTTTTTTCAGCTCTTACTGCCAGCCAGACTTTGGGCTGGTCTGAGGGATGATTAACCGGTCCTGGCCTGCGGCCAGCACTGGCTCACAATCTAGTAGGAAGGCTGACCCATCAACAACCAGCTTTGTGGAGGTTTCTCAGATGCTATGAAAAAGCTGTGTTGGTACCGTGCACGTCCCCCCTTGAAGTGCCAGGCGTGAAAGAGAAAAGAGGCTGTAATTTTTACTGAAGCCTGTCTGCCGCTCCCGTAACAGGAGAAGTCCACACGTTTGTTCTACATCAGTCCCTCCCTCTCTTCCTCCTGACTCCGTTTCCTTTCCTTCAAGACATGGCAACACTAGGTGACAGTTTAATAATCCTTAGAACGAAATATGTCCCTCTTTGTCCTGGTGAAGGCTGGGACTTGAGACCTACAGGCATTTCTTTTGAAAGTGCCTCTGCCCTTTCTTTCTCTCGAGTTGTAAGTTTAACTTCCAAATTCCAGTTGTGGAGAGGCAGGGAAGGGAGCCCAGCCACAGATGTCAGAGTCTAGAGTTTGGGATTTATTTGAATTGGGAGGTTCAAGTGGGGGAGCCAAAGGCGTGCTGACAGCTGAACAATGAAATTGTATTGACAGATCGGGGATGGATGGTTTGTAACTAATGGGGGCTCCAGCTGTGCCCTGGGGGAGCAGCAGTTAAAGAGGAAAATCGGGGCCACACGGTACCCATAGTCCAAAGGACATTTGTTTATTTAGTAAATAATAGTTGATATTTGAGTGTGTGAGACACAGATGGCAATCAAATAACGACTTTAATAAAAATACTACAACTGTGAAAAGTGCTGTGCATGTGGAGTAGGGGACCGGACTTAACGGGGCTTGGAGGATGCTGGGCAAGGAACTTCTGCAGATTGGCCACATCTCTGGCCCTGTTTTCAACAATGTTTTCTTGATGCATCTTCTAAATGGTTGTCTTAGATCAGGGGTGGGGAAACCTTTTGCCTGCCAAGGGCCATTGGGATATTTATAATATCATTCTCAGGTCACAAAATTATCAACTTAAAAATGAGCCTGCTATATTTGGTCAGACATTTAATTAACCCACCCCTGAGGCCTTGGCAGGGCCAGGCCAAACGATTTTATCGGCCTTATATGGCCCTGGGGCTGGACGTTTCCCACCCCTGTTTTTGTTTTTATTTTATTATTATTTTTTAAATATATTTTTTATCTCAGAGAGGAAGGGAGAGAATGAGAGAAACATCCATGATGAGAGAGGATCATCAATCGGCTGCCTCCTGTTTCTGCACACCCTGCAACCCGGGCACGTGCCCTGACCCAGAATCGAACTGTGGCCTCCTGGTTCATAGGTCGATGTTCAACCACTGAGCCACGCTGGTCCGGCATTCCCCTCCCCCGTTTTATAGATTATAATTCAAGGTGGGCTGTGTCTGGTCCCCTCTCTGGTGCCAGACCGTGGAGAAAATGTATTTGTTTTGTTTTCACCAGGATTGTCATCTCTGAGCATGGCCAAGTGCAGAACAAAGGACTAATGCTGAGGGCGGCCGTCTCCGGGGGTTGGAAGAAAAGGGCAGGTCTGGCCCTCTTTTACATGTGGAATAGCGAGGCAAGCTTCGTGGACCCCTTCTCGGCCTGAACCAAGCCTGACCCTTCATTTTTTCCTCAGTCATTTAACGCCGTGGCTCAGACCGCCCTAGGGGTTTTATGGGGACCACCCCAGGAGAAAGAAGGTTCCTGTGTTGACAGTCTAAGGGTTTTTCTCGGGGGTCCAGAAGCCGCCCCAGGTGATGCAAAGAAATGGTGTGAAGGGCCAGGGGAGGCGAAACGGGAAATGTTTCTGCCATCAGACAACAGCCAGCGAAACCACCAGTGGTCCATATGGTGGGGCGGATGGGAGACACGGCCCCACGGCTCCACAGCACTGAGTCTCCGACTCCTGCCAGCCCAAGTGAGTTGAGGTCACAAGAGTTTGCTGCCTTTTGAACTTTGTGGCATACAAACGGTGTGTGAATCCCAGTCATGTCCAGCATTAGATTGATTTTTTTAATTGATTTGAGAGAAAGAGAGAGGTGGGGGGGAGGGAGGGAGGGAGGGAGAGAGAAACATTGATTTGTTGATTCACTTATTTATGCATCCATTGGTTGCCTCCTGCATGTGCCCTGACCAGGGATCGAACACACAGCCTTCGGAAGACACTAACCATCTGAGCTACCCGGCTAGGGCCAGGATTAGATATTTTAAATGTCCTGCATAGGGGCAAAGTAAGTAAGGAGATTTAAAAAATATCAGTGTTATAGGGCAGCGTGGTTTCACGGGGGTCATTCATTTACTCAGTTAACACTTACCAAGAATCTCCAATGTGCTGGACACTAGGTAGGAGTCCTGGGCAAACCATGGCTCTGGGTAGGGGCTGGGTAAAGACTGGACTTATGACTTCAGTAAGTTCCCAGTCTGGTGGGGAGACAGACACAGGAACAGTGTGATAAAGGGCCCGGGGGGTGGGGGGGTAAGGGTGCATGCTGGAAGAAGGCGGCCACCAGCTGTTCTTAGTGTCTCATTTGAGCTAATATTAAGGGATGAGAGGCATCGACCAGCAGAGAAGCTAGGTTAAGGTATTGCAGGAGGCTGAAACAACTTTAGAAAAGGCAGTGAGGGAGCTTGGTTTGCCGGGGAAACAGGTTTGGAGTGAGGTGGGAAGGTGATGAGACGATAAGCCACCAGGTTCTTGGTGCCACCTGAGGTGTCGGGCTTAGTCCTGCAGGCTGCTGGGAAACTTGAGAGAGATGTGATCAGATTGTGTTGTATAAATAGAATTCTAGAATGGGCTGGCGAGGTAAGCGCTGAGTCAGGGAGCCCAGTCAGGAAGCTCTCCCCGTGGTTCAGGATGGGAGAGGACAGGGCTCACTCAGTGAGGGCTGCGACTGGGAGGGTGGCTTTCAGAGGCAGCGCCAGCCGTCTAGGGGACAGATGAAGTATGGCAGAGAAGGAAGAGAAGAAAATCAAGGGTGTTTTCTGTTTGGGCAACTGGGCTTCCAGGAGGAAGGAATAGAATTTGGGATGAAGGTGACAGGAGCCAAAGGGAAGGAGAAAGATGGTGTAGTTTGAAGTGCCATCCGAGGCACCAGATAGAGGCATCCGTTTGAAAGGGACCCAGGTTTCAGGAGCGGGAGGCAGAGGTTCAGAAGACTTGAGGGTGTGGATGAGAACACAGTCAGGCACACGGGGAGGGGGGGGGGGGGGCGGGGGGAGTACCTCCAAGGAGGAGGAGGATGGAAGAGGAGCAGCCAGGGAGACGTGAGAGGGGCACCATGAGGCCCACCAGGGAGAGTTGTAGGGACAGGCAGCCCATGAGAGCGCTGAATGCAGCTGCAGGGCCCAATAGTGTTACAGCATTCAAACGTCTTAGTGTTTGGGCTTGGCACGTTGGAGCTGCCCATATTTTTGTTACTCAAAAGCCTGGTTGTGATAAATGATATTCATGGAGCATTGCCAGAAGGCGCTGCAGCTCTCCCATCCCTCTGAGAGTCTGCATCGCTGGGTCCAGCCACACCATCAGAAAGCCATGCTCTCAGGCTGCCCTGACGTGACCCTATTAGAATCTGTTTCACTTCATTGGATCCCTTTGGTGTTTGTTCTGATGTCTATTTTCATGGAGGGACAGTCTTGCAAGAGGGTTACATGGTAGGAACTTGTGGGTGCGCTGGGGTGCTTGTCCACTGGGTTACTCATTGTCTCCTACTCATAGAATGTCTCTGAGAAAAATCTGTATCCTGAACAACCAAGATTCTTTTATAGGAAATGTAAAGTGTATAACTGCTATTTTCTTTTCTGCCTTGGTTACTGGGGAGCTCAAAGCCAAATTTGCAATTGAAATTCAGTAAATACTTAGCAATTTAATAGCATGCATTTCTATACCCTAACTCTCCTTTTTTCTTTTATTCCTCCTACCCTAATTTCTTAACCTATTTTAATAGTATTGTCTTGTTTATATTTTTGTAAGCCCCTTTAAATCCTTTTTGGAACTAGGAGTTGTATAAGAAAGAGAAGGAAGCCATCAATGAGTTACCTGTGTGTCCTTGGCAACCTATCTTCAGACAAGTAAGCCAGGCTCTTTACATTATTATTTTTTTAAAAAAATACATATTTTATTGATTTTTTTTTACAGAGAGGAAGGGAGAGCGATAGAGAGTTAGAAACATTGATGAGAGAGAAACATCGATTCAGCTGCCTCCTGCACATCCCCCACTGGGGATGTGCCCGCAACCAAGGTACATGCCCTTGACCGGAACCGAACCTGGGACCCTTCAGTCCGCAGGCCAACACTCTATCCACTGAGCCAAACCGGTTAGGGCTATTATTATCTTTAGATAGGAAAGTTTATTTAGACAGTCACAGAGATAGAATAAGTGAGCTGTAGAAAAATGGGCTCAGGAACCAAGTTACAGGCAAAAGAAGGGTCCTTGGAGCTTGGGAGAGGGAGAAGGATTAAAGGTAACACCCCTAGGGGAAGGGGAGGGGGACAGGAAAGGCGCAGACGTGCTCCCAAGAGGGAGAGCACCACATTATTTTTTTATTGAAATTGTAGAAACAACCCAGAGAGATACCTGATCTCTTCATAGCCAGCTAATAACAACAGCTATTTTTATCTAGTAAATTACATGCAAGTTTCAGGATTTTCTAGGGGCACTGCCTTTCCTCTGTGCAGATGTTCAAACAGATGCAAGCCTCCCGTGGGGCCTCCCAGGCAAAATGCTGACCTAAGGGCCATGTGGTAAGCGCATTGCTGTGTTAACAGATGTTGCAAAGGCACATCCAGCAGCCATCTCTGAGCAGACTCCGCGGCTGGCATGTTCTGCGGCCTCGTTGAAGTCTGGGTCTTAGTAGGACGAAGGTTGGTGGGTGGATGCTCTGCTCTGGGGCAGGACTCAGCTGGCAGAGACGTCATTACAACATGGAATCAGGACTTTGAAAGCTGAAGGAATCCTCGAGATCATGGAGGATTATCATCTGACAGATAATCCCCATGAAACCAAGACGAGGCCTGGTATCCAGGATAGAGATGAATGGTTGGTTTTGTTTGTGAAAGAGAGTGGTTTCTTGAATATCCAGGCTGGTTTTTATTATCCACTGGGTGGATTTGAAGTGCCACCTGGGTCCAGTGCCATAAAGTGGGAAACCGTGAAACACAATGACATGATTTTCCTGTGCAACTTGCATGTCAGCTTCATGGCAGTTTTAAATGACCACAGCCTTTTCTCAACAGTGTGAAGATTGTATTTAAAAAAAAAAAAAAAGATTGCTTAAAATTTATTTTTAGGGGGCAGGAGGGAGAGGGAGAGATAGAAAGAGAAACAACCATGTGAGAGCAAGACATTGATTGGCTGCCTCCTGCACACCCCATTGGGGATTGAACCCACAACCCGGGCATGTGCCCTGACCGGGAATCAAACCAGCAACCTTTTGGTGCAGGGGACAATGCCTAACCAACTGAGCCACACCAGCCAGGGCTCATGGCAGTTTTAATAGGGACATTTCAGCAAAGTTCTCACTAGTGGTTCCATCCTGGGATTAGTAGAGACCGCGCCGATCGCAGAGGTACCTAGTCCTCTGCACTAAGCGATGGAGTGGTCTGTTGTTTGGAACGACATAGCAGTAATACCAGATCCCCAGCTAAGCCACAAAAACTCACTTAAACCACAGTGTACCTTTAAGTGGATTAAGCTAGGTCCTAACCCTCTAACCACCATGAGTCAACTCGGAGACAGGAACGCTGCTCCGAAGGGTCCTGTGAATCAGCAGTTCCTGTGCTTTTTCATGCTTGCTGGCCAGGAGGGTGACAGCTAATCAAGGTAATTGAGTACTAACCATCCAAGTGTGCTGAATGCTTCACTTGCATGATCTCATTTGATTCTTTTGTCTCCTCCGTGAGGTAGGCACTGTTGTTCCTCCCTTTTAGGCAACTTGCCTAATGGTGGTGCAGCTAGTGAGAGGAACCAAGACTGAATCCCAGTCAGTCCCTCTGCCTTAGATCCTGCACTCACCACTGGACTACACTGCCACCACTCCTCTTGCTTGGCAGCCCAGGGAGACTGGGTCTCTCTGCTCCCTGGCCTGGGTTCAGGATTCTGGTGACATTAGGAATGGGGAAGGCGGTCAGTTCTCCTGGGATAAAGGCCATCCATAGCCTTTCTATTTCTCTTATCTGTATTGTCTCCCAGTTCCAGAAATGGCTGGTCTGTTCCCTTCCCCTACTGTCACCTGTTTATTGACTCCAAGCAGGGCTTCCTCACCTGTGGTGGAACAGAACAGGCTACTGGTCCTGCTCCCACGCTCCTGTCCTCACAGCTAGCAGAAAGCCTTCCTCAGGCTTTCTAGGAGTTCCCACTATAGATACGGTAAATGCAAAGAATGGACGTAGATGCCAATGACAGGTCTTTATGGGTTTTATGGGGCCTAGAGACCCAGAGTAACTTTGCCCCCTGTCTCATTACTTGGGAGAAGGGGGGGGGCCTCAGTCATGTCTGCTCCCCTACATGGGTGGGTGGACTGGTCCAGTCAGCAGCCCAATGAGAAGCAGAGGGACTTCAGGTCAATGACGGCCTCTCGAGTGTGCTCTGTACCGCTGAGTTCAAAGGGTACAAAAATGACTGACACATGGTCTCTGCTCTCGGAGCTTACCTCTAGTAGAGGAAACAGGCAGAAAAGGATAATTTCACTTTCAGTGGGGTGTTAACTAGAGGCGAGCACAGAGGAGGGGCCAATAAGCCCAACGCTGAGGTGACTTTTGAGCTCAGTCTTCATGGACAAGGAAGGGCCTGGTGAACAGTGGTGAGGACGGTGTGTCGGGCTGAGGGAATGGCATCAGTGAGACTTTCCAGAGTGAGATGCAAGTGTGGTGTATTAGGAGGGACTACAGAGTTTGGTTGCCAAATGCGAACACGTAGAAGAGTTCCTGAGACATGGTTGACCCTTAAATGTCAGTCCAATTAGTGGAGTATAGAGTGTGAGGTGGTGATGAGTCTGAAGCCATTTATGGGTGTGTGTATAAGAAAACAGTGGTAGATGGTGGTCAGCGGTCGTACACACTTAGAATTTATTGTATACTAACTACATGCCAGGCACCTGTGCTGAGTACTTTAATGGATTAACTTAGTTAATTCTCACAAGAGTCCTATGAAGTAGATACTCCTATTTGATGAGGAAAGTGAGGTCCACAGAGATTATGTAACTTGTCTGGTGACAGAACTGGGATTTGAAATATCTGAGTCTGGGTCCAGAACCTGCCTTAACTACTGCCCCGTAGTGCCTGTCTGAAGGCTGTGAAAGTAGAGACATGGTCAAGTCTGCTTTTAAAATAGACCGTGCCGGCTGACATGCAGAGAGTGGATATAAAGGGCAAAGGAGGCTCCTGGGCCTGCCGGGCTATGTGCCCACATTGTGTATATGCACTTACATCATCTCATTTAATCCGCCTAGCCCTCTGTAGGTTGGTATTATTAGAGTCTGGGGAAGCCGAAGGTCAGAGTAGTTGAATAACTTGCCCCAGATCACTCAGCTAGAAAGGAGTAGAACGGGTTTGTGATTCCAGAGCCCACGTCTTCTGCAGGCAGTCTTCGCCTCCCCTCTACCAAAACATCCCACAGAAACAACACAGCCCCCCACAGAAACGACAACACAGCGAGGCCCCGGCCTGTGGTTGGAGGTGTCACTTCCCCTGTGAGTTCCACCTTCTCAGTTTCTGTGGTGCTATGTGTGTGTGTGTGTGTGTGTGTGTGTCAGTAGAGCTTTGCTCCCATGACCTTCGAGTTCCTTCATGGCTTACCCGAAGACTTCATCCCTCTCACCCTCCATCCTGGGGACACACACAAGGTTCTGTGTTGAGTCCCAGCTGCAGTCGTGGCCCCTTGGGGAGCAGGCCTGTCGGTCAGGTGGACCAGCCCAATTTGGCCTGAGCTCCCCATCCTCTGCATGTGGCTCTCAGAGTGGTGCATCGAAGGTCTTTGTTTTTAATCATAATAATAGTCCACATAATTTCTTTCTGTGCTGCTCAGCGGGAGCCAGCCGGGGGTGGTAGCAAATCTTCCTTTAATTTCAACTGTGATGGATTATCACTTCCCTTAAAACGGTGTTTAATTTGTACCTGTGCCCGGAGGTTTTTAAACTATTGAGCTCATTTGATTATTATTGGAAATCAGTATGTTGGCGTTAGGAAGCCCTACGGAGCCTGTAGCCCCATACCCTCAATTTCTTCTTCCTTAAAAAACAACAACACGCCCCTTACCTATGTTATATTCCTTCCTACAAACCAACTCAAAGGAGCTTTAAAAATCTTCCCACAAGCGGGAAGAGGGTAGTTATTTTCCCGTCCCTGACCGGCATCCCTTTTCTTTCCTCTGGTTTGGCCTCCTCTTCTTTCTTAGGCACAAGGACCTGTCTTGATGCAGCTTCACCTTGCTTTTCACTCGTCCCCCCTCATCCCTTCTAGTCTGCCCTGGACCAGTTGAACAGGATTCATGTTACAGCACCATACGTTTCCTTTCCTTTCTTCTGGAGGCAGGAGTCGGCTCCCAGGTGCTGTGCCTTCCTGTGAGGAGCGAGAAGGCAGTGAGTGGAGCAGCGCAGACCAGCACCTGCTGCCCGGGCTCCCCAGGGCCTTTCCTAGCAGCAGGCAGCCCAGGATATTGCCTGCATGGCTGGCTTTTCTCTCGTCTTCTCAAGTTCTGAGCTGTGGTGTGCAGCGAGTGTGTGTGCGTGGGTATGTGTTTGCCTGGGACACACGTCTAATACAGGCCGTGTGAATGCCTGTTGCTCAGAAGGTAGCTTTGATTACGTTTTGCGATTCAGATTTAAAGCAGAGCAAAACCAGAACCCCCTGCCTACAAACTTTTTTTTTTTTTTTTGGTTTCCTGCAGAAGAGAAGTGAGAGAAGAAATAATTCTACTCTGGGGAAACGCATAATTTAGAAGCCAGCTGCGTGTGTAAGAAAACAGACCCCGTGGCTGCTCTGTAAACCCAGACGGGCAGCCTGGGCTCTTTGTGTCCTTTCCGCCCCTCGGTGTTTGTCTAAGACCGAGGAGGCCCGCGCTCTTCGCGCTCCCCACTGGGCAGCGAAGGCACGGCCTCCGGGAGCCGCCGGCCCGGAGCTAGCCTCCTGCTCGCTTCCCCGCCTGTCTCTCCTGTTCCTTCCCCTGAGAATACTCGGACTCTTCCTTTCCTGGGAATCCTGTTCTTTCTGAGAGTGGGACAGGAGTATGGGGAAGTGCAAGGGCATTTCAGGAACCCAAATACCCTGTGATACTTGAACACCGAGCAGCCTTGCTCTCCCATGGGCTTTGGTTTTACCCGCTCCCAGGGCGTGCCCAGGGGGAGGTGAATGGGACCTGGAGCCCAGGGCCATGCAAATTCCTGCCTCTTCTCCCGCTGCGGCCAGGCCCAACACTGAGTAAGTCAGTTCTCGCCTCCGTGTTCTTCACGTTACTTCTATAATGTTCAGTTTCACCAGGTTTCACAGCTTCCAAAAGAGACTGTGCAGGGAAGACTGGGCCCCTTTGGACATCTCATGGATGTGGACCCTGCTTGGCTCAGGGGTGCACAGGGACAGCAGGATAGGGTAGTGCCCACTGTTGTCCTTCAGCCCAGTGCCGGCGGGTGGGATTGACCACTCAGGAAGATAGAGTTCCAGGGATGCAGTGGCCTTCAGTGGCTGCTGGGGGGAGAGGGGGGGAGGACGTCAGGGGGGAGGGCAGCCTCCCCTGGGAAGATTTGATTCCAGTGAGGTTTAGAGGAAAAAGAACTGCGATTTGCAGACATTCTCTAGATATCCAGATGGATTCCAGACATAATCCAGCCAGGAAGATTGGTTTTGTTGATCTTCCTCTCCTGTCTCTCTAAATAATTTTATCTTCAAAGCATGACACAGGTGGTAATTAACACTCTGGCTCTCCTTGGAGGGAGGCAAGTGGGAACACCACCCCCGAAGTGAAGCCCAGGGACTAGGCGGGTCCAGAAGCCTCAGGCAGGTGAGCCTGAGCCGGCAGAGCGAGGCTGAGACCTTGGGGCCCTCTGACCTTGACTTGGACACACCCTGGGAGCCATCCCACAGTCTCAGCGTCCTTGGTTCCCAATAGAACAAAGGAGCTGAGGTTCTGATAGGAGAGAGCTTTGCACCGTGGGATGAGGAATGGGAAGCGTGAGGGTTGAGGAGGAATTCTGGTAGCATTCGCTATCATTGTGAATTTTAGGTGCAGGAGTTTATTTCATTGGTTTCATTTATTCACTTCAGGGTTTTTTTGTTTGTTTGCTTGCTTGTTTTTAATACACTAAGCATCTACTTCTAGGCAAGATAGGGCAAAGGGATTACTTCTCCCAGAAAAGCTGGCCCGCCATGAGGGACCTGGCTGGCTGGGAACTTGATCCTGTGTATCCCATGCTTAGTCCATTGGCAAAGGGTGGTGTGGGGGGTGCTGTCTCCACAGGTGGGAGTTCACGTGTTGGGAATGGATGAGAAATCCAGATGTGACTGTTGATGTGGTGACTCTCTGGAGGCTGAATTTCTCCTTTCACTCCTGCCATTTATCTTAGTGGGCTCAGGAGAGGGGGGCCCTTAGGAGCCCTCTCCCGGGGGCTACAGGGAGCACTTTACGCCTGGCCTGTTGCAGGGCTCCCTGGAATGGTGATCCTGCCAGTTTGCTGTATGTCAGTGGAGGGACTGCTGAGAGCCCTGAACCTCCAACTCGAGGAAAGCATCAGTTCTGGGATCTCCGGTGGTTTCTTCTCCTTCCTGGGGCATCTTGACACAGTGCAGGAAGCAGAAGGGGGGTCATTTCACCCTATAAATGTTGCCCTCCTGGTGGCAGTTGGACGCGACTTGCTTTGCAGGAAGCCCAGCTCCATCAGGTAATGACATTCCCTTATCTTGGTACCGCAGGCTGCTGAGCACCGGCCCGAGACCTCTGCCTGAGGGTCCTTCCTCTGAAGACATCACCAGTGTGTGGAGCCCGCCCCACACCCACCCCCTGCCACACCACGGCCTTTACCTGTGTCTTCCGGTGTTTCCCCTGCGACCCGTCCTGTGGGAGTGCCTCGTGGGCCGCCCCAGAGTTCACCCCACGCTCAGCGGCGCCAATGGTGAAGATGACAAGATCCAAGACTTTCCAGGCCTACCTGCCCTCCTGCCACCGGACCTACAGCTGCATTCACTGCAGAGCCCACTTGGCCAATCACGATGAACTCATTTCCAAGGTACACGCTCCCTGCAGGCCGGCCTTGCCTTCCCCGGGGAGGGCACTTCCTGCCCCTAAAGGTGCAGAGGGTTACAAGCTCTCCAAGAGCCTGGGTATTGGTGCTGCATCTTCAATACGGGGGGGGCGGGGGGATGTGTGGGAGCTGGGAAGGGGCTGACCCACATGGCTGTCTCATCTGGCTGAGAAATAACTGAGTTGGGGAGGGCGTGTGCTAGTTTGTTATTTTGGAAATTGGATGTCATCCCTGTTAGAGGCTGTGGGGAATGGTGGTTCGCAGGCCAGAGGGGAGAGGGGCTAAGGAGGGATTGGAGTCTTTGGCTTGGCTTGCTTGGCGTAGGTTGGCAGACTAACACGGTCTAGAATGCTGCCTGCCTGGAAAGCGAGTTGGAAGAAAGTTGTTGGGGCCAGGATGTCTTGTAGTGGGTTCTTAGCTGAGATGAGTGAGGATACTGCCTTTCAAGGTCATGAGACTGTTGACTTTGGGGAGGACCAGAGTGACTTGATGAAGAGCTGACTCACTGGCCTGTGGGGACCATTAGGGCCTTTACATGGCATTTGATGATCCCAATCAGAAGAGAAAATGGAACCCTATTTTCCAGAGGAGCCTTGGCAACTGCTTCCTGAAGTTGGGGTGGGGGTGGGAGGATATGAAAAAATAAATAAACCCAACATCTCCGTTGTACAGTCTAGGAACTGGCTCCTTCAAGTAGCTCTCAGGGGAGCTGCTTCCCTCCTGGCCCTGAATTCCCACAGGAGGAGAAACAGGTTTTACGAGGTTGCATGAAAAGGAGAAAGAGATCACGGGGGACTTTTCCCTTAAAAAAAAAATAAAAAAATCTCCTTCCTCTGAACCTGTACTACATGCCATTCAAGCAAAAAAAAGATAAAAAGAAACAAACAAGCCTTTATGCAGACCCAGACTGAGTTTTAAAAAAATACTAGAGAAGGTGGCATCGTTTTCCCTGCCCCGGGCCTGGGAGCCCCAGCCAGAGAGGGAAGAAGGAGCAACAGCCCTACAACAGTCGTGTCCAGCTGGCTGACCCCACAGGACATGAGGAAGGCTGCTGAACAACCATGCGTGGTGTAGGGATTCGTAAGTCAGGACCGGGGTTACCCTCCTCCTTCTAGGCCTATTCCAGGGTCTAGGGTTACCACAGAGCTTGAACCCTGGAGCCTCCTGAGTCCTGACACCTGGCCCACTTCCCTTCTCTGGGTTTCTTCCAGTTACTCTCCTTTCTGCTGTTTCTGCGTCAGCCAGCCTATGGCTTCCTCCTCTGTCACCTAACTCGTGTTGTCTCAGGTGCCTTGGATCTTACGGGAACCCCTTGAGTGTGGAAGTTTGGATGGGGGAGGCTGTGTCAGCGAGGGAAGACAGGATTCAGTCCTCTTTGCTTTGGAAGAGTGCCTGCAAGCTTGAAGGGAAAATGTGAGTTGTCCTGTTTCTGAAAACCTCCGGAGAAAGTGGAAGCCAAGATATTTTTTTTTAATACCAGGAAGAAGTGCTCTGTATCGTAAGAAATGGAGGGACCAGTGAAATGTATTTTAGCGCCTTCTCTGTCCTAAAAACCTGCTACTTGACACTTTGTTATCTCACTTAACCTTCATAAGAAGCCTTTAAAGTAGGTGACATTAGTCATATTTCATTTTTTAAAATATCTTCAGGCTTCTTTGTTTCCCCTTTAAATGTGTTTTTTTATTGATTTTTTTTTTTTTTTTTAGAGAGAGAGGAAGGGGGAGGGAGAGAGAGATAGACATCAACATTGATTGGCTGCCTCCTGCACACTCCCTGCTAGGGATTGAGCCTACAACCCAGGCATGTGCCCCAATTGGAAATCGAACCAGAGACCTCTTGATGTATGGTTTGATTCTCAACCACTAAGCCACACCGGTTGGGCGATATTAGTCATATTTTATATGGATGGAGAAGTTGAGAGTTATAAATGTTGTCCAAGAACTCAAAATTGGAGGCTCAAAGAAGAGGAGCAATTACTTTGAGCATGTTTAAGAAGGATTTCTGGAAGAAGTGGGCACTGTAGGATAGGCTGAAGTGACTGTGGGGAGATGGCAATGGCCTTCAAGTCACTCTCATCTCTGGCCTAGAATACAGGTCTTGGATGATCTGGCAAAGCCGGCCTTTTGGGTTAGGGCTCCTGCCAGTTCCTTGCTTGATGTTCCAACCACTTGGAACTAAGCAGCATTCCCTAAATATACAGACAGGATTTCGGGCCGCTGTGCCTCAGCCAAGGGCAGCCCTTTTTCCTCACCTTCCTCTCTCCCAGGAGCCCCTGCACAGTCTTTCCCACCTGGGGCCATTTCCTGCTAGCTTTGTATCTCTGGGTCAGAATCCCACCCACGGCAAGAGCTCAATACATGATCAAATACATGCATGGATGGAGCCTGCGCTTTGGGAGAGGACAAGTGACGAGCAAGAGAGACTCTGTTGGCCTCACGTCCTCTCTCCTGGGCCCTCTGGGGCAGAAAGGCTCATTCACAAATCCAGGCCAAAGTCAGCACAGGCTTCAGTTTCATTGGCCACAACCGGTGCACAGATGGGGTGCATTAGCGCTTGATGATTTAAAGAGTTGGGTTAAATGCCTGGCTGTGGGTTAGGACTGAGGGAACTGTGGCTGGCACCACACAAAGATTCCTTTATTTCACTCCACAGCCACCCCCGGCGTTAAGTAATCTATAGGTTCTTCTCCAGGTCTGCTTAACAGGAAGATCATTGCCCCAGCCCCCTCCTTGGAAAATGGGCCTTTCTTTTCATTCTGTTTCTCCCTTCCTTCCAAGAAAGTTCAGGGAGAGAATGTTTCTCCTGTTCTCCCCCCTTGAGGTAATCTGTGTGGTTTCAGGGTCAGCCCCGGGGGAGTTAGGCGCTGGGAAGCAGATAACTGGAGCAGCCGTGTAATTAAACGATATGTTGTGCTTGTAATAGAGCCTTTGATCTGGAAGCTTGACATTCCATTGTTTGGTCTAAAAAAAGAAAAGATGACACAAAGGCCCAGAGAACTGCAGCCCTGAGTGTTTGGCCAGCAGAGAACAGGGGATGGAACCAGGATTTGGGGCTCCCTTCCTACCCGTGTGGCTGAGCCCACATGGAAACGCATAGTTGTCAGGATTTGAACAATTAGGGCCATATTGGCATGTGGTGTAAGGAATCCTGCACCGAGTGTTCCACCTTCCCAGCTTGCTCTAGATCCCCAGACGCCAGGGATCAACTGTCCAGCCTCTGATTCCCAGCTTCTCAACTAGTCAGAGGGGTGAGATGATATTTGCTGTGTCTAATGCCTAGTAGCTAGCACGGTGCTCACTGTGTGCCCTCGCCCTAAGAGTGCTGTGTGGTAGGTGTACCTTATTGTGTGTGGAGGGGGGGGAGCAGGTTTACCTCATCGGGTTGCTATGAGGCTGGATGAGATCATAGATGTGTGGGTGGTTTGTAAATCAAAGAAAGCTCTATGCAAGTATAAAGTGGTTCCTCTGCTTCTCTTGGCCTTGCTGTCCAAAAAAAAAAGGCAAGAAAAAAGGAAAGACAAGGGGTGGAGTGGAGGGGGATTGTTCCTGCTGACACCAAGCAAATTTCCATTAGCCAAGATAGTTTCACTTTAGACCATGGAGCACAGGAGTTAGACATGGAGGAAAAGGAAAGAGAAGAAATCGACAGCAAAGATGCACGTGTCTGCAGAAAGGTAACAGCTTTCGCTCGGTGGGATGGATGATGGCTGGGGGTGGGTAGGTGAGCTGATGAGAGAACTATCTGGGGAATGTGCTGAGGCATCATCCTACAGCTTCTTTCTTGGGGGTGTTGTGCTCTGAATGTTTGCCTGCAGAGGTGTTTTGAGTTGGCATGAGGAATTGCTCACACTGTAGTTTCTTACTTAATGGTGCAAGCCCCAGGATAAAGTTGTACCTGGGTTATAAATAATAATGGTTTCCATTGGAACCGTTAGTTGCCCTGAGTAAAAACCATCCAACTCTCATTTCAGTGGGGGCTCTTATGGAAACCTGGATCTTCACAAAGCTTTTCCCTGAAAACATTCCCTCCCCTCCCACCTGCTAACCCTTCCATGGCATCCTGGAGTGGGCCATTTGGGAATAGCGAGTTGGGTTCATCTATCACAACCCCACTCTAGGGACAGTGGCTTCATTTGGAGACACTGGCTGCGTTAGTTACTGCTCTAGGTCCTTGGAGGGAAGGTGTAGGAGGCTCTGGAGTGTGGCGGGTGGGGAGTCCAGTGAAAGGCAACAGGAAGAAATCTTTTGCTCACTCTCTCAAACTATTTTTTACTCTGTCAAACCTTTAGGCCAGTTATCTTCTGGTGACAGATACAGAACTCCCGGAGTTGCAGGTCACGGAGCCCAGCCCCTCTTCATGAGGAAACAGGCCATGGGTCACTCAGTGACCAACTGAGGTTCCATAGGCTCAGAGCCGGGTGTGTCTGGTCCACACCACTCAGCTGCACTCCGTGGAAGAGCTCTGCCTCAGCTGCTTCCGTCTCAGCTGGGGAGCTCCTAGGAGGCAGGTTCTTTTTCTTCCCTCTGGGGTTCCATCAGGCTTACCGTGGTAGCGTCTGGGTTTTCCCTTCGTGCCTACACACTAGACCAAGTGTTTCTGTCATCATTCAGAGCAAGACCTTCCGAAGCCTTGTGTGGATCTCACAGTTGCTGAGAGGCCACTCTACCTCAGTTTCCCAGCTCTGCTTCTGAGCCTAGTGCTTGATACCTGTGATTCTCAAAAAGACTTGTACCCCCAACACCATGGCTTAGAGGTAGTGGGCACGGAGGGGGGTGTCAGTCTGGAAGTACAGAGATCCAACCCATTTTGTCTATCTTGATAAGTTATCATATTGTTTCTCAATTCCCAGCCTCTACAAGCTTGTCTTTCATGTACAATAAACGAACTCTCCAGAATATTAATGCCATTTTTTTATGTCCCGAAAATCTCATGTAAAAAAATCACACAGGAACAGAATGTGTAAAAGTCTACTCATTTCATTTTCTCTAAGTACTCTGGAAAATGTTAATAGTCGGCATTGGATTGTACTAGTAGTGTTAGTGACTTCTATGCCACATCAAGCAGAATAAGCCATAAAGAACATGCACAGTAAGATGTGTCACTTAAGATAATTCTTGCAAATTATATTTTGAATTCTAATTTTATCAATTAAGAGATTTTTGGTATCTAGTGGATATATGCCAGTGATTTTTACAAAAACCATGATTCAATAAAATTAGTATTTCTAGTCTAGCAAGATGATTGTATGTAAACCTGTAAATGTTTACCTCAAAAAGGTGAACTTTTTGTTTCTGAAATAGTGGGACCCAGGCTTTTACCAGAGTGACCGATGAGCTGTCAGCAACAAAAGGCTGAGAGCAACCCCATAGATAAAGTGCCTTTGTTGCTTTTGCAGTGTTTGCAGATCATTGTTGAATGTTTGTCAGTGTTTCCCAAAGAGCATTTCTGAGGTACGGCAAAGGCAAGAGTGACAAATTATGGAAGAGTTCCAACATAAGCCAGTAAGTCCAGTTTCAAAACACGGTCCATCAGCTTAGCTTCTGTAGAGAAAATCACATATCGAACCTAAATTACTTCTTTTCTACAACTACTTGACCTTTGCAAGTCCCAATCTCCTATCCGGGAGGTATTAGTTCTGGAAGAGTGCAAACAAGATGACCTGTAGACCACCCAGGAAGGAGTGACAGGTGAACCAAGTTTATACAGAAAATCTCCCAACAAAGAGATGTCATTAGATTACAGTGTTTCTTGGTGAAACGAAACCATGTGGAGCTTATAAGATATCTCATAGCATCTTCCCCCATGCAGACAGAGATTGAATCAAATTCAGGGTGAGATCAGCCATAAATTAGGCTGGGAAGTTTGTATGGCGTAATTGTTTCAGGACGGGACCGCCACAGCAGGAGCTCAGAGGCCTCTGGAGTGTGTGGGTGATGGCAGCGGGGACTGTGCCCATACTTACTCTTTTGTCTCATTGTCTCTGTTCTGTCACTGCACAAATGCTAAACATGTACTCTGTGTGTATGTGTGTGTGTGTGTGTGTGTGTGTGTGTGTGTAACACTGTTCTAGATACCATGCTACTACCCTTAAGGATTTTACCTTCAAGGAACTTTGTAGTTGGGGAGACGATAGGTTCATAAGTCATCCCTTCTTGAAGTTTGTACTTCACCGTGTGTTTGTCTTAAAGCAATTTTATCACAGTGTAATGATGCATGTCTCCCATTAGCTTGTGAACTACTTGAGGAGATGCTTGTGATGTCATCTTTGTGTCTTTAGCACCCGACACAGCTCCTAAAGACGGGTAGATTTTCAGCGGATATCTGAGTGAATGACTACTAGTACCCGGGATAGAGACGGAGATCAGGGGTCTTAATTTGGGGTCCGTGGACTGGCTTCAAGGGATCCATGAAGTTGTATGTTTAATTCTGTGTGCAGGTATCATTTTCTAGGGAGGTTTCCATGGCTTCCACTAGGTTTTCAAAGGAGTTGTTGGTCAAAAATGAACTTTATGGGCCAGATACTGAGGGACTGTGATGGAAGGGGTAGGTTGAAGCCAGATTGTTGGAAGAATACAAGTTCGACTTGATCCTGCTGGCAGCTGGGTACTACTGAAGACTTTTGAGCAAGTAACTAAATGACCAGAGCTTTGCTGTGAGAAGGCAAATGTGCTTGTGATGAGGTAGGGGAACTGCTGAGGAGACTAGAAATGGAAAAACCAGTGCATGTGCATTGCAGGGATCTGAAGATGCCCCAGGCATGTGGTGATCATGCAGTAAATGCTTGTGGACCACTGCTTGGGAGAGAAATGCTCACCTTCTGTCCTCATGAACAGGAGGAATTGAATTCAGGAAGTCACACGCTTTGGATGGAGGCAGACCTGTCCCACTGTGTTGCCCGTTCCCTGTGAAAATGAACCTGGGCACAAGTAGAATTGCTTACCAGTTTGTTACCCGAGGAGCTGCCAGGGACGGAGTCTGGTGCAAGCAGCAGGAGCACACGAACCTGCTCGATTGTGACCCTTTCCCCTGTGGTTGCTTTAAATACCAAAAGGAAATGTCGGCTGAGCTCTGAGGCGGACCCTGAAAATGAACTCTGTGGTTTGCAAATGTCTGTAAGGATCCAGTCATAAGGTTGGTTGGTACACGAGTGTCTCGGCATTCGGTGAGGACGCTGGTGATTGCAAGCTTGTGTTCCCAGTAAAAAAATCCAAGAAAGTCCTTTTCTAAAAAGGGAAGCTGTGAAGTGGGTGAAGGACATCTGCCCTGTGTTTGAGCACCGATCCTCCCCCTACCTCTGCACCGTTGCTGGTGTGGCTCTTCATATTCTGAGGCCTGACCAGAATCCACTGTCATACATGTTCGTTTCAATATTACTTATTTTGTGCATTTGAAACAACATGCCAGGCCCTCGCCTTGGTAATAGGCATAGGTAGATGAAGCCAACAATATTCCTGCACCTTTGGGTACAGGGGAATGAAAGGCTCTCCAGGGAGGGCAGAATGTTACTGATGAGGTTGTGTTGGTGACATAAACACCACAGGATGAAAAGGCTACATTGCTGCTATTAACTACTATTTATTGAACATATACTGTGTGCTAAGGACTCCTTTAGATGTTTTCTTTACTTCATCACTTTATAACATCCTTTCAAGGTGGGGATTAACTGACTTGCCTAAGCCCATAGGTTTCCAAGAAGCTGTATGGGATACAGATCGAGATAGGTCTAGGCCTTCTTTGCCATTTAAGGACCCAGGTTATTTTCTGGTCTCTCCCAGTAAAATTGGTGGTGAATTGTACCCTGTATTCCCTCTTTTCATTTTCCTTGCCTGAAGAATCCTTTCTTTCTCTATATCCAGTTTCTACCCATCCTTTTTTCTTCTTTTTTTGCATCTACTCATGCATTTTAAAAAATTGAATATGTGGTAGGAAATTTTAAAATACAATATGGTTATATAATATATAACCAGATACACTTCAAGTCCACATTAGAGAATTCATCGTGTGGAAATTTGATTGAATGCTTAGGGAAAACCTATTTTGCTTTTTTAAGCACCTTATGTGGCCAAATGTACAACATATGTGGTCATTTATATAAAAAGCTGGAAACTGCAAAACAAAGCACCAAATACCAGCCAAATACTAAAATGGTCACTTATGCAGGATATTCGCATAACGGAAATAAAATCAGGTTCATGAGGCTATGCATTCTTTATTAACCACCTAGGAAAAGGTCAGACAACTATTCATTTCCTGGTAAGAACACGACGCGAAATGCAAAAAACTGCAATTTATCTGAGGCATTACCCGTGGTCGGCAAACTGCGGCTTGCAAGCCACATGCGGCTCTTTGGTCCCTTGAATGTGGCTCTTCCACAAAATACCACAGCCTGGGCGAGCCTATTTTGAAGAAGTTGCGTTAGAAGAAGTTTAAGTTTAAAAAATTTGGCTCTCAAAAGAAATTTCAATCGTTGTACTGTTGATATTTGGCTCTGTTGACTAATGAGTTTGCCAACCACTGTATTAGGTAATTGCATTAAAAAGCTTGTAGAATGATATGCAAAAAGCCATTTTTATTGGCTGTTAAGGAAAAAAAGTATCTTTTCTCAATGAGCATTTCCATCCAACGAATTTCATGCACAGGGGAGTCGGCGGGGAGATGGTGTTCCTCAGCCCAGCCTGCACCCTCTCCAATCTGGGACCCCTTGAGGGATGTCTGACTGCCGGATCAGGCCTAAATGGACAGTCGGACATCCCTCTCACAATCCAGGACTGCTGGCTCCCAACCGCTCACCTGCCTGCCTGCCAGCCTGATGGCCCCTAACTGCTTCTGCCTGCCAGCCTGATGGCCCCTAACTGCTTCTGCCTGCCAGCCTGATCACCCCCTATCCACTCCCCTGCCAGCCTGATCAACACCTAACTGCTCCCCTGCCGGCCCGATTGCCCCTAACTGCCCTCCTCTGCTGGCCTGGTCACCCCTAACTGCCCTCCCCTGCTGGCCTGATCGCCCACAACTGCCCTCTCCTGCTGGCCATCTTGTGTCCACCTGGGGGCAGCCATCTTTGACCACATGGGGGTGGCCATCTTGTGTGTTGGAGTGACAGTCAATTTGCATATCACTCTTTTATTAGATGGGATAAGTAGCCTCTACCCATTCTTGAAGACCAGCTTCAGTGTTTTCTAGGATGTCTTCCTGGGCTAGAGGATTGTCTCCCTCCACTGAATGTCTATGCACCTCGCCGCTTGCTTGTTCGTTTAGCAATTAATAATGACGTCTTGTAATAATATGGTCTGTGTTATTGTGGTCACATGCACTTTGTATGTATAATTGTCTTGTTTCCTAACAAGAGTCTCAATGACCTGGAGTCATAGACTCTCAGAACGTGAGAGCTGGAGGGGCCCTGGAACCTGGGTTTTCTAGTTCAGCTCCTTGTACAGATCAAGAAAGCACTGAGTACCTCTTGACTTTGTACCTTGCCACCTCCTCCCCGCTGCACCGCCTACTGCCTTGCACCTAACGGTTGCTCGTCAATGCTGGAGGCAGCCCGGGAGCGGGCTGGCAGCCGGGTGAATTAAAGTATCAAGCTGTATGATCTTGGACAAGGCTGGTCTCTCTGGCTCTCCTTTTTCTTCCTCCTTGCAAATGAGGCGTTAGATGAAACTATCTTTAAAGGTTCCTTCCACATCCCCCTGATTATGATGTAGCAGCAAACGGTGACATGAAGCAACATAAGTTCGGGTTAACAGGGTAAAGTCTGAGCCAGAACATTCCCTCAGTTTAGACTCTGGATTCTTTACTTAGTGGTTATGCAAGTTAAGCAAACCTTGTCTTAACGCCCTCATTGGGAAAATGGGAATACTTTTAATATTAGATACCGGATAGAATTTATGTGGAAATTAAACGAGGTAATCAGGTACGTAAACGCTCAGCAAATGTTGCTGTTGTTTTCTATGACTGTTTTTTAAGCAAAATAACAACAGAAAGTGTACTCAAACATAACCAGGTTTTGGCACCCCTAATTGTCCTGGTATATTTGTTCCTTCTTTTTGAGAGACCCAACTTTTGCCGGTAGCTATACAGCTGGTCTTCTGCGGCTTCTGATCCCTGTTACTTACAATTCCAAAGGGACTGACGGGTCTCTGGAGGCAATTCCACCACAGAAGCAGCAGCCTTCATCCTGCTTTCTGGGGCCTCGCCTGCAAGCACCTGCGAGGTCTCTCTAGCATTTTAAGTGGAAAACCTGTTCCCACCCCCTCCTCTCCTGTTCTGTCAGGTGGTTACTTTGCCTCTGACCACAGACCTACAGGGTTACAGAGACCTCAAACTACTGTGACAACAGCAGCCAGGCAGCTGGGAGAGAGGTCGGGGCCTGGGTGTCTGTGTTATTGTGGTCACATGCACTTAAGTTTAAAAAATTTGGCCGAAGCCAAGAATTGCTTGTCAGTTTGGTTAACGCTGTGATGGTTCAGGTGTGTGTGGGGAGGCAAGGAGGCCGAGCTTCTCTGGAAAGAAGTCATTTTGCTTATCCTTAAAAAAAAAAAAAAAAAAAAATCTCTGATACCTTTGTTTCCAAAGCACTTAGCCTGTTCCCCAGGGAGGTGGGGTTTGACCTGGTGACCCAGAGCATTGTCTCAGGTCAGAGCTGCCAGCCGAGGAGAGCTTCCCCACCCTCTGCCTGTTGCTGGTGGCTGGACAGTGACTCAGGGGAGGAGGGAGCTGAGGAGGAGACTGGCTCTGCCAGCTGCTGCTAAAAACAACATCTAATCAGTCCACAAGCTCCTCCCTCCAGACCACAGTGAAGTCAAGAAGCAGAGCAGGTGGCACTGGCTCCCCTCCCCGCCACCCCCAAAACCTTTGGATCTTTAAAGGGGCCACTAATGGTTGTCAAAGGTGAAACGGTCTCTCTTTGGGGGCCCAGGAACTCCTTTTCCTCCCTGTTAGGGCTGGTCCCACCAACACCATTCACTGGAACCCCAGCTCCCTAACAGGTAAATGAGGGCACAGAAAAGCATTTCCTGACCAGAACAAAAACTCTCAGAGTGACCCCTCCTGCACCGAGCTCCCTCATCATTTGTTCCACATTTAGGGAGCTCCTCCGACATGTTAAGTAGTGGGAACGCAGTGGCACACAGATGTATGCATGCCTTGCCCTCAGCCAGCCTGTACCCAGGACCCTTTGGTTACTGGGAAGCCACTGTCTAAAGGAGCAGCTGGCGACAGTAGAGGTGGGGATCTCCACCCTGAGCCTGGTACCGCGTTGTCTGGGGCAGCTGGGGAGCCAGCATTTCCATGTTGTTTTCCATTCCATTTGCCTGATTTCCATGCCCAAATGTGTACCGCTTTTTCCTTGACTCTCCCTGCTCCTCCCATCATGTCAACCCGGGGTTAGTCCAGCCTCGTAAACGTGCCAGCTGGGCCCTTGCAGCTCGAGGTGGCCAGGGAGTGAGCCCTGCTGTTCCCTGATGTGTATTTGGAGGAACGTCTCTTTGCTGGACCAGGCCTCTCACTATTGGCTGGTGGCTCCATTTTTATTTCTGAAAGCTGCTTGACTTGACCCTCAGCTGGCCCCTCCCCTTTCCATGCCACGTGTTCAAAATGACAGGGAGGGCTCTGCAGAGCCCCTTAAGGTTCGCCCCAGCCCTAACTGGTTTGGCTCAGTGGATAGAGCGTCGGCTTGTGGACTGAAGGGTCCCAGGTTCGATTCCGGTCAAGGGCATGTACCTGGGTTGCGGGCACATCCCCAGTAGGAGGTGTGCAGGAGGCAGCTGATCGATGTTTCTCTCTCATCGATGTTTCTAACTCTCTATCCCTCTCCCTTCCTCTCTGTAAAAAATCAATAAAATATATTAAAAAAAAAAAAGGTTCGCCCCAGGCAAATTCACGTGGAAAACCTAAGGAAAGAGGAAGCAAGAGAAACCAGACCTCCTGCGGGTGGGCTCCATAATCCACCTTATTTTTTTCCTCTCCCCTCAGCAGAAGAAAGAAAGAAAAAAAAAAAAGCAAAGTATATTTGTGGGGGAGGAGAGCTCCTCCCTGTCTGTCTCCTCCTCTGTAAAATAACAGGCGAATCTGCCCTGGGCACTGAGGGGGCAGGTGCTGGGTAAATACAGGAGGAAGGAAAGCCGATAAGATATGGTCTGACAAATCTAGGTCACCAGGCGGCTGCGAGGCACCTGTATGACTGGTCACCTTGAAACTGACAGGAGGGAGGAGGATGGACTTTTGTTCAGGGCACAGACTGGCCAACTTCCCATGCTTGTGTTTGTTTATTCGGTAAGCACTTCTTGAGCACCATTATATTCCAGGCCACGTGCTGTAGGTATTTCAGGCCCTTCTGTGTCTCCATTAGGCAAAATCTCCTCCTGGATCCCAGGCCTGTAACTAGTGCTAAAAAAAAAAAAAAAAGACATGACATCATGCAAAAGCCAGTCCACTAACTCCCGGAGTGGGGGCAGCCAGTCTCTTGGTAGACGAAGGAGCTGTTTGAAGGCTTACTTCCCTGTTCCTTCAGCTAGATCAGGGTGGGCAGAACTTTTCTGTGCAGGCCAGATAGTAAATATTTCAGGCTTTGCTGGCATTATGGTCTCAGCCACTCAATTCTGCACCCATAGAATGCATCAACAAAGGAGTGTGGCTACATTCCAGCAAAGCTTTATTTGCAAAACAGGTGAGAGACCCAGTTTGGCCCTTGTGTCTTGTTTGCTGACTCCTAGGCGAGATGTGTGGTCATGGTGGCCTCCGGCCAGAGACAGTCCCTCTGTGTCCTCAGTTTTTGTTTCCCTGTAGGAACAAATTTAAATAGGAGAGTACAAATAGCAGCAAGAACAAGTGAGAATTTACCTGCAGAAAAGGAATACACTCAGATATAGTTGGAGCGGGCAACTGAGCCAGCCAAAACCAAACCAAGGGTCCCCCCTCTCAGTTGGGGGTTTGGGGCATTTATACCCCTAGGCTGGAGTGTCCCTAATTAAGTCTCCCCCTCCATTATTTCTCAAAAATAAAAATATAGCTTCAAGTTGTAAGGCTCCTTCACCCAGGTGTTATACCACTGGTTATACCACAGCCTGGAGGGGCTCTGAATCTTCTCACTTCACGTAGGGGTCTGTTGCCTTTATTATCTAACTTTGGTTTGTCACAACTCACAGGGATCCCCTCCAAGCCCTAAGTGCCTTACCCGGCGCATGTCTTCCTTGCTGCCTGCTCTAATAGATGGTTGAAACGCGTGTTGGAGACATGGGTTTATGTGATTTCAGGAGGAATTCCAAACCAGCAGGTGACTGCCTTTGGTGTGGACAGTGTCGGAGCTAATGCACTGTGCTCATTGACAAGGTTGATTGACACGCTCCGGTGTCAGTTTAGCTGCACAGACAATTCCACTTCACAGGCCAAACTTCAGCCTCAGCCACGTCGCACGCACAGGTTCCCACCAAAGGTTACCAGGTGACCCCGCCAGACAGTGCACATAGTTTCATACAATCTCAACAGTCCAATGGGGAGACAGTGAGGGGCGCTGCTGATGGGGAGTCAGTAGCATCGTTTTAAAAGCCCTGAATGAAGGGTCAAGCCGTCTCCACTCTCAGTCTGGCTCTGCCACCGACTATTCATTGTGGCATTGATAAGTCACTTCACCGCTCTGCCCAGTCAGCAGATACTGAGTACTGTATGAGGCACTGGGGATACTGAAATGGAGGCAACAGAATTCTTGCTTTAAGGAGCTTATGGTCTATCAGGGAAGAGAAACAAGATGCAGTGAAACACAGGGTTTGAGTAGGTGATGGTTCAGGATTCTGGGGGGGACAAAGAGCAGGATGAGTGCTTACTTAGTGAACAAAAAAAGGGGAGTCCATCCCGAATAGAGTCAGAGAAACATTCTAGAGGAGATCAAGCCTAGGGAATCACAGGTAAGAGATGGAGGAGGCATGTGAGGGGGAATCAGGAGGTCAGCAGGGGTGAGTCATGGGGCCCAGACTCCCAGCGAAGGAGGTTAGACTTAATTCTGTGTGCTGTGTGTGCTGTGGGAGCCACTGAAAGGTTTTAAGCAAGGGAGTCCTAGCCTCTGATTCAGATTGGACTCAAAAAATCTCTCCAGTTTCCATAAACCCTGTAGTCACAAGCTTCAGGTGAATAGAAATGTTGATACTGTATAAAGTTAATAAGCATGAAAATTAAACCAGTGGCTGTAATTAATAACCAGACTCAGTCCCTTGCTGGTAGTGCCTTTAGCTAAACAGCAGTCGGATAAATCATTGGCCAACACCAAGCACCCAGAGCTCTGAGAAGAGGGACTTTCAAAGTTCCCTGGGTTCCCTGGCTTGCTGGGCCAGGCACGCCCTCTTGTGTGACCCTTGTGGCTTCTTGAGGCTCACTGAGTCGTCACAGGCTGGCAATCGCAACTCCACATTTATGTGTTTTTCTGCTACTTTAAAGGGAGAACTGAGTGGCGGCCTTCAGATGGCATTTGGTGTAGCTTTGAGGTTCAGGACAGGGCAAAGGGAGGGGGGGGGGCATGGTGCTAAGTGGCTTCTGCCGTCTTCATGTATTTTAGCGCCTGCCTGAGCGTAATTTAGGGCATTAGAAAATGGGGGTTCCTGGGCAGCAGATTTCCAAATCTGACAGCACATCAGGGTAACCTGGAATGAAAAGGCTGATCTGCAGGTCCCACCTGCAGAGATTCCTACGGTGTGGGTCTGAATGTGGCTAGGGCAACGAACAAGTCCTCTAGGACACGACAGTTAAGGAGGCATGCATTCTTAGGGTTTGTACAAGGACAGAGGACCTCCTTAAATGTTGTGTTCTAGCTTTCTGGCCGGCTTCCCCCTAATCCCAGGCCTAGGAGGGAGTCTCCCCTCTCCCCCTGAGATTCTGATGCAACTAGTACTAATAGTGGGAGCCACAGCTCTAGGACAAAAGTTCTCAATACTTGGGAAATAGCTACCCATGCCGTCCCCACCACCCGCCATCTACCATCTCGCCCCATTCCACTGCTGGAAGGCCCAAAGGGTGGTTTTGATTAACATTTGCCTGAAAAAGGAAACAGCTCTTTGGAAGCATTCTTCTAGTAATGAAGACAATAGTCATCATTTTACCGAGAGGGTACTAAGCGCCAGGCACTGTACCGGGGACTTTTGATGGGACTCACATCTTCTGTCTTATTCCAGTCCAGAGAGGGATGTGCCACTGTTGTTCCCATTTTCAGGGAACGGAAGTAAAGCTTAGACAAATCGAGTTGACCAGGGGGCCTCGGCTAGGGAATGGCAGAACCAGAACTGGAATTTAGGCAGGACCCCCGTCCATGGCCCTAAAAGTACTCCAGCATGAGGTTTATTTTTTTGCTCCAAATTAGCAGAGGAGACCAGCTCAGCCCCCTCTCCGGGTGCCTGGCTCTGAAATCTCTAGGTAACTCCCTGTTTCTGGGGCCATACATGGAACCCCTGATTTCCTCTGCCTGTGTATGCTTTTGTAAACAGGGTTTTCTGACCCATGGCCCCCAGAAAGGGGTGGAAGGAGATCCTCAGCAGGGGCAGGAGAGTCACTCTTTCTTAAGCTATTTACTGATCGACTCCCTTTGCTCCTGAAACCAGAAAGCAGAGGAACTCAAGAGTCAGCAGGGCTCAGAGCCCTAATTAACTTGTGGTCCAACTGGGTCAGGGGGAGTGACCCTGTGCAGTGGCCTTTTTTTTTTTTTTTTTTTTCAGGGACATGTGTGCCCAGCTCACTAGAGCAGAGTTCCACGCACAGAGGGGAGAGATTCCAGATCCCCCCTCCCGGGGGTGGGGTTATCTCTCCCGTGAAGCATGTCTGCCTATTCAGTCCCTTCCTCCCTGGCTCTCTGGCTGGGCTCCTGCCAGGTGTTAAGTTGCCCCAAATACCCAGTCTCGTATTTCACATCCTCAGGCAAAGATCCCACAGCCAAGGTGCCCTTTCAGCTTAGCTTTCCCACCGGCCGCTCACAGACAGATAAGCTCCTAAGAAGAGTGAAGAGGGAGGGTGCAGAGGTGGGGAAAACCAGAGCCCACCCCTTCTGTCCCTTTGTCATGGGGCCCGGTGGGTCCTCCAGCCCCCCAGTGTTGTGCGTGATGGGGTGGCGGCCAGCGGCCTCATGGGCAGCTGGGACTTGACTTGGCCAAGCCACAATGGCACGTATGCTTGGGCTTTACCTTAGGGTGGAAATTGGAGGCTGAAAGTTTGTAAGTGTCAGGAGACCAGGAAACTCTGTTTTGTGTGTGGGCTGGGAGAGCACGGGGCTCCGGAGCCAGGCTCTGTTCCTGCGTGCTCTGCCAGACTCCCAGGCCAGACCTCGCGGAGATGGCTCACTCCCTGGGCTGGGTGGACCGAGACACAAGTGCTGCTGGGAATCTGGAGCGAGCAGGAGCCAGTGGACAGAATGTTCTTGCGCCCGGATGGACCGGCCGCAGCACCGGCTGGGCCCCTGCGGGTAGAGGCGAACCCTTTCTCGTTGAGTCAATCCATATCTTGAGTAACAATTTACTGCCGGATGAACTGGTTCTAATGTACCTTTCTCAAGTGGTATACGCGGTTAAAATAAAAACGGGAGTGACCAGGAAGTTTGCACAGTTAGGTCCATTGGTCTTCCTGCTCCGGGGAGCAAACCTGTATCCTGGACTTAACCTTCCACCTCTTCTCCTCTCTTGCCACTCGCCACCAAGGCAAATGCCTGGACCCTGGTTATAGGGATGATGATGTGGAGTTCCTTGGTATTCCAAACAGGCTCAGCTCCTTTCCCCAAGAAGAGGCCCCCAACCATGGCCTCCAAAGATAACCTTGTGGGCAGTGCCCAAGTAACAGAACCCAAGGATTGGGCCTCTGTGTATAGGTTGGTGCCCAGAATATATCGACAGTGATATCCAGGATGTCCAGCGACGATTTAAAACGTGTACAGAAAGGTAGCAGTTAAGTGTTTGCCTTGGGATAAGGCTGGCCTCTGCGTTCTCCCAGGAGCCCTCGCCTAGGGAAGATGATTAAAAATAGATCTGAGGAGCACTTCCTGCTTGGCAGATGGCTGATAGCAAACACTGGGGCTTGCAGCTGACCTTTCCCTTCTGAAATCGGCTCTGTTTCCATGATGCTAATTGAGTCCCTCTCTAGACCTAATCAAAGAGCTGGCTGCAAAAAAAAAACACACACACAAAAAAACCCCCAGTACACACGCAAACCACACTTGCTGTCCTGGCTGGGCTCACTTCATGGAGCAACTTGAAAGTGCTGGAATTTGCATGGAAACACCCACTCCGCGTTCCAACTGGCTGGTCCTTGTTTGAAAAGGAACAAGTTCTGCTTTCAAATTTGCTGTCCAGGGCTGTGGAGGATCCCACCCCCGCTCTACCCCCCACCCATAAGGAACGACTAGTGGATGGGGGAGTGATAAGAGCGCCCAGTGTTTAGACCTATGCACAATAGACAATGCTCACACTCACTTCAGAACGGAGTAGGTGTCCGAAAGAGGGGCTTCTGGAGGTTCGGCTTCTAGGGGTGGCTCCATCCTCACTTACAAAGCACAGTGTCAAACTATGGAAGCTACAAGGCATCTGTTGTTTTTATCATTATATGCAGCAAACATCTAGGGACCATTGCTGGCTTTTCGTTGAGTTATTCTCCTCCCCAGGGAAAGAGATGAGGATATACACAGGCTGCCCTGAGTCCTCAAGGGTCTCTTCAACCTACTTCCTTTCCAGGGACAGTCACTGCGCACCTAGAGTGCTCTCATCCTCTCTGGTCCCATCCGTGTTCTCAGAATCCTTTTAACATCCATAATGTATTACAGGGACGTCTAGGTGGTTTTGTACATATTTTATAGGTTGTAGTCCCATTGGCTAGATTGTAAGCACCTTCAGGGCAGAGCTGACTGGCTGTATTCTCATGGTGCCCAGCAACATCTGACACAGCTGCTCATTAAATATTTGCTGACATGTAATTATAGAGGCACCATATTCCTTCAGACGACTGCATCACAAGATTCTGAGCCATATCCCTATCATTGGAAATCAGGTTCCCCCTCCCCAACTGACTACTTTAATGTGACACAAAACTTTTTGGCCTGGGAGAGGATTTCCAGGGCCTGATATATATATATTTAAATATATTTTATTGATTTTTTGCAGAGAAAAGGAGAGGGATAGAGAGTCAGAAACATTGATAGGAGAGAAACATCGATCAGCTGCCTCCTGCACACTCCCCATGGGGATGTGCCCGCAACCAAGGTACACGCCCTTGACTGGAATCGAACCTGGGACCCTTGAGTCCGCAGGCCAATGCTCTATCCACTGAGCCAAACCGGTTAGGGCCAGGGCCTGACACTTTACAGTGGACCTGAGACTTGCATGTTGGCCGGGGAGGAGGCTGAGCGCCAGAAGATGTGAAGGGGATTTTAGTGCATGTCTTGGAGGATGAGAGTCGCAGGGTGAAATGATCAGATTAAAATAGAGCAGCTGGTGTTTTATGCAGATAAACAGGAAGTTTAAAAGCACCAGGGAAGAGGTCTAACTCTGAGTCAGAAATGTTTGTTTAATGTGTGAGGCGTTTTCTCTAGAGAATATGGACTCACAAAATGTTCACCCTTCTAAGAGACCTTACTCAACCCCCTCATTTCACAGATGACACAACTCCCGGCACAGAGGAACAGGGATCTGTCCAAGGACATCATGCTAGTTGGAGGCAGATGACCCAGCCATGCCTGGCAGGGCTGGGAGTGCGTGGCTGGCTCTTCCTCCCCAGTCACATTATGCTTCTAGAGGGAATACCAGTAATCACCAGTGCCCAGCTTTTGCACTTTGGCAAAAATATTTCTAATATTTATATGTTTTCCTGTTTCTTTCTTAAGAGCTCTTTGGCTGTGATTTCTTCAAGCCGTACAACGGTCCTCACCACTGGCCCTTTTAAGTAACATTGGCTCTTCCTTTATAACTCTAACCCTAAACTCAGTCCCTTGCGGTATGTGAGTACAGAGGTTAAATGTAGGTCTTGATGAACCTACTTCAGTTTGTGTGCAGCCTCAAGTCCAATTGTTTCATTAAATAAGGCCTTGTGCTTTGGTTAGCATTTCCAGGAGAAGGAAGTGTTGAAAGTATTTAGAGAACACCTAGTATGAAGTGAAACATCAGGTTCAGAAGAAAGTGGTAAGCGTGGTGAGGGTAAAGCCTGGCATAGATGGGAAATTTGAAGGAACTTGTAGAAGAAGGGTGCTACCATTTATTGAGGGCCTGTTAGATGCCAGGCATTTTACTTTCTGGGAGGGCGGGCATTGTTATCCCATTTGGCAGATGAGGAATTTGTGACCAGAGAGGTGGCCATATCCAATAACATACCCTACAGAGAGTGCCAGAACTGGGAATTTAATCTAGTTCATCCAACTGCTTAATTCTTCCATTATACCAAGGCACTAAACTGGGACAAGTTGAGCCCATAGAAGGAAAACTTGAAGTGCTGTTGGGTACCAAAGGTTATAAAGATGGAGGATTGGGGGAGCTCTCCGGAGACAGTTCATTCAGCTCATAGAAGTACTTCTGGTTCTGTCAGAGCGACTGGCAGTGGGTTTCCTGTCTCTGGAAGTATTTAAGCAGAGGTGTGGTAGAAATGTGGACAAGGTGCATCCGGTGAGTGGTTGGCCTTCGGAGCTTCTTCACATCTCAATAGACTATGAAATTAAAACTAGATCAAGTCATATGCATATTTGGGTTGGTTTTGAGACCCTCCACTGCATGAGATTCCTACAGACTGCAATTAGTTAAGTATTTCTCCTTTACCATCTCTCCAAGCACTCTTCTGGGTTCTCTGCTCAGCCTTGGCCATGAAGTTCAGGGATTTTAAGGGGCTTCTTGGCGTTCAATTATTTTTTTTTTCATGGGTTGTAAAATAGGAATCATTCATTCAGTAATAAGCTGGGAAGGCTGTTTTCAGGCTGGGATGCAGAGTCTTACGCATGGAAGGTGTACAAATTTAATTGTACACATTCATTCAAGGTGACCAAGCTCTGGTGGAGTGAATTCTAATTTATTAATTTACAGTAGAGCAGATAATCCTGAAAGCTTGAACTGTGTGTTATCTTCCTGGAAGGTAGACCCACTTGAGCAAGAGGATTCGATTTAGTCAGCTGCTAAGTAAATATGGCATCAGAGCAGAGCGGAGGAAACTGAATAGCCTAAGAGGTTTTCATCAGTTTTGACAGCTTGATCCATCCTCCTCCTTCAAGGAGATGGCTTTTCCAAGTGGACACGCTCTCGAAAAAAATTTGAGGCTTGGAGTCAGAAGCCATAATTTAAGTTCTGACCTTGACTTCCAAGCTTTGTAAAGCTGAGTAAATCACTTGAGCCGCCCTGGGCTTCAGTGTCCTCCTGTTGTTTTGGAGGTTGATTCCGTTCATGTATGTGAGAGTGCTCTGCATGTTCTGACGTCTTACATATGTGTCAGTATTAGTCTAACTCTGTTAGGCTCCCCTCTTTGAGGAAGTCACTTGGACAACACCCTTGTTATCCCAACTTCACTCTCCCCTGGACTTTGGAGCCAGACCACCTAGGTCTCTATCATGTATTGGTTGTTCGACCCTGGGCACATGTCTTAACTCCTCTCTCTGCCTCACTTTAGATCATTAGATTGTTGAGAGGATTCCATGACTTCGCTTACGTAAAAGTATTTGGATCCTGCCGGGCATATGATAAACACTATGTAAATGTGAGCCGTTATTGTTATTTCACAACTTAACGAGCCACCTCAGTTTCGTCTATAAACTCTCTCCAATATCACTACAGGACGTGCTTGTTAGAAAATAATTAAGAAGCCATTTCCTCCGTAGCTTCGGTCTTGGAGATTAGGCTTTTCTGGCCTTTTCGCCTGGATCGGTTGCAGAGCAAGACTTACCTAGAGAGTGTGTCGGTTTTGCCAACTGACTTCACGGACGGCCTTTGTGGCGTAAAGAAACTTTCATTCCCCGGTGTCCAGTTGCCCTTGGAAACAGAAGCGTCGATTGAAACATAAATCTAAGAAATTGGTATTTGTCCTTCCTAGGTATCCAAATGAACAGTGAATGGTTTTCAAAGGCCTCGTGGTTTTGAGAGAAATTTGAGCGCCACTGTTTCAGCTTCACTAGCAGCTTTGTGTTTGAGTTGAACTGCAAAGGGCCCGGTGATGAATGCCTTGTTGCCACTACATCCTGATTCCACCATCTCTGCTGTAACTCAGAAATCAGTCTCCCCGGACTGACCAAGTGAGGGTGACAGGTCAGGCTCTCTGTAGAGGCCAGTGCTTGCACGACTAAGGGACTCCCCTGCTCTTGATCCTCCTGGAGAAAGCGTGCTTTCCATACCTTCTCTGTAGAAAGCAAGGAGGGGGTGCTGGATACTGAGAGCTGGTAGCATCTGTTTTCCCACTGGCTGAATGTTTGCATTGGCATCCACTGTCCTAACCGTTTGCCACAGACTAGAGAGCCTTGGTTCTTCAGAGAACAACCACCGGGCCCCAAGCCACATCTGAGGCCCTTAGGACAGCTGGGGAGGTGTGGGAGAGGAGCTGTGGAGGTCTGTGGCTGGAGAGGGGTTTAGGAGAGCAGCTGGAGAAGCTCTGGGAAGACAGCCCAGTCCTTCCAGAGGAGTCCTACAGCTCCCATTTTAAATCCCAGAAGCCTGTGGTGGTGTGAAAGGAAATGGAATTTATAAATATTTTTTATGGGCCAGGTACTGTGTATTCGTTTTACACTCACAATAATGTCCCTTTGGAATTGGCATTCTCTCCTCCCTTTTGTAGATGGGACCTTGAGGCTCAGAAGTGGAAGTGTCTTGCCCAAGGGTTACACAACTAGGAAGGACTGGATCCAAGGCCTCCCCAGCTCCAAAGCCTGCCTCTTTCCCACTGCACTTCCGGCAGGCGTGACACACGAGGGAGCCGAGCTTGCAGGGTCTTCTCTGGTCCATGGCTTTATTCTAGGTCCTTCCCTGAAAGCCAACTCGTTTCACCTGGGTCAACAGGAAGGTGGATTTGAAAGGTCTGGTCATTAAGTGAGGGCAGATCCCAGAATCTCCCCCTTTCACCAGTAAAATGTGACACCTCACCACCTTTTGTGTTTTGGCTTTTGGGGCTGTTTCTTGTCACTGGTATGCTCCCATGCCCTTGGAATTTTATGACTCCGCACTGCAGATATTTCCTCCTTTCCAGCCAGTCCCTTCCCTGCCCCTCCCGCCATCTGTTTTGGGAATGTGAGGTTGCCTTGAGACCTACCAAAGCTCAAAGCCAAGAAGGAGGGCTGTAGGAGACCATGCTTCTACCCCTAGGCAGCACACATGGCCTTTCCCCCCATTCCAAGTTTCTAGACAGATACGTGCATGCCTTTTGTAGACCATAAACACGTACAAATGGCTTTGTCCTTCCCTAGTCTTTCCTGGTGACCTGTGTCCTAGTTGTGGAAGTCATCGAGTCGGGAAATTCTCCCTTATAATTAACCCAAGTCTCTCATTTCCATTTAAGTCCATTTCCTCTTCTTATTGCAGAGAAGATGGAAGAAATCCCCTTTAATCTTTTCCCTCTGGGCTAAATGTTCCCAGTTTCTTTTTATAAGTTGCATTTGAGTTCTAATTCTGGAAAATTTCATAATTTTCATTGTTCTTTATTATCATCCTTTCCACTTTCTCCATATGCTTCCTCGGGGTGAAATCCAAACAGGATCCGGTATTATTTTGCTTGGGTTTCAGGTTTTTGGAATGGAGCCTGTGGCTTACATTGACCCTAAATAGGAAACTCCACCAGGTCTTAACTATGGATGGAGAAAAGGACGAGAAAGGAAAAAAACTGGCCTGGTCCTCCCAGCCTAATGCCAGTTCTGTTCAAGTGGGGTGCTTAGCTGACCCCAAGAGGGAAGGTTTTACTAACTCTCGTTTGTATCTCTACCTAACACTTAGGCCACCTTTTCACTGAGATGATGGTATGTAGTATAGTATATAGTTCCTTGAGCAAACCCATAGAGCAGAAAATAGATTTGTGGTAGACTGGGGTTAGGGGCAAGGGAAATGGAAGGTGACTAGTAATGATGTGAGATTTCTTTTAGGGGGTGCAAATTAGATGGTGATGGTTGCACTACCTTGTGAATATACTAAGCGCCAATGAATTGCATACTTTACAGCAGGGGTCCTCAAACTTTTTAAACAGGGGGCCAGTTCACTGTCCCTCAGACCATTGGAGGGCCGGACTATAGTTTAAAAAAACTATGAACAAATTCCTATGCACACTACACATATCTTATTTTGAAGTAAAAAAACAAAACGGCAAAAAACACCCACATGTGGCCCGCAGGCCGTAGTTTGAGGACGCCTACTTTAAAGGGGTGACTTTTATGGTAATGGGAATTATCATTCAACTAAACAAAACAGCTTTATGTTGGCGCCAGTGAGTTCTTTTATAGTTATACTAGAGGCCCGGTGCACAAAATTCATGCACGGGGGTGTGTGTCCCTCAGCCCAACTGCACCCTCTCCAATATGGGACATCCCTCTCACAATCCAGGACTGCTGTCTCAACTGCTTGCCTGCCTGCCTTCCTGACTGCCCCTAACCACTTCTGCCTGCCAGCCTGATCACCCCCTAACCACTCCCCTGACAGCCTGATTGATGCCTAACTGCTCCCCTGCCATCCTGATTGCCCCTAACTGCCCTCCCCTAAAGGCCTGGTCACCCCTAACTGCCCTCCCCTACAGGCCTGGTCCCCCAACTGCCCTCCCCTGGCAGGCCTGATCCCCCCCCAACTGCCCTCCCTTGCAGGCCTGGTCCCTCCCAACTGCCCTCTCCTGCTGGCCTGATCACCCACAACTGCCCTCCCTTGCAGGCCTGGTCCCTCCCAACTGCCCTCCCCTATCGGCCATCTTGTGGTGGCCATCTTGTGTCCACATGGGGGCAGGATCTTTGACCACATAGGGGCAGCCATCTTGTGTGTTGGAGTGATGGTCAATTTGCATATTACTCTTTTATTAGATAGGATAGGGGCCTGGTGCATGGGTGGGGGCCAGCTGGTTTGTCCTGAAGTGTGTCCCGCATCAGGGTGGGGGTTCCCTTGGGGCGTGGGGTGGCCTGGGCGAGGGGCCTGTGGTGGTTTGCAGGCTGGCCACGCCCCCCCCAGCGACCCAAGCGGAGGCCCTGGAATCTGGGATTTATTTATCTTCTATAATTGAAACTTTGTAGCCTTAAGCGGATGCCAAGGCAGGCCAGGGTGTGCAGAAAGCTTGGCTTCCTCCATCACCGGGGCAACTCAAGCCTCCTGCTCTCTCCAGCTCCATGGCTGCCGCCATTTTTGTTGGGATTTATTTATCTTCTATAATTGAAACTTTGTAGCCTTGAGTGGAGGCCTGGGCCTGCCAGGGTGTGCGGAAAGTTTGGCTTCCTCCATTGCCAGAGAAACCCAAGCCTCCTGCTCGCTCCGTGGCCATAGCCATCTTGACTGGGTTAATTTGCATACTCGCTCCTGATTGGCTGGTGGGTGTGGCTTGTGGGTGTAGCAGTTTGATGGCTAATTTGCATATTACTCTTTTATTTGATAGGATGGGTATGGCAGAGTGATGGTTAATTTGCATATTACTCTTTTATTTGATAGGTTAGTAAGACATTCTAACAACAACATTTATACAGTTCCTTGAAGTTTAGGAAGCTATTTTATACACATTATCTTATTTATTTTTTATACAAAATTGATGTGAATGTGAATACTGTTTTGTTGTGCCCATTTTCTAGATTAGGAAATAGAGTCTTGGGGAAGTGAATTGGCTTGCCAGGGCTCAAACTCTGTCAGTCTTCCTCTTTGAAGCCCATTTAATTAAAAACTGTGCCTGTGGATGGTCAATTGGAGAAACAAATACAAAGTGCTTTAAAGCAGCAGTTGCCAACCGGTAGTCCCCAATATTCTATTTTTGCCCCTAACAGATTCACAGAGTGTCATGAGTGAAAAGAACCATGGGGAGCTTCAGGCTGCCGCCTCCATTTTTATGGAGACATTGAGTTGCAAAGAGTGAAAGATTTATCTTTTGTCATAATAGTAGAGAAAGGAGGAGAACAAAGTCACCAAAGAAAAGGATGTTGAAGAACCAAGTAGGTGAGAAGCAGCCTCTTCATTGCGCCTCTCCAGGCTCCTGAAAAGGCCAAGGAGGAGAGACAGGGAACTGACCTTTTTATTCTGCACTTCAGTTACCATGGTTTACTTACCATTCTCAACAGCCTTATGAAATATAGACATGGTTTCATCTACAGATGTACAAGATGTAGAAGCTGAGAGAAGGCTAAATGATTCTCCCAAGGTCAAGTAGCTTGTAAGTTGAAGTTGCAAACCAGAATCTTTTTTGTTTGTTTTATTTTTGTTAATCCTTACCCAAAGATACCTGTCCATTGATTTTTATTTTTTTTAGGGAGAGTGAAAGAGAGAGGGGACGACAGAAACATCCATTGGTTGCCTCCTGCACGAGCCCTTTGGTCCAAAGGCCGACACTCTATCCACTGACCCAAACCGGCTAGGCGCAGTGGTCGGCAAACCGCGGCTCGCGAGCCACATGCGGCTCTTTGGCCCCTTGAGTTTTTAGGAAAGGCCAGCTTAGGAGTACCCTAACTAAGTTAATAACAATGTACCTATCTATATAGTTTTAAGTTTAAAAAATTTGGCTCTCAAAAGAAATTTCAATCGTTGTACTGTTGATATTTGGCTCTGTTGACTAATGAGTTTGCTGACCACTGGGCTAGGGTGCAAAACTATCCGAATTTGATCCGAATTTCTGGTGCCAAGACTCAGTCCTCTCATCATGTGCAGATATGCATCCAGCTCCCAGTGGACATCTGCTTCCCCATCTCTCTGCGCATCCCCTGAGGCACGTGCTCAGTTGAAAAGGGTTGGCCTGAGAGAGAGAGAGAGAGAGAGAGAGAGAGAGAGGAGGGAACCTACGTGTGAGCGGCTCTGCTTGCTGCCAGGAGGACTTCACGACTGAGTCTGTCCAAGTATACAGGGACTCCAGGGCCAGGGCCTGGGCCTGTCACCACGGGGAAGCAACCACATGTTTGCTCTATTGCCACCTCCCCCCCATTTTTCAACGGTCCTCCTCCTTTTCAAAGGCATTGCTGTCTTCCAGACTTTCAAAGGAGCCAGAAATCAGTGGTTTTGGCTACTCAACAGGAAACTCAAAGCCCTTTCCGTTCCTTTGAGCTAGCTGGAAGGGCTGGGCCTGAAATGATTACTTTCCTATAAAGGACAGAAGAAAAGTTTTGTGTAACTTAAAAAAAACAACACTTTCCCAGAGCCCTAAATACCAGCCGTGGTTGACACACAACATGGCAAAGAGCTGCCTTGTTGCCTGGCAGTGCTGACAGACATCCAACTAACGTGTCTGACCGTCTGTTGGGGACCGCCTAGCCTGAGATTCTGTTTGCTTCATTCCGATCGCTTCCTGAACCTCTTCTCAGTCTCTCTACCTTGGTACCACCCTCACGCGCGGGGGAGTGCCAGGCTGTGCCTGGTTGCGCCAGGCTGGGCCGGGCCCCACAGGATACAGCGACCCAGCCGGCGCTATTCTCGTCTGTGTCTATTTGCAAGATGCCTGTTGTTCTCAAGTCGCTGTTTTTCCCATCATAACTGTGCACTTGGCAGGGCCCCGTGTGAAAGGCCTGGTGGGAGAGCTCTGCCCCAGGAAGTGCGGCTGCTCCCAAGTGCCAGGCTGGGGAAGCAGGTTCTCAGACAGTCGCGCAGGGGCCACCTGAGTGGATGCTGCCGGATGACAGCCCGGCTTGGGTCCGGCACCCTTCCGCAGCGCGCGGGCGCCTGCCAGCATGCTGTCGGGGAACAAGCCTGCGAGAACCGTAGTGGCCCTGCGAGGTGCCGCTGGGGCTGGCTGGCTGGCCGGCGTTTCTCTTCTGTGTGTGTCCTCCCCTCGCCCCACTTTCTAGGAATTCTAATCTGTGTCAGGCCAGAGAACATTCCTCTGGGGCCCTACCCCAGAGCCCCAGAGCAGTGGCCTCCAGACTTTTAAAATCACACACCCCTGGCAGTAACATGTTTGTGCACATACTCCTAATTTGCATACTTAATAAATGGTATGCTTGTGCTGCTATGTAATGTGTACATTCGAAACATATAGGCAAAGGAAATCTTAACAATTTATGTAATTTTAAAGGACGGAAGAAAAAGGAAACAATTACAAATTTGCTTTTAATCTGATTTTATTGTAGGTGTATGTCATTGAATAGACTCTTTAAAAAAATAAAATCCTCACTTTCTGATTCAGTGTCCCCAGCAGAGTGCATTTCGGTACTTCATTTCCCTCGCTGGAACCTGGCTTTCACAGAAAGGACTTTTCCGAGGAACATGTGTAGTATTGTTGTGCTTACAAAATCCTGACCCCCATTTTCCAGCCCATCCACCAGTTACACAAAGGATTTTGCTGAACTTTGCAGTTGCTCTTGCCGCCTCCGAAGCTCTTTGTTTGGAATTCTTTTAAGTAGATAAGGAAATTGTTTACAATTCCTAATTATACAACTATAGGAGTACAGTGTAGAGGCACAGAAAATTTTAGAGATGGCTTATTCTTTAAAATTTTATTGGATTTTTAGTTTTTATTTAATTGGATTTTCTAAAATTATTTTTAATTCTATACACAGTAAAATTCACTCTTTTGTGTAGAGTCCTGTGAGTGTTGACAAATACGTACTCTTGTAACCACTCTCACAAGTCAGAGCAGTCCCACCACCCCCTATCAGCCCTTTGTAGTCAAATCCCGCCCCCCCCCCCACCTTCCATAGCCTTTGGCAACCACTGGTCACCTCAGCCCAGTGCATTTCAGATTCATCCACGTTGCTATGTTGCTATGTGTATCTGTAGTCAGATATGTGATTTTCAGATACTTCCTCCCAGTCTGTCTTATTTTTTAATTCTCTTACTAGGGTCTTTTTCAGAGCAAAAGTTAAAAATTTTTATGAAGTTCAGTTTGGCAGGTTTTAAAAATTAATTATGTTCCTTTTGAAGTATCTTAAGAAATCTTTTCTAACATTAAGTAACAAAGATTTTCTCCTGCATTTTCTTCTAAATATTGTCCATTTTGGATTAATTTTTGCATAGGCATTTCCGTTGTAGACGACAGAGATCACATAAAATGAAAATACTGCCAAATGCCTGTTCGCTCCATAACAAAAGTTTCTTTTGAAAAGGAGTTATATTTCCATTCCCTGTTAAAATGTCACCTTTACTTTGAAGGGACAGATTTAGTGTGTGTATGTTTTTGGAAAATCTGGCAAAATAGCCTGCTTTTTACCACAAAAGGCAGCTAGCTTGGAGTGTTCGTCTTTTTGCAAAAGAAAAATGTATAACTTATATTTACATTTTTAAAGATTTTTTTATGTACATGAACCTCTTTGTGGTCCTTTATCTCATTACAAAAAATTACAAGGATCCTACTGTTTAAAGATCTGCTTTTATGAGCTCAGTCTCTTATTGACATCCTCGAGCACAGAAATAGTGGCATTTACAATGTGCTGAAAGCAAAGGCAAAAGAGTACCCCCCCCCCCCCCCAAGAAAAACCACACACACGGCGAGAGCCCCATACTTCCTGTTAGATACCTGTACACGTGACGCATACAAGCCCAGGGAAGATCCCAGAGGCAATCCATGTCTTACGACTGTTTAGCGAAACTTTTAAAGATGAAAGAAAATAGATAAAATTTCTAGTATTTTTTTTCTACTCCGGGGGGTTGTCTTGTGTATCTTTTGGGGATACCGCTGCCCTGAAAAGTCTTAGAAAGCTGCCTCGCTTCCTGCTTCCCACTTGTGCCAATCAGATGGTAGGTGACCTGTGAGTGTTTGAGAAGCAGATGACTTTTCCTGTCATAAATGGTAAAGCTATGGTGCCATTTTCCTGCCTGCTTTCTTCTAGAATTTATTTTCCCATCACCACCTTTTTCTAAGCTCTGAAATTAAAGGTCTTGACAAATGTTTTTTTTATTTTATTTGTATTATTATTTTTTTAAATATATTTTTATTGATTTCAGAGAGGAAGGCAGAGGGAGAGAGAGAGAGAAACATCAATGATGAGAGAGAATTATTCATCGGCTGCCTCCTGCACACCCCCTACTGGGGATTGAGCCCGCAACCCGGGCATGTGCCCTTGACTGGAATCGAACCTAGTACCCTTCAGTCTTCAGGCCACTGAACCAAACCAGCTAGGGCTTGATAAATGTTTTTTTAGAGGACGACACTCCTGATTATTCATAATGTATGGCCATTGAACTATGAGAGAATATAATTTTGGAGCTGGCAGGGGACTTGGAGGTCAGGTAGTCCAAATTGCTTCTTTTTTAATTAATTAATTAATTAATTAATTAATTTTTCTTCCAAATTCCTTCTTAAAATCAAGTAAAAAATGAACAGACAGGGAACAGGCGGCGTCCAGAACACAGATGCCAGGGGGGCACCTCTTCCTGGGGAGGTGAAAGGAAACCAAGCAGAGACTTAGCGTTGGTGGGTGAAGAGCCTCCCCCCCCCCCACCCCCCGCTCTCCCCGAGGCAACATTGTGGGCAAAGTTGGTGAAGTGCAAGTTCCAGGAACTTCGTGGGGTTGGGCCCAGCAAAGGCTGCCATGGGAAAGGAGCAAGAGAAGAGGCTGCAGAGGTGGTGGGGCCAGACCCGGAGGCCCTTGCTATCCTGGCTGGGCTCAGGTGTCTTCGTGCTCGAAGATTGCGCCGATAGGTTGGCCAAATCTGTGCTCCGTGTCCCTGGGACATGATCTCATCCAAACACTTCCAGGCTCCAAGGCTGCGACACTCATTTTCACGCACAATTCTAGTCTGAGAGCTCCTGTGTTCCTCAGGGATGTCTCAAGACCCAGGAGAGTCGGTTTAGGTTTGAGCAGCAGCTGGGGAACATCTGGAGCTACACCTGGGAGCAAAGCTTCTGGTGTGTTTGTATGTTGGAGGCAACCAACAGTTCAGCTGCCCTGGAGGCAGCTTTCCCACAAGTCAAGCATTCTGCCTCTCTCCCCGGCTGGCGGCACTGACCCCTAAAGTCCTGTGCTTCGGACAGCGACGGTCTCATGGGCACCGATCTGCATCCAGTCTGGTTAACCAGTCACCCCCAGGTTTCTCCAGCCACTGAGTAACAGAGGTCATGGGAGAGCCCCTTATGTGTTTGTTTTCAGAGTGGATTTCAGAGCAGACAACGATATTGAATTCAGGGTACAACCATCAGACCATTAAAAATGCAGGCAGCAATGCAGAACACGGCTGGCTCATGTCAGCCAGGCATTTCAGGGTAACCGGAGGAGGCAAACATGGGTAGGGCCGGTGCTAGTGGGAGTAGACGCCAAATGGCATGGCAGGCCCTGGCTCCTGTTTCTCCTGTCCCCTGCCACCCTCCAGCCGGAAGAGAGGAAAGCTCGTGTTTAAGCTAGACGTTTAAATGGGATTGCTGCTTAGTGAGCACTCCTGTGACCTAGGGATCAGGTTGCTCACACCTCAGAAAAAGAGACGTCCCATTTGGGAGGGTGGTAACTGTCATGGAGGTTAGACTCTACAAGAAGGCACGACTCGTGAGAAGAAGGTGGGCTTGATGGCTTATTCTTGCCTCAGGGATGCTTCGCTGTCTCTGTAGAGTTGGACCAAGAGGGTGAGCAAAGGTGCCGGTTTCCATGCCCTCTCGCCTACTCGAGGAACGCAGTGGCCAGCACACAGGGCTGAAATCAAGTGGGTCTAGGAAAGGCCAGTGTGGATCAGTGATCCCAGGTGGATCCTTGTATCAGAGGATGTCAGGAGGGAATTGGGAGTTTGTGATCTTCATACCTTCTCACCTGGGCTACTGAAAATAAGACGGTCCTGGTGTGGGCTGGCCAGGCTCCTTAGCTCTGTCTGTTCTGCCTTCTCCTGGACTGCTAACTGGCTCACTGCTCCCTTTTTTTCTTTGTCAATCCTGGAAGGTCATGATCACTGTGATTTGGGCTGGTTTTCCCGAATGGGTGGGTGAAAGAGATACCTAACTATCTATTTGTGTTCTTGCATTTCAGTCGTTCCAAGGAAGTCAAGGACGCGCATACCTCTTTAACTCAGTGTGAGTGTCTCTCAACAGTACATCCATTGTTTGGTGCAGATTTGAGGGTTGGGGGAAAACACAACAACACTCAATGATAATTAAACAGTGGACCCTGCCCTCTGTGCCACCATAAAAAAAACCTGTGGCATGTTGCGTTCCACAAGTGGTCGCCAGTTACCTTTGGGGGATTTTTTGGCAGCATCTCTGGCTACAAACAATATATTCACTAGCCCCAGGAGGCACATCAGAGAGCTGTGGTCTCATAGGGAAGAAGCTAAAGTGCTTCTTAGAAAGCCTCCACGTGAGGGCTTATAACCAGGTCTGAGGCATGTTGGGAAAAGGAAGAGATTGCACAGAAGACACCAGCATCTGCTGGAGGACCTAAGGCTGGAGGGAAGGCCCAGTTAGGGATAGTTCTCCATTCCTCCGGCAGATGCACAGTCTGCCCCAGCCCTCCGTCTTTAACCTGGCACGTCATTTACGGCCTCTTCCCGGGAAAGGAAGGTGGAGCACGCACAAGCTGAGGAGCTGAGACAGTGGAAAACCTGCAGTTGAGATGGTGCGTGCTCTGTGGAGGCGCAGAGTGTGTTTGATACCCAGGGCTCGCTCACCCTTGTGCTCAGGGCAAGCCTGGGCTGTCAGGTTTCACATTGCCGGCTGCAGCCAGCCCCCAGGAGGCTCCGAGGACCTGTGCCCGTGGCTGTGGACTTCACAGTGTGGCCGTCAGTTTGCCCCTTTATATCACAAGATTGAAAGCACCTCTTAGGAACATTCCAAGCAAAATCTCAACCATCAAGACTATTTTTAGTCAACTCGTTGAATCAGAACTCGCAGACCTAAAGTTCACTTCAGTGGAGATTTCCCACGTGGCTGCCCTCGGGGGGTTGTTATTGGTTTCAGTTATGGAGGGCACCCTCCTCGGCGTGGGCTTCCCCCGAGGCAGCTGGGCTCAGTTCGTTTTTTGCCGGGAGCTCAGCTTGAGCCACTGATGCTGCACAGGTGACTGACTGCCCGTTCTCTCTTTCTGTCCCTTGGCGTAGAGTTAACGTGGGCTGCGGGCCTGCGGAGGAGCGAGTGTTGCTAACAGGACTGCACGCAGTCGCAGACATTTACTGTGAAAACTGCAAAACCACTCTGGGCTGGAAATATGTAAGTATTGAGAAGTCTGGTGGGGAGAGGGGCATGCGGGGGAAGCCGAGAGCCTCGCTCTAGAAGGAACCTTTCTGTGGCCTGGGGGACTGTCTCTGACCAGGACGGGAACCTGGCCCCAAAGAGCAGCTCATGGCACACTCCTGTTGGCCACACGCGTTCTTCCCTTTTCACTGCTCTTCCCCTCACACCACCCCTGAGACAGACAGACGCAGACACACACCCCCTTTGCCTTTAAATAAATAATAACACTGGCACACAGCATTTCCTGACAGCTTACTATGTTCCAGGCATACATTATTTTATTTACTCTTCACAGTATCCCTAGAGGGTGGGTCATATTTTAACCCCTATTTTTAAAAAGTGTGTTTTTATTGATTTGCGAGAGGAAGGAAGAGAGAGAGAGAAACATCATCGATGAGAGAGAATCATTGATCGGCTGCCTCCTGCACGACCCCCCCCCCCCCCCCCCCCCCACACACACACACACTGGAGATGGAGCCCACAACCCCTTCATGTGCCCTGACCGGGAATTGGACTCTGACCTCCTGATTCACAGGTCGATGCTCAAACTCTGAGCCACACCAGCCGGCTTAACCCCTATTAAGGATGAGGACCCTGAGGCTGAGGGAGGTTAAGTAGTGCGTTCAATGTTATCTAGCCATTACCTGGCTAAGTAGGATAGGGGTCCAGGTCGTGGTCTGAGTGCAGACCAGTGCAGACCATGGTGGCTCTTTCATGCCCCAGTAGGTACCCCCAGAGCATCTCTAGTCCTGGGCCCTGTGCTCGGCGCCATCAAGCATTGGTAGTGCATGCCCGCTGTCAGCCATAGGCAGGGCTGGACTTTGCCAACCAGACATTCATCCCTTTGTTGCCTAACTCAGCAAGTATTTCCCACATCTTCTTGGTACCTAGGGAAGTCAGCAGTCCTGGGCCAGGGTGGGAGAGGTATGTGTGTTCTATGAAAATACTTGTGTTGTTGTTGTTGTTTTTACTGGGTGATCTTTCACAGAGCTCTCCTCTGCCCTTTCTGCCGCCGTGGCGGAATTGAACAATGAGTCTTCCTGTCTCTGGGAGGGCAGTTTGTCCCACATGCGATCCCTGACATTCCGCCCTGTCAGCTGCCTAGGGTCATGTCACCTACGTCAGGTAGGAGGAGCCTGCAGGAGTCCAAACTGCTGGCAGAAGGATAATGACCGTGTGGATGTGGGTTTGTTGTTGTAACACGTGTACCAGTCTACAGGGTCCGCTGGTAGGGGAGGTTGTGTGTCTGTGGGAGCAGGAGTAGAGGGGAAATCGCTGGGCCTTCTGCTCCTTTTTTGCTGAGAGTCTAAAACTGTTCTGAAAATAGGACTTCTATTTAAAAAGGATGCTGAACAATGGAAGCCAGGCATAAAAGTATGCTTGCATTTAAATAAAGTTTAAAAAAATATGCAAATCTTGAAACCGGCTGCAGGTGGAGTCTGTGATGGAGCAGCATGGACATCTCCCTTGAAACGTTTGGATTAGAAAGGAAAAGGCCTAGACGCTGTGTTTCCTGATGCCGGGGTGCTTTAGCCCCGCCTCCCTATGGTTGCCTCGGTGGTTCCTTCTGGGGGAAAACTGGCCTTGACGATTCAGCAACCCCCCCCCCCCCCCCCCGCCCCGTGTGGCCACTGGCCCTGCTGGGTGATCTGGGGGCCATGGTTCTGGGTTGATGACCCAGTAACGCTCTCCCCCTTCTCTTGGCTGTCTCATTCCTTTCAGGCTGTGCTGGGTGACAGACAGAGGATAAGTCTGAGTTGGTTGGTTTTGCTCCTAACTTGCTTCAGGGCAAATGATTCACTGCTTGACAGAGCTTTATTGAGAGCCTTTGTGCAGACACAAAAGAGAAGCTCTGTAGTCCTTGCCCCTGGGTGTTCACAGTCCTGGCTGGGGAGCAGAGCCACAGGTAAACCGAGGAGGTAGTGGGACGGGTAGAATGTGTGCATCTCTCTCCCCAAAACACCTGGTGATCCCCTCCGTGTGCCGGGCCAGGGCTCCAGCCTTCATCCTGATTTCTTCCGACCCGCACAACAGTCCTGTGAGATGTTTTCATTGTCCCAGTTTTGTACATGGAGAGTTTATCGTTTTGTACCTTGTACACGGTTAAGTGGCACTTCTGACACTGGGAAGCAGAGTGGAGCGCTCACTCTGGGGCGGAGTTCAGACTCCAGATGTGGTGCTCCGTCCACTGGAGCCCACAGTGGTGACATTTTGCAAATGCCCTGTGGCTTGGGGAGTGTTGGTGTGTGTGTGTGTGTGTGTGTGTGTGTGTGTGTGTGTGTGTGTGTGTTTTAAATAAGGATACACTCCCGCTTTCCTAGTTTTGTTTTTTCCTCTCCCCACCCTGAACACACTACTATGGGACAATAGGTCTTATTCCTGAACCACATTCTCTGCTGTATACACCTCTCTCTCTCCCTCTCTCCCTCTCCCTCTCTCTCTCTCTCCCTCTCTCTCTCTCTCTCTCTCACACACACACACACACACACACAGAGGGGGAATAATGAAGTGTCAAGGATATCACTGCTGAGCCCACAGCTCTTGTGTGTGTGGTGTTAGTGTATTTTCTGTTGGTGCCCCTCCCTCTCTACTCTGTGGAATGCGTCCTCTCACCCAAAGACTGGAGTCTGAACTCTCCTCCTGCAGCCCAAAGCCCTGCGCTCCAGCCCAGAAGGACCTCTCGTCAGTAGGGTTTAGTTACTAATATGGGGACTCGGGAGGACGAGCTGATTCCACTGCCTCTCTGCACTGACCTTAGGCGTGTAATGACTGCTCATCCACCAGCATGTTTTAGGCATCTGTGCCTGCAAATAGATAGCCCTCTGACCTCACTCCTGTGCAGGACTTCTCTCTGCGTGCGGCTTATCACAAGCTGGAAAGTCCGCAGTGCTGCAAGGTTAGGGTGGGGAGCTGCCAGGTACTTTGTGAGCCCCCCCCCCCCCCCCCGGAGGCCTGGCAGCTGGGTGGATTCATACAGCGCCCATGTCTCTGGAGAAAGGCAGAGAAGGAAAAGCAGACGTAACACATCTGACATAGAAACAGCAAGATAAGAAATGAAAAGACCTGCTTGGCCTCACCATACTTTGTTTCTCTCCCTGTCTTTTCTATAAGCCTAACAAAGACTAGTTTATTTTACTTTATTTTTTTAAATATATTTTATTGATTCTTTTACAGAGAAAAAGGGACAGGGATAGAGAGTTAGAAACATCAGTCAGCTGCCTCCTGCACACCCCCTACTGGGGATGTGCCTGCAACCAAGGTACATGCCCTTGCAAAGTCTAGTTTTAAATGATAACACAGACACTGTGTGAACACATCCATGGGGCAGATTTCCGGTTAGCGTCAAAAACTAAGTTCCCCAAGACGAAATATAGGGTGTCCCCAAAAGGTATACACATTTGTATACACAGATGAATGAAATGCACTCGTTCACTCGGCAGTTACTTATGGAAGGCCTGTCACGTGCCGAGCCGTCGACTTGGCGCTAGGGATGGGGCCATGAACAGAACAAAGGAAACGCCTGCCTCCCAGGAAGCTGATGTTGTCGTAGTGGGAGACGGACAACGCGCAGAAAGTGACACGCACTGCGGGGAGGGATTGCGGTGGAAGCTCTGGTCTTAAGTCGCTGAGTATTTGGCAAGAGCCTGCTGAGATGGTGACATTTGGGCAAAGACCTGAATGAGCAGAGAGCCTAAGCAATTCTGTTGTCAATGTGGAGGAAGCCCTTGGTGTCGCCCCGGTGTCATAGTTCATTGAAAGGGACGCGGGGTGCTTTCGTGGCGGGAGTTCTCTCCGTGAGTGTGGGTGAAGCGGGGCAAAGGCTTCCGTGCCTGCCACGGGCCCCGCCTTTGCTCCTGTGCCGCCAACGTCACCTGCTTGTCTTTCGTCACTGAGCATCTTTTCCCTTCCTTGTGTTTCCTAGGAACATGCCTTTGAAAGCAGCCAGAAATATAAAGAAGGGAAATACATCATTGAGCTGGCACACATGATCAAGGACAATGGCTGGGACTGAGCCGAGAGCCGCCGCCAGCCCGTGTCCGCGTGAACGCCACCCAACCGAACATTCTACCCAAGCGTGAGAGAGTGACTGGACACTTGGTTCCATCCATGTAGGGGCCTTGCCCCCTGGGGCATCCGCCCACCCCGACGCTGTCTTTCTGGTGACCGGCCTCTAAATCGCTGTCTCTCTGTCTCTTTGCTTTGTATCTGTTTGTGAGTTGATCCTGGCTTCTCTCTCTGTTCTCGTGCTGGCTGAAAACAAAACAGCGAAAGGAACAGACGCCTGACCGCATGGCGGCAGCCCACCTCGATCAGGGCCTGGGGCCCGCGTGAGAGCTGCCTGACGGCCTCTGGTCGGGGGAGCAGTGCACAGCGGGGTGTGAGCAAGAGGGAACTTGGAGGGTTCCAGGGTGGGCAGGGGACGGGAGGGGAGAGGTAGGGACAACATCGTGCTACTCCTGGAGACCTGGTAACTTAGGCTTGAAGTAACCAAGTTGTCTAAAAGGACAAAGAGAAAAAAATACCTCATGACCATGCTCTCTCCGATCAGAAGCTTCTGCTCCTGACACCACAGGTGCCCGGTGAGCAGGTGGGCACCAGAGTGGCCCTAATCCTAGCTGGCAGGACAGCGGCCTGCTTCTCCTGGGCCAGTCGGGGTGTCTTGGCGGCTGTGAGTGATTGGGGGGAAGCCCAGCTGGGTTTGGACGACTCTGGAGCCCCACCGCTCCTCTGGGTAATCTTCGTTTCCTCTTCAGCCACCAGGGGTGAGAGGAGGGGGGCTGCCATTTGCAATGGGTGCAAAAATCCAAACATCCCAAAGGCGGTGATCAGGAACCAGGTAAAAATCAGTAATTGAGGAGAACAGGGAACAAGAAGTCGCAGTTCGGGAGCCTCTGCAGAAATGGCTCAGCTATTGGGCTCCGAAAAAACCCTCCACGTAAAACCAATTAGCATTTCTGCGTGTCTGACCTTTCCCTGCCCCTCAGTGAGAGAAGAGAACGCCGTGGCAAGGAACGGGGTGTGGAGGGGCGAAGCTGGGAGTAGCTTGGCTTCGAACCATTGCAGGTCCGATGCATCTTCCTTCCATCTTTGGCGTGCAGCAGCTTCAGGAGGTCAGCAGTCCTCCGAACGTAGAGTTTTGGGTGGTTTTCTCCAGTTCTGTCATCATAGATTGTGGAAACCAAAGCCCCAAGGGTTGGAGCTTAGCGATCGCTTGAATGTGAGAGAGGAAACTGTCCGAATGGTCCAGTAGGGGGAGGGATCAGACCTGATGTCAAATGTCAAATTTTAATATTACCCAACAGCCCCGCTCTTCTCCTCCCTATCCAACGTTCATTACATTCGGTGAAGTGGAGAGCAAATCCCTGTGAGGCTCCTGAGAGAGGGAGGAGTTTGTTACACTTAATCAGCCCTGTGAAGTCTGTTCCACAGCCGCTTAGCCAGTACACAGCGCATGATGGAAACTCCTTGAGCTGAGCTCATTTCATTGCTTGGACTGAAAATATCATTGTTCAGATATATGCAGGTTATGTCAGGTAATCCTCAGTATCTCATTCTCCAGGTAAGGCTGATCCTATAGGAACATTCACCTTAGAAATCACAAATGAGTGGGTTCATGGAGACAAAGAGTCTATAAAATCGATTAACCAAGATTCAGGCAGCCAACCCAGGATTTTTCAGAACTGAACCAAATTCCCCTAGGGAATGGGTCGGCGGTGGAAATGCCTTTTTTGTGTGTCTGTGTGCCGACCACAGGATGGGGGCCCTGGGATGGCGTGGTCCTGCCGGCCGAGCTGGGCAGCAGGACAGAAGGCGGGGGGCTCCGGGCTCCCAGTAGACTGCCTCTGTAAGACTTCCGAGTTTTAGAAATGGAACTTTGTTCCCCAAAGCTTCTCGCACACGTCTTCGGTGCTTTAGTAGCCCTGGGAGATTTTGTTCTCCCCACGTTACTGAAAAGCAGACTGAAGTTCAAAAAAAAAAAAAAAAAGTATTGCATTTTTGCTCCCAGAGAAATAGTTCCTCTGGTTCCCAGGCCCAAGATCTCAAAAAATAAAATGTTTTTACAACTTTCACATTCCTCAACGGGCTTGCCAGCCCAGAAATCATAGATTCCCTTCAAGCCCCCTGAAGGTAGTGGCCTTCAGTTACGGATTTTGATTAGCCCCCTGGCTCAGGGAATGTCCTGGCTATTGATACTCCTCCCCATAGTAAGAAAACGGGGGCTAAACATGGGTAAGTGTTTTGTCTTTAAAAGTAAGAATGGAGTGTGACAACAGAAATCAGACATGAGGTGCCCTAGAATTTCCAGCAGAAGGAGACGGATGTGTCCCTCTTCTTCCTTGGGGATGGGGCCTGCACAGATCAGCCCAGGCTCCAATAAGACCCTGGTTTTGGTGGTGTTGTCTTTTTGTTATTAGTATTACCCATTGAGCATCCAGGGGTGGAGGGCACCATACTTGGTGCAAAAGATCTGAGAAAAATGTTGGTTTTCCCATAAACATAGAAAAACAAAAACCCAACTCATTGGGATTTCCCTTCGTGTCAATGAAACCAAAAGTGCTTCTTAAACCTTCAGCTCCATTCATGGCTTGTCTGCCTAACGTCTGGTGGCATCGGAGAGCCCTCAGCTGAGCAGTGGAGATGCATCAACGCATGGCCTCAGTCACTTCATTCTTTAATTTTCCTCACCAAATCATGGACTCAGAGCATAACCAAAGACCTTGTCCACTCACCCCTGGTAGGTTCAGGGAATTGGAGTTCGATGCAAAACTTCGGTGGGGTTGAGGGAGTCAGGAAGGGGAGAGGGAGGAGTGAGAAAGGAATCGGCCCAGAGTTCTGTGCCTCCAGCAGCTGCCTTCATTGTCAGCTGAAGTCCAGCCACAGACGCTCCAGTTCCATCCCAGGTCCTATGGCCTTGGTGGCCCTGGATTACACCCACCCCAGCCCCATCCCATCCTTGCTGTTCATCTCAGGCTGCTGATGGGCTGATTTGGCATGAGTCCAATTCAGCCGAAGTTGAAGGTCACAGATTGTCATCTGGGCCTGATTGAGTGGTGCCCCGACTCCGTGGACAGTAGTAAGATCAGGGACATAGGATGGAGGACATCTTTCCTGGCGGATCAGTGTGTGAAAAAGAGGCATCCCCTTTATACAAAGATTTTCACGTGGATATATATAAAAGAAACAGTTGCTTGTGAATATATACTTTTGTAAATAATATTTAATTTTTTAAATAATATATTTGGTGCTGTTTTCTCAGATCCCCTGAGAGCACTTTTTATTTTTCATTTTTAAATTTTATGGTTTTCTCTGCATTTCTTGAAGTATATTTTAAGGGAAACAGTGATCACCAATGTATTCTTTTTTTCGAAGAAAAAAAAAGAAAGATCTCTATCACATTAGTCTGGAGGCAATAAAGCAATGCCTTGCTGTATTTTTTCCCCATTGGAATGGACTCTACAGTACATTAGCAGGTTGAGAATCGAAGTATTTTCTTGCACCAGTATTGGCTAGAAAATAAAATAAATATAATCAAATAAATTTAGTAGCAGAGTGAAACAAATTGGAAAATTGGAATGGTGTGTGTGCGTGTAAAGTACTTTGGATTGTGCCTCCTGTTTTTTTTATTGGGGACACGATACCTATAGTTTACACCTTGGGCACATAAGGGTTTTCCTTCTCTTTCTCTCTGGTGATGGTTTTGTTCCTGAGCGGACCAACAGCACAAACCTCGGGTCTTGTTTTCCTGAGCGTGGCACTGTTGCTGGTTTATTCTCTTTTCTTTCCTTATGTGCTCAGCTTTTCCAGACTATGAAGGAAATCTGTGTGTGAAGATCAGGCAGAGTCAGATCTGTGTTTTTCTGAGATGTGAGTGTCTGCTTCACACATCTCGGGGCTCCAGTTATAGAAGCCACATCATGGTAAAACATCGGCTGGTTTGGGTTGAAAGAACAGTAAGGAAATAATGCACATACCTTGTTGGTAAGCAGCTTTTTTTTTAAAGGTCAGATTGCCCCAGGAAGAGGTTGAGAAATCAAATCTTGAACACAACTTACATGTTTTTTTAAAGTCTGCCTCAAATGAGAAAATGTGCTAATAATGGTGTAGGTAGAGGAAAGAGATGGTTAATTTTAAAAATTAAATTAAAGACATGAAATCTGCCAGTAAGAAAAGGTAAAGCAAGAAGAAGCAAGCTCTTCTAATTTTACCAAATTCTATCTGCCCATACGTTTTGTATAAAATTTCAGTGAGAGTGAGAGTTCCCTTCTCCAACTTGCAGAGACGATCTTTGAATACAGAATCTATTTATGCTTGTGTTTACAAACTATTTGTTGGGTTTGGGTTTTGTTACTTTCTTTTGTTTATCTTTTTGTTTTGTTTTGTTGTTGGTTGTTGGCATTTTTCAGGTCACTTTGCTTTAATAACAAAGATGATTATTTTCAAATAATTTGTCTTCACCTTTTCTGTATTTGTACATAGTGGTTCAGTATTAGAGAAAAGTGCATTGTTTCTGTCATATTTCCAATCTGTGTTGGTGCTCATTTGAGAAAATAAAGTTTTCAAATATGAATTCTCTGGAGAGCTCATCTGTCTTAATTGACCCAGCCAGTTAGATCTTGACATTTAATATTTAAAGTAACCGTAAGGCCTGCAGGACGTCACCCCACTCACAGACCTGTCAACTGAGGCGTTATTTTCTCCAAGGACAGTTGGCCCATTCATAATAAAAGTCAGGTCTCCTCCTTATCTGCAAATGTTCCTCCTGGCTTCAGATATCAGAAAAGCATGAGTGACCGTTATCGTTTCTGTCTATTCAGTCCATATTCTTAGCTTTTCTGTTTATACCGGTTTCCTTGGAAATAGGAATGCATTAGGGAAGGGGGGGGGGGTGGAACAAAAGAAAATTATGTCAAAAAGAGGCAGCAGGATCTCTGAATTGACTAATCAAGTCTTCTCACACATCGAACACATTTATTAAACACCTTCTATTAGATTCCAGGCACGAGGTGAGGCAAGTTAACATCCTACCAATCAGCTGGTTTTGTTTCCCAAGTGCCTTACCTGCAGCCTCGCCCACAGGCACACGTCTCCCAGAGCCAGCTGTAAGTACAGTTTTGTATTCTGGTGCCTTCGTGTTGCAGTGCAAACACCTTTGCCCGGACATCATCCATTTATGTTATATCCTAAGCACTTTTTCCACAGCTTGCCTCCCTAAATCACAAGGAGGGAAAATAGGAAAGCCACACGAGTGTGTGGAGGTGTTGGTGTGTTTTCACATTGGTGGTAATATTTTAAGAGCCTATTCCCCCATCAAATAGGAAATCCCTTCTCTACTTCCCTTGAATTTTCACCTACCCCTCTGGGCCCAGCCGCTGTTGACTTTTAGTTGTCCTTGGGTGTGCTATTTTCCTGTGACCTGATTTGCCTCAGTGGATGCGCCTGTTATCGTTTCATTCTTGTTTGCCTTTGGCAGACAGGGAGGAGAGGAGATAACATGTGCCGGAGTCAACCAGTCTCAAACCGGCGATCTTTGGGTCCTCCCCCTTCCCAGCTCTTCTACCCCCAGCAGTTATCCTGTTCCCGATGACACTGGGAGAAAGTACAGAGAGCACCAGGGCCCATTGGGTGCTTTGCCTACAGGATCTCACTGAGGATCCTTGCAATGAGCTACTTCCTCTCATCATCCCAGGAATCCTCACCATCCCGCAGGAAAGCCGATTTGAAATTAAATATTGACTATTCCTATTCTATAGATGATGAAATTGAAGTTTTGCAAGGTTTCGTTGCTAGCCACAGGGTCTTGCCCTATGCTGTGTTCCCAGTTTCATTCTGTGTTCTTTCCATATGCTGTGTTACCAATTTCATCCTCCAACCTTAACCTCTAGTGAGGCTCACAGGACACTTTCCCAGTCTGCCCACGTGACTGCTTCATAGGTAAGGGTTTAGGGAATGAAACTTAAAACATTAAAGTCATCAAAGCCACCAAAGTCAGTGCTACCTGAATAAGATTGTATATTCCGTAGCTGAACATAAGTGGGGCTTTGTTGTTTTTAAATACTCTGTAATGGATTACATATATAATCCTTGGCCCCTCGATTAATAGTAGGTACTTAATATGGTTTGGTGAACATCGAATTAATGTGGGTGGGGGAGAGTTAACAGCTTTAAACAAAATCTGTTCAACGTGTTAGAATCCCTAAGAGGAGAATGGCGATGAGGTTAGCCTGAAATGTTTTCTATGTGAGCTCATGGTTACACCATGAGCGATCAAATTGTTATTTGCATGTATTTATTCACCAAGCATTTTTTGACATAATATGTGCCCCGTCTAGTCAGGAAACTTAACCCCAGGGAGCAGAAAGTCAGAGGCACTAATTGTGCAGAGTGGGAAACAAAGGGCTATGATGCATGGCCCTCCCTACTGTTGGCCAAATATCCAGCCATGACCCTCACAGGCAGCTGTTTCCTGCAGAAGCAATTGCTCATAAATCCTTTTATCTGGACCCAATAAATGTCCTGGAGCGGCACAGGGCAAGCTCTTGGAGTTAGAGCACAGGGCTAGCCTCAAACACCTGCTTCCCTTGGTAAAAAGGAAATATACGGCAAGGGCCCAGCCCAGTGCCTGGGATATAGTGAGGAGTCAATCATAAAGTAATTGTTATAACAGCTTGTTCAAGTCTATTTTGAATTGGAAGTGGGATAAAGAAGACTATTGTTCTTAATGTACATTATACGATTAATTTTGCAACGATCCTATGAAGCAGATATCCCCGTTTTACAGAAGAGAGACTAAGGCTCAGAGAGTGTGGATAACAAGCCTGTGGAAGAGCTGGGACTTTTTAGCTCTTGTTCTGATTCTAAGCCTACACCCTATCGGTGGCCCCAGCTTGCCTCTCAGGAAAGGGAGTAACTACCAAATAGGAAACTTACTGGCAGATGTAGTTACACACCCAAAATGTCATGGGTATTTTGTTTTTGTTAATGTTTTCTTCCTTTTTTTATGAAATGGAAATTCTGGCTTTTCCAGTGGAAACCAAGAGCTTAGAATTGAGACCAGGGTTGAGTTGTATCACACCTTTGTTTTACAGGGTTCCAGGCCTGTTGATTGCAGTGCCTGTTGATTTCATATTTCTTAGGAGGGGAAAAAAAAAATGTTGCTTTCAGTTGCTGGCTGCTTTAAAGGATAAAAATCCAAAAACTTGCCCATGGAGAAGTGACTCAAGTATCCTAACATATGACAACATCTTCATGGGGCCATTCGGGACCAACTCTCCAGACCAGCTTGGACCAAGCCAAGGATTAAAAGTTCATGTCACATGAAGATACTTCTAATTCCCAAGTGACATGGGATCATCTTAATGAGAGAATAGCCAGAGATGCTGAATTTCTGAAGGCATTAGCAAATTATTTGAGAATTCTCACAGAACAGTTCTATTTCATTTTAAATTAAAATCATGTTAATGACTTATCCCAAGCTCAGACTTGAGCAGGGTCAAGTAGAACGAAGGTTGGATCTGCCCTTGGACAGATGGGGGTTTTAAGCCTGATTGATTGCATGCTTCTCCGTCCATCACTTTGAGGAAGTCACAGCCATTCTCAGGACCAGTTCCCATCATCTGTAAAAAACGTAAGTTATTGTGAGGATCCCAGAACTGCCCAGCACATTGCCCCATCAAATAGGCTTTCGCACGTGTCATTGTCTTTTTTTGTTGTTGTTGAGTGACAGGAACTCACTGTGATGGGCACTGCTGGTGCATAGGATTTTAGGATCTAACATTCACCATCTAACCAACCTCTACGAAGGAGACTAGGAAACCAACACTCGGTCATGGACCAGGTAAGTACCAGAACTGGACCTGAAACCCAGTGCACCTCGCCGGTCAGGTAAGGGGTCCCTGCACCACATGACTTGCTTCCACTTCTAGAGGAGAATGTGTACAGTTATGGGAAGAAGAAGAAAAGCATCAGCTAGAAAAACATCCTTGAATTTTAGGACCTTGCTTGAAATGGTTTGTAGTAACCATCATTGGCGGTCTTCAGTAAAGCAAGATTTGCTCATTATCCTGGCATTTTGGTCTGATGTGCAGGCCACAGAGGGGAGAGGAAGCCGAATGCTCCTCGGCTCACTTGCATCCCTGGCCTCCCCTGGACTACCCGCCTCTGATTCCAAGCCACTTCTCCAGGGCAAGGCCATTGCAAGCATAGCAACCCAGCAGGCGCATCCAGGGATGTTTATTTATGGCTTTAATAATGGAGTCTCTTGGGAAATTTTTGGTTTCCCATTCCCAGAAGCAAAAATGCATCTGCAGAATGTTCTTGAAATTTATTACTGTTTATGTTTTTTTTCCTACCACCACATTCTCTGAGCCCCCTTAATCGAGTTGAAACTGTCCCTTGGCAAAAATAGGATCGCTTGAGTGATCATTTGTTTGGCTGACATGTTCTATACCAGACCCGCACAGTGTAGAACGGAGAGAAAAGAGGTTGATGGTGCTGCTGATCATTATGTGAACATAATCCTATGTTGAACTTGCCGCGTTTATTACCAAACTGCCACAGGTCCAATGGGAGTTTGTTTTAGCTTTGTCCCCTTCCCAGTCCCTTGTGTCCAGTCTTTGGGAAACAGCACCCATGAGTCCCGGAGGCACTCAGGCTTGAGGTTGTTTCTATGGTGACGGGACATGCCCAAGGTTCACATTTCATTTCATTTTATACCTAAGTGATATTCTAAAGAAGTGGTACCATCTGAGGCTGGAGGATTGCGGAAAGGGAGTGCCCCTGATCTGGGGCCTTAGTTCTAGGAGGGACTCTGGGAGTTTCTGCTTAAGAGAGGGTGTGGGTATTCATCTTGCAAAGAAAAGGTTGGAATTTCCGCAGAGAAGACTGGTTTGGACCTGTTGTGTCCAGTGCATCAGAGATTTCATCTTGCCTCGGGTAGACCTCGGTTTCACCCGAGGGAGACTCTCCTGAGAAAGCAATGCCATGAGCAGAAGGCAGGCAGACGCACCATGAGAATGTCTAAAATCCTGCCTGCCTGTGGGCAGGAGACGACCAGGCTCTAGTTACTGTGTGACCTTGAATAGGTCGCTTATCTTCCAGGGCTCAGTTGACTTGCCTGTGAAAGAGGCTCGTAAGGACTGAGTAAGACAATGTGTGTAGAAGTGCCTAGATCAGTGGTTCTCCACCTTTCTAATGCCGCGACCCTTTAATACAGTTCCTCATGTTGTGGTGACCCCCAACCATAAAATTATTTTCGTTGCGACTTCCTAACTGTAATTTTGCTACTGTTATGCATCGTAATGTAAATATCTGTGTTTTCCGATGGTCTTAGGCGACCCACAGGTTGAGAACCGTTGCTGTAGAGCCTAAGACCATCGGAAAACACAGATATTTACATTACGATGCATAACAGTAGCAAAATTACAGTTAGGAAGTCGCAACGAAAATAATTTTATGGTTGGGGGTCACCACAACATGAGGAACTGTACTAAAGGGTCGCGGCATTAGGAAGGTGGAGAACCACTGGCCTAGATGAAGCCTGGCCATCTAGAGCTAGAGATTCTCTGACTGGCTTATTTCACTGAGCATAATTTATAGATGGCAACAATCACAGTTGTGCAGTTCTGTGAGGTTTGACAAAACTCAACAGTATAGAGTCATGTAACTAATCAAGACACAGAATATTGCCATCACCTTTTTCAAAAATTTCTTTCATGTCCTTTTTATAATGAACCCCTCCCCTCCCCCGCAACAACCACTGATCTAGTTCTGTTCCTATCGTTTTGCCTTTTCCAGGATGCCATATGTTATGTAGCCTTTGAGTCTGGCTTCTTCAGCATGTTTTAACATAATGATTTGGAGCAAGCATGTCAAACTCAAAGGCTAACATGGGCCAAATGAACAAGGTTTAAATTTATGTGGGCCGCAAAAAAAACCCAAAAGCTTCAATTTTCATAGAAACGTAGGTTTATTTCGTTAGAGACATGCTGAATACAAAGGGCTGAAATAAATGAGTAATTGTTAACATAAAATAATAGAACATTTTAATAAAAATTAACATTTTTTTCTTGAACATTAACTTACCAGACACTGAATAACTGCACAAATTAATAAGCGTAACGCAAATAAACCTATTTTTCTTGTTCTCTGAAAGCGAATTATTTCCTGTTGCACACACCAAACAAGTCAGTACAAGACTAATGACGTGGCAATCGGCTGCTAAAATATTCGCTGCTGGTATTAGTGGAGAGAAAAGGTGCGCCAACATATAGGCACATAAGGGAAATGAATGCAACACGATCATAGTCATCAGTCAATTGTGAACATTGTAGTTCATTATTAATAATTATGAATAATAGGATATTATAAAAATGAAGTTACAAAATTTTTATTAAAACCCATTATATTGGCAGGGCTGCAAAAATATTCATTGTGGGTCGCATGCGGGCCGTGAGTTTGACATGCTTGCTTTAGAGACTCATCCATGTTGTTGCATGAATCAGTAGGTCATTCCTTTTCATCTTTGAAAAGTATTCTATTGTATGGATATACTGAAGTACGTTCATCAATTGATGGACATTTGTGTTGTTCCCAGTTTCTGGCTATTATGAAAAAGCTGATACAAACATTTTCGGACAGATTTGTGTGTGTGTTTTCACTGCTCTTGAGTAAATTACTAAAAGTGAGATTGCTGGGTCATATGGCCAAAGTTTGCATCCCTACCAGCAGTGCCTGAGAATTCCAGTTGCTCCACACCCTTGTCAGCACCTGGAATGGTCTATCTGTTTGTCAGTTTGTTTATTCTGATATATGTGGATACTCATTTTTTCTTTCTTTTTTAATAAATTTTTCCCCCAGATATGTTTTTATTGATTTTAGAGAGAGCAAGGGAAAGGGATTGAGAGAAATGTGGAGAGAGGAACATCAATCAGTGGCCTCCTGCATGCCCCCTACTGGGGATGGAGCCCGCAACCTGAGCATGTGCCCTGACTTGGAATGGAACCAGCAACCCCTTGGTTGATAGGTTGATGCCCAATCACTGAGCCACACTGGTCAGGCCTCATTTTTTCTTTGATTTCTATTGCCACATTTCTCCCTTGGGATAAATGTATAGGAAATCCTACCTGACCAAACAAGTAAAGAGTCAAGAGGAAATTTAAAAGTGACTTCACGTAATAAGCAAAAATATCCTTTGCTTCATAAGAAAACATAAAGACAAGAATGAAAAATAAATGAGAGCAGATGGGTGTTGGGAACAGGGACCCAGGTATGGGATCTCCTAATCTTTCCAATGTGATTCCTTTTTGTCACCCATGTAGGTGGGAAGCATACCCTTTGGCCACATATTCTGATTAATTCATTTGAAAAAATCCACTTTGCTCTTGGCACAGATTACGAAACTGACCTCTTTTTGGTAACTCCTATTTTCCAACCTAGTCTCCTATAAACCAGAAATGCCGGTTCTTGCAGGAAGATGACTGGGATGATAACATTGCTAAAATAGCCGCATGTAAAATGATAATAAAAAAAAATTGCACATTCAAGGGAAAACCTCACCCTTGACCCAGAATTATGTTATTCCTTAGTTCTTTAATAAGTAATTTGACATGAAAAGTCTTTGAATTCCTCTGAGGAATCGTCTTGTTCTTTTCCTTGTCACTCCTCATTCACGTCTTTGGCACACACATTTGCAGGATAATCTTGCAATTTATAATCTCAGCCATTTGGTTCAAGACTCTCGTGAGACAGTTATGACCTCTAAATGGGACTGTGTGAACCAAGATCTAGAAAAATCAGGTCTGAAATAAAGACTACAGCCCCCTCCTTGGGCATGAGATTAGAAAGGAAGGCATTTCTTTCAGCGGGGCACACTGGGGCTGTTTCCCCAGGGCTGCTTCTCACACACCTCTGTGCAACCCACAGAAGGAGCCAAACAGCCCACAGCCTACCCCCCTGAGGGTCTGCACGTCCCCCTTCCTTTCCTCCAAGGAGAAATCGCTGCTTGTATCCAAAACTGCCTACACCAATCACCTCTGTTTCACCAAGTGCAAGGGAGAACACGGGACCAGAGGGGTGAAAACTGTGAAGAATTCAGGTAATCTGCTGACTGGTTGGCAATGCTTCCTTTTGGTTTCTAGGCAATAAATCATGACTCCCAAGCAAAAGGCTATTCCTGGTTTCAGCCATTACCTGCATCCATATTCCCCAAGGCCCGGTATCCAGGGCGACCCAAGACTATGGCAAATGCAGAGCCTGCTGAAATGGAGCATCCGGGCTTGAGACGCGGACTCTAGACATTTGGTTCAAGAAGTGGTGGTGACACAATGGGGTCAAGCGAAGCTGTCAGGAAAATAGCTATTAATAATAATAGCTCACGTGTATTGAGCGCGAGCTCTGTGCCAGTCACCTTCACACTAGTCCTATAAAGTAGGTCCTGTTATCAGCCTGGCTTTACAGTAAAGATCAGTGAGATGGTGACTTCCCAGAGGCCCACAGCTGGCTGGAGGGTAGAGCCAAGTTTGAAACCCAGGTAATGTGTCTCTGAAGTCTTCCTTCTGAACGGCTCTATGTTCTGCCGACAACTGGAACCCCATTGCAACAAAAACCTCCAGGTGGATAAGCCTGGCAGTGGGAAAATGTGAGGACAAAAATGTCTCCCAGATTTCAAAATCTACCCCCTCAAAAAACACACAAATTCAACAGGTCATTCATTTCACAGAGATTTAGGAACATGCACAGATGCTGGGGATGCAACCGTAACAAGATAACTATGGCTCCTGCCCTCTTGGACCTTACAATCTTAAAGTTGGTAAAGAGAAAATTACCCTTGAAAAAATGATGTGTTTCCTCAGAGGTATGAAGGGGAAATACCAAGGAGGAAGAGATGCCTAAGTCTGATTGTGAGAGTAAGAAGACTTCACCAAGGAGGCATCTTAGGGGTTGAGCCTCAAAGAATAAAGAGTAATCACTGAATGGATAAGGTATATGCACACACTTGCGTGTTTGTGTGTGCCTGTGCACACGTGCTCATGCGTATGGGGTGGGGGTGTTGCACAGAGGAGAAAAGGAAGAAGCATTCTGGGCTCAGCAACAGCCCAGCCCCGGTATCCAAACAGCACGTCTGGTAATGCCTGGAACACAGGGCTCAAGGGAAACAGCAGGAGAGGAGGATGAGGCTGCACAAGGAAGTCGGGTCTTAAAGGGCCTTGTAGGGAGTTTGGGCGTTAACTCCCAAGCAACAAGAAGCCATTAAAGGACTTTGAGCAGAAGCAGGGCATAGTCAGATGGACATCAAATTTCAACGTGGCCAGTTATGGAAGGAAAGATTAGAGAGAGGCAGAGGGGCTAGGTGAGGGCAGGGAGGTAATGGAGGAGGATGTTGCAATATTGTAGATGCCTAACTAAGGGCTGTGTCCACGGAGATAGAGTGGAAGAGACAGATGAGAGTATGATTAAGGAGACAGGATCCCTGGGATTTGAAGACTGTACAACCATGAGGTGGCATAGTGGTTAACCACACAGGCTGTGGTTCCAGACTGCATTGGTTCCATTCACTAACTAGCGGTGTGACTTGGCCAAGCTACTTGAATCCATTGGCCTCCGTTTCCTTATAGAAAATGAAGATAACAGTACTTACGTCATTCGGTAAAGATCAAATGAGATCCATGTGCCTAGAACAGTATCCAGTAAGTGCTCAACACATTTTCTATTTGTGTCATTTTAGTGAGAGGAGGGGATTGATCTCGGCTGGGTCCTGGGTCCTTACCTGCGTCACCATGGCGCCAGGAACTAGGTGCACGGTCCTCTCCATGAGCAGGCAGCGGTCTGATAGAGCACCCACTGAAGGCCTTGCCAAACTAATCGTAAGGTAAGCCGAGCAAGTGGTAAGCCACACTCCTGAGTAGCTCCAGGTTCTGGGCTGTCTGACTCACAGCAATATTTTCTTCCTTTGTTTTGATTAAAGTTCTCAAAAGATAGTTTTCAAACATCAAAAATATTTCGTGTGGCCCTAGCCAGTTTGGCTCAGTGGATAGAGCGCAGGCCTGCGGACTGAAGGGTCCCAGGTTCGATTCCAGTCAAGGGCACATGCCTGGTTGCAGTCTCGATCCCCAGTAGGGGACGTGCAGGAGGCAGCCGATCAATAATTCTCTCTCATTGATGTTTCTTTCTCTCCCTCTCCCTTCCTATCTGAAATCAATAAAAATATATTTTAAAAATATATATTTCATGTGATCCTAAGGCTCTTAAAGTAATACCAGATCACTTGGGGCGGGAGGCAGGGGGTGGGGGGGAGAGGAGGTAGGGAAGATACTAGGAAATGCTCCCTGGAAAGATAATTTTTTCAAATTTCTAAGCTGTTTTTTTTTTTTAATTTAACAAAGCTTTCTGGAACTTTCTATGCCCCCCACCCCCACCCCCAAGCGAATTCTAGCTCCTCTGAATTCCTGCGAGTAACCCTAGTGGGAATTTATGCTTGGCTCTTCTATTTTTTCCCTTTCAGGGATAAATCTTTCCATTTTGAAAATGTGCCACTTTCAGAGAGACACTTTGATACAAATGATTTTCATTATGTGATGCTTCCTTCTGCCAATTAATCCATTCATGTATCCTTTGATCCATCTATCCACCCAACCACCCATCTGCCCTCCCACCCACCCATCTACCATCCGGACTATGTGACTGTTGTGTAGTGGTGAGGAGCATAGGAGTTGGAGCCAGACACACCACTGTTACGCTTTACCACTTAATAGCTGTGAGACTGTCCTATATCCTCTCCGAACCCAACTCCCTGTTTGTAAAATGAGGGTTCAAGCAAGTATCTCCTCACAGTTCTCTTGTGAAGATTAAATGAGCGAGACTATAAAGTACGGAGCACAGTGCTGGGTATGTATTGAACAATCAATTATTGGCAGTTGCTTTTATTGTTCTGCAAGCTGTACATTGAGCATACAATAGTGAACAAGAGAGTTAGGGGCCCAGTTCTCAGGGAATTTACAGTCTAGAGGAGGATAAAGATGTGAAATAATCTCTCAAACAATCCCATCTATTCAACAGCACTACTGTCCTCCCAGTTTAGTAGGTTCAAAAATCTAGAAGTTATCTTTGATTCCTCTTTTTCTATCACTCCTCCCTCTCCCCATATCTAACCCACAGGCAATTCTTGTTGACTCTGTCCCCAAAATATATTTCCCACCTGGCCAGTCTTCACCATCTCCAATGCTGCAACCTGGTTCAAGCCACCATCTGCCCTTGCCTGGACTCCTACAGCAACCTCCTTAACTCGTCTCTTTATTTTCACTCATGCCACTTACAGCACATTTCCAAGAAGAGCTGCAGGGATCTTTTCAAAGCATAAAGTAGACCTTGCTGGGCCTCAGCTCAAAACGCTGCAATTACAGTAAAATTTAACCTTCAAGGCCTCATACTCTGCCACCTGCAGTTTCACTACCCACAACCACCTGCAAATTATTTCTGAGCCTTGAACACTCCAAGCTTGTTTCTGCTTGGAGACTTTGCCCTGATGTCTCTGCTGCTTAGGATGCTGTCTCCCATCCTCCCGTGTCTGGCTCCTTCTCATCCATCAGGTCTCAACTCGGATGTCATCTCTTCAGAGAGGACTTCTCTGGCCACCCTACCTCATTACCCCTCCACCATTACTTACTATACTGGTACCTTGTTTTAGTTTCTTTTAAATATATATAAAATTGATTTCAGAGAGGAAGGGAGAGGGAGAAAGAGATAGAAACATCAATGAGAGAATCATTGATTGGCTGCCTCCTGCATGTCTGCAGGCCAATGCTCTATCCATGGAGCCAAATTGGCTAGGGCTTGTTTTAGTTTCTTCTTATTGCTTCTTTCTTTCTTCTTTTCTTTTCTTTTTTTTCTTTTCCTTTCCTTCCTTCCTTCCTTCCTTCCTTCCTTCCTTCCTTCCTTCCTTCCTTCCTCTCTCTACTCTCTCTTCCTGCCCTCCCTCTCTCTCTCCTATATGCCTTGAATGGTACTCAGCACATAGTAGGTGCTCCATAAGCATTTATTGGATTAATGATTGAATGAGTGACATAAATACAATGAACTGTGTGAGATCCCTGGAGCAGTACTGCTGGGGCAGTGTTGGTGACGGCTGCTCAGCTCTGTATTGGAGATTCCCATCTGTCTGAGCTTCAGATCAGTCATGTCCGATAGCAAAAACTTGGACTAGAGTTTTCTCAGAATTCTTCCCAATCAGAGATTCTGGGATCCATGTCCTTTACCATGTCCTGAAGTTTCCTCCTTTCACCTGGTTCTTAGCAATACACAAATTAAAGAGTTACAAATAGATAGTGAAATGTAGGCCTGGCCGCCATTCTTTTTGTTCGTTTTTTTTAATATATTTTTATTGGTTTTTAGAGAGCAAGGGAGAGAGATGAGAGATCGAAACATCAATGAGAGAGAAATATTCATCAGCTGCCTCCTGCATGCTCCCTACTGGGGATCAGACCCACAACCTGGACATATGTCCGGACCAGGAATCAAACCAGTGACCTCCTGGTTCATGGGTCGACGACATTCAACCACTGAGCCACACCACCCGGGCTTGGTCACCATTCTTAACAGAACAATCATTCACCTTCCTAAAAGGCACTGGCAAAATTCGTCAGGTTATTTATATCTGATATAATAACAAAGACTCTCATTTACAGGGTATCTATTACATTCCATCGTTTTGCCTACCTCTTGGCTAATTCTTACACAAACTCTGCAGACTAGGTATTATCCTCCTCCTCATCTTGCATATAAGGAACCCGAGGCCCAGAAGAGACTCTTGACTTGCCCAAGGTCACAAAGTTGGTAAAGGTGAGAGCTGTGATTCCAACCAGGTCTGTCTGTCTCCAGTGCCTGGGCTGGTTCCAAGCCGTCTAGAGGGCCAACTCCTTAAAGCAGGGGGTAGATGGCATTGATATCAACCTCACGGATGCTAATTTGGGAAAACAACCTTGAGATAAAGAGTTCTAGAAAGAAGACACTATAATTAGCCTGCTGGCCCAGCCGGAATGGTGAGTTTTATCTACTGCAGGTCAAAGCTATTGGCTTCTGGAGATTCAAGGGCAGGATTGTGGGGGCCTTGGAGAAAACTGTTTTCAAAGACAGTGAGCCCATGAAGGGCTTCTCTGGGCTGTGCCCGGTGGGGCAAAGTCCTCACAGTGAAGAGAGCATGCTGGGGACCAGGAACAAGGAAGAGCTTATAGAGATACAAGTGCCAGAAAGGCCCTAGACAGAGTCCAGATGGGTGTCTGGGAGTGGGAGGGTGGGGGGTTGGGGAGAATGAAAAGAAAAGTAAATATATCCACAGAAGAAGACTTGGAAGAAAGATTTTGTATCCCCCTTTCTTCTCCCAGAATCTTCTGCACTGCATCCCTGGCTGAGGTACCCTTTCCTCCTTCTTAGGGCTGTTAACAAACATTCCCAGTTTGAGGTGTGGAAAAGGGAATATTAACATTCAGGTGAACAGTTTGCAGATGGGGAAAGGCAGCTAGTGGAATACCAAGAGTACATGCCTGAAACACAGGGGAGGCAGCCTTTTATAAAGTTACCACCCATTCTTGATTGGTCCAATTTTTATGCAAATGAAGCTTCAAACCAATACAGTTCTGATTGGTCAGTTTAGATGCAAATGAGGATATAATTATACAGTCCTGATTGGACAGGGCAAGTCTCAGTTCATTGGTCGAAAGACAAAACCAGGAATTCTCTCATGAGAGTTAACTCAGAGGGCAGGAGGCTGAAAGCTCAACCTGTGGCTTTTCCCTGAAATGAAGAGTGTGTGCGTGAGCAGCTTCTGACGCACACAATGGCTGCTAGCCTCTGGTTATGAGTTTGGGCCCAGTTAACCACAAGAAGTCCTTCTTGGAAGATATATTTCTTCTCCAGGTTCACAGAGCCTTGCATTAACTAGGAGAGAAGGGAACTTCGCAGAGCAGTGAGGGGAGACCATGGGCGACTGCCACTGAAGCACCCCTCCCCACTCAACGAGTCCTTAAATGTCACCCCCCTGACCCTCTCATCTAAATCAGACACCTTCCCCACCACCACATTCTCTACTACCATACCTGAGTACATCTCCCAGTTGCGTTTATCACAATATGCTATTACATAGTAATTGTCATATTCATTGTCTGACTCTCCTCCTAGGGCAGACACCATCTTTGTTTTCTTCAGCAATTCAGAACCCAGAACCGTACTGGTGTGAATAAATGTTCAAGAAGTATTTGTTCAGGGACTGAAGGAGTGAGTAGTGTCAGGTGACTGATGCGTAAGTTGGGTGGTCTCTGTTGCATGTCAGTGAATCCCAGGGTGCTCACCCCTCTCAACGTTCGCATACACTGTTGATACAATCATGTGGAGTGTTAACGACAAGGCTAGGTCCCAGGGGAAATAAGGACCATCCCCAAAGAGGTGTCCTGGAAGTCCTGCTCCTTTGCCTACTGAGGTGAGGGCAATTTGAGGCTACTTTTGTGAATATGAGCCTAAGTCGGTTCAGCCCCAGCTCTCTCCTCGCCTGCACCAGCCCCAGTCAGTGCCCAGTTGGGGGCGGGTCATGCTGGGACTTGCCCCACTTGGTGCTGCCAGGAGCGCTGGCTGGCGCCCATCAGATATGTGCCTGCTGTTGGTAACCAGGGAGGAAGCAAGCTGTAGCAAGAACGAAGTTTGGCACCCCACCCTCCCCCCACCCCATCCAGACTTGAAGCAGGCAGCTGGGTTGAAGAGACCCAACTTTCTGCCATCGAATGAGCAGGCGTTTGGGGAGCACATTGCTTCTCAGCAGGTTGGAATACAGGGCATGTGTGATATTTGGTTTCTCCTTTGGCCTTGCTGATAGCGGGGTTCACCCTAAGGTCAGGCCGACCTGCTCCTTTTACAGGGGACCTTGAAATGTAGATAAGCACACAGCAGTGGCACAGACCGACACCCTTCCCTAACCTTCGCCTACCCATTCTTCCTCTTTTTCTACCCCCTCCAGCAATCATGCTCTTTTATTTTATTTTTTTAATTAAATTTAATTTTTCCATCACCATTTATCCCCTCTCTTCCTCTTCCACCTCCACTCATCCTCCCCATCCCCCACAATTACCACACTGTTGTCCACATCCATGAGTTTTTTGTGTTGTGGTTTTTTTTTTTTTTGCTCAATCCCTCCACCCCACTGCCTACCTATTTTTAAAAATATATATGTTTTTATTTATTTTAGAGAGAGAGGAAGGGAAAGGAAGAGATAGATAGAAACATTGATCAGAGAGAAACATTGATTGGCTGTCTCCTGCATGCCCCTTACTGGGAAATTAGCCCACAACCCAGGCATATGCCCTGACCTGGAATTGAACTGGCGACCTCTTGGTGATTGGGTTGATGCTCAACCACTGAGCCACACTGGCCGGGCCTACCTATTCTTCTTAATGCCAGTACTGGTTTATGAACTGTGAGACTTCTGATAAATGGACCTAGGAGACTCCTCACTGTGGCCTTAGCAAGGCACATTACAGTCCAGATCGGCCTCTCATTGTGACTTTTCAGTGGAATGAATCTAGAGAAGGGAAGCAAAGTTCTATGTGTTCCCACCAGCCTTTATGTCAGAGACGCTGATACTGTAGCTCTGCACACTTGGAGATGCTATCTTTTTTTTTTTTTTTCCACGAGTGTGGCCTGGATGGCCTTGGTTTGCACTCACATTTCCCTCCCTTTTATTTTCTGGACCATTTATTGAGCATGTACTATATTCCAGGCACTATACTAGGCATATTTTCCAAAGCTGGTCTCCTTTAATTTATATTAACACCATTTCGGGAGAGATTATTGCGTCTTTTATATACATGAGAAGATGGAGGCTCCAGGTTCCAGAAAGGTAGGAAATGTACTAACCCTCTCAGCTAAGAGGCTGAGGCAGAATTTGAACCCGGTTTCTGGCTCCTGAACGTGAGCGTTTTCCCCATCCAGGCCCACAAAGAACAGGAATGCTGAAACTATTACAGGGTGACCCGACGACATTGCTTATCAGCATAAATCTAACACTAAGAATTGTTTAACCTTAATCAATAAAGTAATTAAAAAAATAAATTAAAAAAGAAACATACAAAAAAAAAAAAGAATTGTTTAGCGTGTCTGCTTCTCCTGGGGAGACAGAGGAGGGGAGGTGGCTTAAACCTTTCTGGATGGGACAGTGAGCTCTTGGCAGCCTGTCCCATCCAGAAACCCAAGCCTCTCTAAGTAGGCCACCTTGTTACTGTAGTGTCAGAGAAAAGCTGACCTTGGTAGGGACTCACTCCAGCTGGGCCCACAGCTTCCCTCCAGGGGAGCTGAGGGATCTGCATTCTTGCATAAGAACCACACTTTTTCAGCCTTGCCCAGGATTATCTGTGGTAATCACAGTAAAATAAAGTGATCCTGCATGCTTGTCTCCGGCCCTAAACCAGGGAGAACTCAGCAGGACAGAAACCCCAAAGCAGTGACTTGTCTCAAAGGCCATCGACTTAGTCGCCCCAACCTCGCCCCGGCTACAGCTGCTGCAGAAAACCAGCCCCGGCCTCTGCCGCCTGGACCGAGCGTGCGCTCTGAGGCCCTCGGTAACCCAGCTCCAGGAAGTTTGCTGCTTCCTTATTTGAGATGTATTATTAAAGTGTAATCATACTGTGAGTGGAGCCAGCCAAAGCAGTGGCTATTAATAGGAAGGTGAAGAGAGCTGACTCAGGAGCAAGCTGACTTAGGCTGGAGGGGAGAGCGAGCCTGGCCACCTTGGCCTACAATCCTCCGGGTGAGGTCAGCGAGCGACAGACCTGAGCTCATTTCGTTCCTGGGCTGGAGTCAGCACTATCTGGATTTCTCAACTTGGGAAATAGAAACCGGGAGAGGACCAATCAAGGGGATCTACAGCCGTCTTTCCCAGGTCCCCGGGGAGTCTCAGAGCCTGAGAACAAATAGCTTAAAGAGCTCTGACCCAGCAAAGCAGCAGCTCTTTCCCCCCCCCCCCCCCCACGATGTCATCGGTGGATGAGACTTGGAAAGGGGCTCGGGGGCCGCATCTCTGTGGCCTCCCTCCACTGAGAAGCAGTGCTGACCCAGCCCGCCGCTGGCCAGAGCTCCCGGTTGGCAGAGACCTCTGAGGAGGGAGAGTCTATTTCTGGCTTCTTGATAAGCCTGGGGGAAGTGGGGGGAAGCGGAGAGGTGAAGGCCCACGGCGAGTGAAGGGCATGGTGCCGCAAGGCCTAATAACGTGGGAGGACGTTTTCAGTACTTCCTGTGAACGCAATGCATTTCTCACGGAGCTAAGACTTCAGTCCTTTGGTCGGCTTGCCGTCACCTGGCAGCGAGAAGCAGGATAGATTGCAGAGTCTGGCCCGTGGTGCATGACGTACCGGAGGGAAAATAGCACTGCTCCTGGACGCTGGGCTCACAGCATCCCTCCCTCTGTCCCGGGCACTGAACACATGCTCTGTGTATGCTGCTACACCCCGTCCTCACCACCCCCAGGCGGGTATTATCACCTCTCTTCTCCGAGGTTAAAGTGAGATTTTAAAAGGTAACGTGACTTAGTCACACAGCTAGGAGGTTGCAAAGATAAGACGGAAGCCTAGGCCTGAGAGGCCAGAGCAAAAGCCAGGCTGCAGTAAGCTGCCTGCAGGCCCAAGGTCCCTCCCATCTTTCCCCTCCCTCTTGTCGCTACTCCTGTGCTCACAGCCACTTTGGGGGGGGGCGGGGGGGGGGGATGAAGGTCTCTGCGTGTGTTGCTGGGAGGTGCTGAGAAGTTGGGGAGTGCTATGTTGTCATCTTCTCCCCTTGGTTGTTAGTTGGTTAGGTACGCCTAGGTATGTCTCCTCAAAGGAGACGATCCGTTTTGGTTCCTGGATCTTTGAAGAAGGAGGCTCAGGTGGAGGTAGGATTTGGGATATTTCCCCCTTCCTTTCTGAAAATATTGGGCTTGGCCTTTGGGTGCCTGGGCACTTGCAGACTATAGAGCCATTTAATAACACTATTAATCTGGTGGGGTTTTTTCTCCACTGTTTTTCACATATCCCAGCAACTATCTGCATGCCGGTGCCTCTCTAGAGTTGCACAAGTATTATAATCTACATACGTCCATGGATCTAAAAATACCTTTCCACTGAAAAGAAAGAAGTGGCTGTCCTGCGACCGATTGCTGCCTGGGTCACTTCCTGGACCTGAAAGAGATCCCAGGACCCCGACACCAAGTCCACGAGGTAAGAGTTCCAGGCCCCCGCTGTCAGGAGGCCCCAGATACAGAACTGGAACTGGACCAGGCTTATGGGAATTTTGTTCATCCTTTTATAGCCATATTAATTTATAGCCAAACTGATTTCCAGGCTCCCAAGCAGTAGATCATCTACGCTGTTGTTTTAGGGTCTCATGTACTCTCTTGGCAATTTTTTTCCTTCCTGTTTTGAAAGGCAAACAAATAGCTTAACAGTAAAAATAAACAGGACGGTGGCCGCGTCCAGGCTCGGACATCTGCCTCCTCTCGCTGTGGTCAAAGTTCATCAATTCCCACTGTACCTTGAACGAGGCCACCTGCAGGTCTGTGCTGGGGCCTGGCCTGGCTGTCCGGGGCAGGCATTTCCAGTCTGGGCAGGGGTGTGGAGAAGGGGATAGATTTGGCCTTTGCGTGGGAGTGTCTCCCCGCTTCTCCTCCGGGGAGGTGACCATTTTCAGATCTGTGGGTGGGGAGGAAAATCTTCTCTTCCAAAAATAATCTCTTTCTGCACTGGGGTTTGAAGCTGGACCAAGCTGCTAGCACTATTTTTACCCAGCTTGCACTTCAGGGTGCAAATAGCAGCTCTGGCTGTTTTTTCCCACAGCTGACACACGCGTCTCCCTCTTCCAGGCGGAAGCATCCTGGCGTTTTGCACAGAGGGAACAGAACCGAAGCTGCCCTCCGGCCCAGGGGATGACTGGGGTGGCATCGTCCTGGTTCTGTTCTCTCGGTCTCTGCTGCGAACACTGGGCCCCATGATAGCGGCTGGGCTAAGGCTGATGTACAGAAGCACCGTGTGGAGTCCTGAGGCAAAGGCAGGCCCGTGAATCTCTGCCTGAGCAGGCTGGGGCTCCCAGGAGCTTGAGCAGCTCTAGGCTGCAGCCGGCTGCCCCCGCGCCCTCTCTCTTGCTTGAACAAGCACCTCCTCCAAGGTCTCTGCCCTTGGAGGGCCTCTTGCCCCAAACCCACCCGATCAGGATACGGAGGAAAGACGGAAAAGAAAACATCCACTCGAGGCTGTCCCAGTGACAGAAGGTCTCCAAGCGTACACCTGCTGGTGCTCAAGTGATTGGAGGCCCCCCAGTCTTCAGTATTGGAGAGGTCATGAGAGGTCATGGAGAGAGGCTCGACTGGCTCCTTCCATGCTGCGTGTGAGCAGAAGCCTCGGGTTATGTCTCCAATCGGCTTGGAGGAGGGGGGAGGTTCAGCTTCACAGAGGGCCCCTGGTTGGTGCTGTGGATGAGCGAGGTAAACCAGCCAAGACTGAGATGTGCCCTCCTAGTAGCCAGTTCCCTATTTGCTTGTCTTAGAGAAGAACAGACTTCAGCGGCTTTTCCCTGAGGCCAAGTTTCTTATCCAAATCTCTCCCTGGGGTCTCTGTTCTGAAATTAGAAAGGAGAGTTATGAGTCAGCAGGAAAACCCGCTCTTCGTTGTGAATTACACCGCAACTCCTCACGGACTGCTCATTCCCTCCCCCTAGGTACACATCAGTCAATCATCAATCAATCAGAGAATTTCGCAAATAATCTACCATGTGCTCAGAACTGGCATTTGAGGACATGGCTCAAGTTTCAGGTTCTTCCAGCCGATGACGTGTAGGGCAAGAAACGGATTGGAGGACAGGTAAGCAGCTGAGCAATCCCCAGATCTGCTGTTTTTGGACGTGGTTCCTGTGCAGTTCCACGGAATTGATTCTGAGCAGTTGTTCATTGCAAAACTCACTGCCAATTATTGACAGCCCAAGTGGCTTGGAGAGCTCCTGATGGTAAAAATAGGGGCAGGTAATAGATGAGAAAATAGCTTTGCATTTGAGGAGAGCGGGATGGGAACACATTGTCTCCATCCGCTGTGTTGTGGGTTTCCATTGTCAGCTTGGGATCTTTCCCAGGACTGGCCAGCCAAGCCTACTTAGTGGCTTCCAGTGAAAAGTCCACCAGAGAGCTGCTCAGGGTGAGATCAAAGCTCAAGGCTCTGTCTTAGCAGCCAGACCAGAGGAGATCCATGCTGGGTTCGAGGCATCCTGGTTCACACCATGTTTAGAGTCACATTAAACAGCCAGCAGCCCAGCTGGCGTGGCTCTGTGGTTGAGCGTCGAGCTATGAACCAGGAGGTTACGGTTCGATTCCCGGTCAGCGCATATGCCCAAGTTGCGGGCTTGACCCCCAGTGTGGGGCGTACAGGAGGCAGCCAATCAATGATTCTCTCTCCTCATTGATGTTTCTATTGCTCTCTCCTTCACCCTTTCTCTCTGAAATCAATAAAAATGTATTCAAAAACAAAAATAGCCAACACCACAGTTTCCAGTAAAACCCACTGAATTTTAAATGTGCTGTTGGCTAATTTGGGGGGATGGGGGTATTATTGCCCAATTGATCTGGTCATTCATTTGTCCACCAAACGTCACATTTACAAAACAATGGTTTTTGGAGAAAGCCTCTTAAAGCCTGGATGGTCAATGTTTACCTTGAAAACAAACACGCTCAAAAACCTGAAGCAGGAAAAAGGTTCCAGGTAAGTAAAACCAAAAGCATGTGGCTGACAGTCACATTGCTCCACTGACCATTTGTTTTGAAAAACGTTCTCAGCCCCCAGCCTTGACGTTGGGGAAATTGGGAACGTGGTCACACACTTCCTGTCTAGTGTGGCCCTCGGTTTCCTGGAATTCACTGTGAAGTGCCATTTCCCTGTGCCACCAAGGTGTTAGACTGGCTGTGCTCTCCTGGTGACTGAATGGGCGCAGTGTGGCTCTGAGGTCATCCAGAGAGAAATGGACAGGTGTGAGGTTTCAGTGCTCTTGAAATGCCTTTGATGGGCACGGTGAGTGATGAGCCAGCACCAGGATTATTGCCGCCCGGTGCCCCTGGTTGTGTAAGTGTATCGTGACTCCTTCTTGTTTCTCCCTTTGAATTTTGCATGATTTTTAAAGGGTTTCTAACTCCTTTGGGAGCTTGGTATTACTGTGGTGTGTCAGTGATTCCATGGGGAATACTTTAGACAGCAAACAAATTCCACCCTTTGAAAAATAAGCTATTAAGATGGAAAACAAAGCAGAATCAATTGACCTGACCGAATCACACTTGCTGTGTGCTCGGGAGACCTGTCTTCCCACCCTGGCTGCTTCCTTCCTTGTGAAAGAGCCCAATTAGCATACCACGCCTGCCTTCTCTCCGCCCCCTCGTTCTTCTCCGGGAGGAAGTGGTTTCATGTGACTGATGAGTTTGGAAGGAGAAACTGTGCCTCCCACCATCTTCTCTTCCTTTCTTCTTGGGAGTCAACACTGCTCCCTCAGGGTGGGGAAGGAAGGCCCATTCTGGCCAAGTCCGTCTAATTCGGAGGTTGGGTATTGAGACGCTCATTAGCCTGATACTATAAGCCACGTCCTCTCATCTCAGCTTTATTAGTCATAAAGGTTATTTTTATTAGTAATAAAAGCTTTATTAGTAGTGAAAGATCTTGTTAGTCCTCATCTAGCTTGCTGCTATCTTACTTCGAATTCAGTTCAAGATTCGCAGGAAAGTGGGGGAGGGGGGGCTGCTACTTTGGGGCCTTCTCAGAGACGCCACCTGTTTCCAGGGAGACTTCCTGGTGGTTAGCAAAAGCCTTGAGTTGGGGTGAGCTCCGGGCCTCTAGAGCCACATCACTTTCCTGTAGAACACCAGGTTCCTTGCAGTCACGTTGGTAAAGGGGATTTATAGAACATGCGCCTTCCGGCTGATGTGTATTCAGTCAGCACTCACTTATTGCATGCCTCCTAATGTGCCAGGCGGTGGGTACTGTGGTCATCAAGATGGACACAATCTCTTCTGTCACACAGTTTATAATCTAATGTGTACCAACTAGAAAGTTTAATGCTCCCAATGAAATAAAACAACCGCCAACTGGCTTAAGCAATAAAGAGAATGCATTGGCTCATGAGGGATCAGGCACAATGTGATCCAGGACTCAAACTACAGGTTTCCAGGTCTCGGCTCTGCTTCCTTGGTGGATTCATTCTTTTGTCGCCACGTGATGCAACCCCACCTCGCTCCTGGCAGCCTCCAGCTTCCCACGATGGCAGCGGCAGAACTAAGACGCTCCACTGGCCAGGCTGAGAAGAGTCCGAGTCCCTACATGCCCTGCAGACTCCTGAGTTCACTCCGATCAGACCGTTTTAGGCCGTGGGCCGTCCCTATAGCAGTCCCTGGACTCAGTGGGATAGGACACACCGACGGCCTTAAACCCAGAGGTCCATGCCTGGATGGAGAAAGTCCGGCCCTTTGCACGTGGCTCAGAAGTGTGGGGACCTATTAGGAAGAGAGAAGGGCAGCGAGCATAGCTGTCTATGATGGAGGGAGAAGACAATAGATAAAAGGATAATTCTTCTAGGAGGCAACCTTTACCCTGCAGAAAACACAGACACCCCATTATTGCCTGGTAAGCCAAGCCCAGACCTGGGAATCCAGAGATTGGGTTCCGCGTTCCATGCAGGGTGCTGTGCACGACAGGCTCTCAGGAAAGTTCCGGAGGGGGGTGGACTTGGCTCTTTGATTGGGCCCCTCAGGAACTGCCTGTGGGCTGGGTTTTTCTGTGCTGTGAACCCTCTTCTCTTTCTGGGAAGGAGGATACCATGTGCCTGAGAGGGACGCCAGTCACAGGAACAGAGCGCCTGTCACTAAATAGACCCGAGCCCTCTATTGCTGTGTGCTTGTTCATTCGTTCAGACTTAAAGACAATCCAGCCAGTGGTTGAGACGGTAAACATTAACCACATTGGGGCATATCAGCACCACGGGTGCTGAGCTGTGAAGATAACACAGGCGTTCGGTGTTCTAAGTTCAAAAGATCCGTGTGCAACAAGGTACAGCCCCAATGAATTGAAAATGGAAAGAAATGCAGCCCTACCCGGTTTGGCTCAGTGGATAGAGCGTCGGCCTGCGGACTGGAGGGTCCTGGATTCGATTCCGGTCAAGGGCACATGCCCAGGTTGCTGGTTTGATCCCCAGTAAGGGGGGAGTGCAGGAGGCAGCCGATCAATGATTCTCTCTCATCGTTGATGTTTCAATCTCTCTCTTCTCCTTTCCTCTCTGAAATCAATAAAAATATATTTAAAAAAAGAAGAAAGAAATGCAGTCAAACACACAGGGTAGGGAGAGCGCTTTGGCCTAGGAGTCCAAAGACTGTACCTAGGAGTCCTCAAGGGAGATGAGTGCTCGCCAAGCAACTCCAAGTCCCGCTGGGGCCTGAGCAATCCTGTACTTCATCCAACAAACATGTATTGGGTCCTTCTATTCAAGAAGCAAGAGTAGGAACACATGGTCAGTTCAGAGGCTGCCACTTAAATCCTTTTTTTAAAAAAAGAAAGGATCTTCTTTTACAAGTAGGTAAATTATTATAAGAAACTAAATGACTATAGGCAAAGCTAAAACGAATTAAAGATCTAAGTGATACCAGAGGTGGAAGGTAAAACTAATTTCACTTTGAGGTAGAAATTGCAAAAGGAGTGGGCCATGCCTGGATCTCAGGGAATCTTGCATTAAGGCACAAACAAATATATAGGATTCAGTTGAAAGATTGCAATCAATTATGCAGTCTTTTTTTTTGTCATGCATTTCTTTTTTTTCCAATTTATATTCAGTATTATTCTCTATTCCTTTCAGATGTACAGCAGAGTGGCTAGACAGTCATGGTTAGACCACCTTACAGAGGGGTCCCCCAATGTTTCAAGCACCCACCTGGCCTCATGCATAGTTATGATATTATTGACTATATTCCTTGTGCTGTACTTTACATCCTTGTAACTATTCTATAAATACAGTTTGTACTTCTTAGTACCTTTGCCTTTTTCACCCAGTCCCCAACCCCCCTTTCCTCGGCACACAGTCTTTTTTGGTCTCCCCAATAAATATGACTCAGGTCTGAACATCCTACAGCAGTAGTTCAGTTGCACCTTTCTTACTGCTCTTATTCTGACTCATATCACGCAATTATTTATTCATTCAATTATTTGCTCAGTCACTCATTGAACATGTATGGCAAGCTGGAGATGCACCCAGTACTGGGTCAACAGCCAAGATACAAAACAGAGTGAGACGTGGTCCCTACATTCTAGAAGCTCAATCCCATAGGGAAGGAGGCATATGAAAAGTAAGTATAGCCCAGCTGGTGTGCCTCAGTGGTTGAGCGTTGACCTATGAACCAGGAGGTCACAGTTTGATTCCCGGTCAGGGCACATGGCCGGGTTTCGGGCTCAATCCCTAGTGTGGGGTGTGCAGGAGGCAGCCAATCAATGATTCTCTCTCATCATTGATGTTTCTATCTCTCCCTCTCCTTCCCTCTCTGAAATCAATAAAAAATATATTTAAAAAAATAAGTGTTGTGTGAGAGGTGCTATAATAGAAGTATGTATGGAGTGCCCAGTGGTAATGTCTTCAACAATGGAGGTGGCACTTCAGTGCAGCTTGGGGACAAACAGGACTTTTCTAGGCTGAAATGTCCAGCATCTGGAAGGTCCCTGACGAAAGAGCCAGCATGGTGCGCTGAGGGAATGGTAGAGTTAAGGTCTGTAGGGAGAATGTCAGAGAGGAGGTTGAAAAGATAAGGGAGGTAAAAGGTAAGTCACCCCGAGCCTTGTAGATCTTGCTATGGTCTTTGGACTGTATTTTATAGATAGAAGGGATTTGTTGAAGGGCTTTAAGTAAAGGAGGAACAATATTAGGTTTTGGCTTTAGAAAGACATTCTGGCAGCAGTCTGAGGGAAGAGTTATCCTGAGGAGGGTTTGGAGGCAAAGAAATCACAGGAAGGTCATTGCAGTAATCTAGGAGAGAAGTGGTAAGGTCTTGATAGCTGAAAAGGGGAACAGCGCCCCACCCCACACCCTGGGCATGGGAGCTTCGCAAGTGGGTGGCCAGGAGCCGGACTTGGTGCTGGGTGAGAACCACTGGTCTGAGCCTGGTGGAGATGACTGAAGGTTGAAGAAGGAAAAAAAGAAAGCACGGATCTAGTGAAACGGAAGTAACAGAAAACAGTTAATGCTGCTGCTACTGATGACAGTGATGGATTAACTCAACAAAGAAAGAGCAAACAAACCAATAACCAGCAATTTCCTATTATGGAGAACAAAGATTCTGATAGGCCTGCAAAGGAAATATCTAATGAAGAGAACAAGGTATATACCTAGGAGTGGAATTGCTGGGCCACGTAGATAACTCGATGATTAACCTTTTGAGAATCTGCCAGACTGTTTTTCCAAAGCAGCTGCAACAAACAGTGCAGGTTTCAAGAATAGAAGTAAGTCAACTGAGGGAAGTAAGTATGTGCAACACCCGAGAACAGCTTTATCCTGGGTTAGCTGGAGGGCACGAGAGAACGGTTAGATTTTAAAAAGTTGAGCTGAGACCCAATTATTCCAGGACACCTTCAGATAATCTTGTTTTCAAATCAAGGGTCCTTTTGGAAATTGCCAGGTGACAGCTTTTTTTTTTTTTTTTTTAACATATTTTATTGATTTTTTTACAGAGAGGAAGGGAGAGGGATAGAGTTAGAAACATCAATGAGAGAGAAGCATCGATCAGCTGCCTCCTGCACACCCCCCACTGGGGATGTGCCCGCAACCAAGGTATATGCCCTTGACCGGAATCGAACCTGGGAACCTTGAGTCCGCAGGCCGACGCTCTATCCACTGAGCCAAACCAGTTAGAGCCAGGTGACAGCTTTTGTTTCATCTGAAAAGCGATGAGGTTGATAAACTGTCACTGTTAGTCCTGAAGCCACAAGGCTCTCAAGTGATACCTGGTCAACTAGAGCTATCATTTCGTTCATGATTTCTGCCCTTTTCTTCTGATATTTAGAAACCTTTCCCATCCCAAGGTTATACAAATATCCATGTTTTCTAGACTTTCATTTTAAAAATGTAAATTTTTTAAGCCACATGGAATTTGTTTTGGAATAAATATTTCGGGGCTTATTTTTAAAAAGGAAAAGGGAGAACAGGAGTTGAAGGAAGAATTGAGAGACTGGGTCAACAAGACTTGTTCATGGATTGATGGGAGATGATGGGAGAAAGGAAGAAGCTAAGAATGACCTAGAAATCATTGGCCTGCACAAGCTGAGGAAATGAGGGTTCCATTAACCACAGTGGGTAACAGAAGCACAGGTTTGGGAGGAAGGATGATGTACTGGGTTTAACATGCCCACATGACATTCAGGTGAGCAAGCCCCACTGGGTGTTAGAAATATGGGTCTCGAGTTGATGAGACAGATGGAAGCTAGAGACTGACAGGCAATTAGGTTAAGTGCTGAAGCCATGGAATTAGATGCACAGACCTGACAACTAAAGGGCAAAGCTTTTGACAGTGGGAGTTGGTAACCCACAGGCTCTGGAACAAGACTTTCCATAAAGCAGGCAGAATCTATGATAGAATTTACAGATACACATATAGATACACCAATGTGGAGGTTGTTAGGAACATCTAGATGTCCCAAGACCTCAAATGTGGAACCATTGCAGTTTAAAAGACTTATTTGGGGTCAAATTGTCCAATACGAAGAGTACAATTAGCATCCTAATATGCAAAGAGATGCTAGCCTCCTGCTAAATTTTATTTAAAACCTACTCTTATTACCTTGTGTCTTTTTTTTGCATTTGGTTTTCCAGAGATGCTATAAAATGAGGAAGCTGGGGAAACACAGTTTATCAGAATTAGGGGAGTTCAGTCCCAGTTGCTGGAACTCAGAAATTGGTGTCAATATGTTTGACCTTTAGAAGAGTCATTCTGAGGGCAACTTCATGGTGTTTCAGGAACTAAGCAATGTCTCCTTCAAATGTCAAACACTTACAGTTTGCCTTTGCTCATTGTTTCAACAAACATTGTTGGAGCACTTCATATGTTCTCGCCATTGTGGCGACAAAAGACATTGCCCTGCCCTAACCGGTTTGGCTCAGTGGATAGAGCATCGGCCTGCAGACTGAAGGGTCCCAGGTTCAATTCTGGTCAAGGGCATGTACCTTGGTTGCGGGCACATCCCCAGTGGGAGGCGTGCAAGAGGCAGCTGATTGATGTTTCTCTCCCATCAATGTTTCTGACTCTCTATCCCTCTCCCTTCCTCTCTGTAAAAAATCAATAAAAAAAATATTTTTTAAAAAAGACATTGTCCTATGCCTCAAAGAGCTCACAGTCTAGCAGGGAACATAGACAAGGGAATACAATTGAAATATAACTGTGAGTGCTGTGTTTGAGGTAAGCACTGTGCAACTGAGGACAGAGAAGGATAACCCAACAGAGGGAGAAGATGAGGGCGGCAACATGGTTAAAGTCTTTCCAGAAGAGACAATGCCTGAGACAGTGATCCAAGGAGGGGACGAGGTTCCAGGTCAAGGAGAGAGCAACTTTAAAGGCAAGGAAGAACAGAATGCATTATGGCTGAACACGGAGGGGAATGGCAAGAGGTGGGCAGGAACCTCATCCTATAAGCCTTTCTACGGAGTCTGAACTTTTGGCCTGAAAGCAATGGAGGGCCACACAGGATTCTTATAGAAGACTTCAAAGGAAGCCTTTTGATTTCTCTCTCTCTCTCTCTCTTTTGTTTGTTTTCCACCCACCTCCTTCCCTCCTTTCTTCCTTCTTGTAAGCAGGTTTTGGAAAATATGTATCTTATCTGGCCTACACCTAATGGGCAAGAGGTTTATTTATGGTGTGTCCATGCGTGGGCTGGAGAAAAAAAGGAGTTGTAGATCCCATGAGACCTGACTTTTGATGGCAGTAAGGATCAAAGTGAGAGGATTCCAGAATAACTCATATCACCCAGAGACTGTCCCTCCACTGAAACCTGGACATGCCTGTGTTCAGTGTTAATGACGGCGCCATTATTTGCAAGACATGGACAGGAATCCTAACTGGAGAGGTCAACACTCTTGGTACTTAAAATGGGGTCCCTGGACCTGAAGAATCAGCAATACCTGGGAGCTGCTTAGCGAAGCAGAATCTCAAGCCCCACCCAAAGCCTACTGAACCAGAGTCTGTGCTTTAACCAGATGCCTGGGTGATTCCCAGGCACATTCAGGTTTGAAAGGCCCTGATCCACAAGATAGGAAACTGCTTAGCTGGCAAACCTTGTGTCACCATGTTGCAATCATAGCTGATATGTAATCAGTGTGTCAACCTCTATGATTACAAATTTATGTCCCAAAGTAAACTCGGGGGTTAAACCTTTTGTACCCTACTGAACATTTCCAGGAGTCAGTCTCCTTGGAACCAATGATGTTAAGATCTCTTTAAATGAAGGGCTTGGTCTCTGGCTGATGGATGAACGGTTCCTTTTTTACCACTGTTGTAGCAAAATATACATAACATAAACTTAGCATTTAACCATTTTTAAGTGCAGTTCAGTAGCAATAGGTACGTTCACATGGTTGTGCAACCATCCCCACCATCCATGGTTGTGCAACCATCCCCACCATCCATCTCCAGAACTTTCTCATCTTCTCAAGCGGAAACTCTGTCCCCACTAGACAATAACTCCCATTGCCCGCTCCCCGGAGCCCTGATAACCACCATTCTGCCTTCTGTCTCTATGAACTTAACTACCTGAGGGACTTCAGGTAAGTGGGACCATGCAGTACCTTTCCTTTTGTGACTGGCTTATTTCACTTAGCACGATGTCTTCAAGGTTCATCCATGTTGTAGCATGTGTCAGGATTGCCTTCCTTTTTAAGGGTGACATTCCATTGTAGATGTCACACCCTTTGTCTACCATTCATTTGTCAGTGGACATTTGGGTTGCTTCTGTGCTTTAGCGACTGTGAGGAATGCTGCTGCGGACAAGGGTGTAGGAAGATTTGTTCTTAGAATCAGCACTCAGGCCAGGCGTGCAGCTCCCCGCTCCCAGCTTCTCCACATTCTTTCCTCGGGGCGTGCCACAATAAACACTGTTCCATTCCCAGCTCGTGGATGTTCCCGATGAGTTTTCTTTAATGTATCAAGTCTCTAGTTGACTCCTCATTAAGAAAAGGGGATGTGCTGTTGTTGGGAGTGAAATGTCTGTTCCATTTAGTGTCTCTGTCTGGGAGCCACGGCCTCCCGAACATAAACCCAGAGCCAGAGCCAAGACGTTAATTTGTGCAGCTCAAGTATTGATTTGGTGCCGCCACTGCCTCCCCCCGGCCCCCTCCCCCCCGATGCTATTCCTATCAACCCCCATTACCTCTGTGAATACATAATCCCTCTCCTCCGGGGCCTGGGCAGCGGGTGACTAGCTGTTTGCTGATGGGCTCTGACAGACAGGAGCGGTAATCTCATCTCTGGGCAATGGAGGCCCTCCCACCAGTGTTGCTGGGCAAAGCAATGTGCCGCTCCGATGCCAAGGGCAGATACCCACGGAGACAGACTCGGGGCTCCATTCTGATTTCAGCGACCCGCCGCGGGGCTCAGGGAAGGGGGAGAGTCCCTGAGCGCAGGGCGGGATTATTCTGAAGGATCATGTATGCTCTCTCCTCAAAATGACCCAACTTCTCTTCTGAAGCCTCCAGTGTACCGGGCACTGCTTCCTTCGGACAGCTGTGGGGACAGGCTCTTCTTACGTGCGCTCCCTCGGGCGTCCAGCGGAGGCGCTCTCACACTCTCCACTTGGCACCCGCTGCTTCCCTCCTAGACCACCCTTCACCCTCAGCTCCGCTGTGAAGAGGAGAGGGTTGCAGCCGCACCAGCTCATTGGGGAAATCAGCACCGAAGCCCTGGGTTTCATCTTCTGTGCGGTCCGCTCTTGTTTTGTAAACTGAATCTAGACATTCCGAGAGGGGAACCAGCAAGTTCCCCATTTTCATCTTGATTCCCGGCCCTCCGGGGTGATTAACTTGATCTAGAAACTGAAAATGCATTTGGGCTGGTGGTCTCTGAGAGGTGATTAAGAGCTTTCCAGAGAAGATCTGCCCTGCATTGGAAAGGCTCTGGCCCCTTGGGAGAGTCCACAGGGAAGGCATTTCCTTTCACCTGATTATAAAAGAACAGCTCGACAGCACAGCCAATGGCACAAGAAAGGGCAGGGTGACCTGCCTGCTTCCATCCAAAGAAGAAAGTGTGCTTGTTAAGTGAACCCATTTGAGGGAGGCCCAGGAGAACCACGGACTAAACCTAGATACGTAAAATGTGATGAGGTTATATGAATGTAAAGCCACAACTACATGGGACGTGCTGGAGAGATCCAACGAAAATCTGGGGTCATGCATAAGACAACGAAATGTCTGTAGGCCACCGCCTAGAATGTCCGATTTGCCTGATCTGTCCACTCGAAATGCCCTTTCCTGCCCCTTTCTCCGTTTATATCCATGCTTATCAGAACCTCCCCACCTGTGGGAACACGGCCCAGACTGACCCCTCTTGACTGTAATCATTCTTTTGCACCCTCTCAAAATATGTGTTCTGTTTGTTCTGGGGCAGACCACGTGGCACTAATGACACAGTTCTTTGTGGCCATTTTTATGACATTTTTCACAGTTTCTCTTCTGGAGCCTCCTAAGCCAGTCTATAAACTCCTTGAGGTAGGGGCTGTTTGGGGGGAGGGGGGATGTTGTTTGTCTTTTGTGGGTTCGGGCCTTTTCTCTAGAGCAGTGGTTCTCAACCTTTCTAATGCCACGACCCTTTAATACAGTTCCTCATGTTGTGGTGACCCCCAACCATAAAATGATTTTCGTTGCTACTTCATAACTGTAATTTTGCTACTGTTATGAATCGTAATGTAAATATCTGTGTTTTCTGATGGTCTTAGCCTCTACAGCAGCGGTTCTCAACCTGTGGGTCGTGACCCACAGGTCGAAAACCGCTAGCAGGGTCGCCTAAGACAGTGGTCGGCAAACTCATTAGTCAACAGAGCCAAATATCAACAGTACAACAATTGAAATTTCTTTTGAGAGCCTAAACCGACTTCTGCGCATGGGCCACGAAGTTTCAATCGCACTGTACGTGCGCGCCCGCACGTGGTATTTTGTGGAAGAGCCACACTCAAGGGGCCAAAGAGCCGCATGTGGCTTGCGAGCCGCAGTTTGCCGACCACTGGCCTAAGACCATCGGAAAACACAGATATTTACATTACGATTCATAACAGCAAAATTACAGTTATGAAGTCGCAACGAAAATCATTTTATGGTTGGGGGTCACCACAACATGAGGAACTGTAGTAAAGGGTCGCGGCATTAGAGGTTGAGAACCACTGCCCTAGAGTGTCCTAAAGCAGTGCTTCTCAGACTGTAAGGTGCGATGGGATCAACAGGCGATCTTGCTAAAATGAAGGTGCTGATTCAGAAGGAATAGGTTGGGCTGAGAGTCTGCTTTTCTTTTCCTTTTAGTGAGATGAAATAACCAAATGTAATACATACATATGTATGGGAACCCCGCATACCTGAGAGAGTCAGAGATCCCGTACGCATGAGAGGCTCAGAGGCAGAAAGGGAACATGGGGATACAGGACATGCTGAGCTAGAGGTGCCTTGGGGCTTCCAAGGGTCATTGCAGAATAAGAGCAAGCTTTTGCATTTTTATTTATTTTTAAAAATATATTTTTATTGATTTCAGAGAGAAAGGGAGAGGGAGAGAGAGACAGAAACATCAATGATGAGAGAGAATTATTGATCAGTTGCCTCCTGCACGCCCCCTACTGGGGATCAAGCCCACAACCCAGGCATGTGCCCTTGACTGGAATCGAACCTGGGACCCAGCATGGTGCTTTAACATGAACAACTAAAACTTGATCATGATAGTAGTTCCCAGGAAAGTTTCTCTTCTGAGGCCTGACCCCTTGAAGCAAATGCTACCTCACCAGAAGGCCTTTCCCTTTTGATCACTAGACTATCCTCTCAGCTAATTGGAGCTCGAGGACATGATTTTGTTATAACGCAGTTGTTTGAATTAGGGTTTAAATTCTAGGGTTGTGAGTGGTTTTACTAAGGTAATTTGGGAGGATTTCGAGTTACTGGGGTGTGCATGGCCTGCCCTGTCATGCTGGGCCAGTCTTGCTTGCTAAGAGCCACAATGATACTAGCTGCTCCCATTCATGGGAGCTCACGCGGCACGGAGTGCTGAGAGCCATAAGCCCCCTTCCGGACCAGGGCCCTCACTTTTCTCCAGGTGGATTAAGTAAGTGGTAAGTCTCTCTTTCCTGTGTGAGGCCCTGCTCTGTTAGCTTCACCTTCGAGCATAGGCAAGTCAGTCTTTATAATAAGCAGACTTCAGTACATTTTTTAAAAATATGTTCTTATTGATTTCGGAGAGGGAGGGAGAGATAGAAACATCAGTGATGAGAGAGAGTCATTGAGCAATCGACTGCCTTCTGCACGCCCTCTCCTGGGGATGGAGCTCAAAATCCTGGCAAGTCCCCTGAACGGGAATCAACCTGTGACCTCCTTGTTCATGAGTCAATGCTCAACCACTGAGCCACACTGGCCGGGCTCAATAAATGCTTTTTAACCAGGAGGACAGACCAAAAGGATAAGCGGGCACTAGTGAAACTACAAAGGCATCCGACTGGACCCATGGCATGGGGGCAACAGGACCAGTCAAGTCTCTTAGGACCTTGGTTTTCCCCGCCTGTGAAATCAAGGTGTTAGATGGGAAGATTCGTATCAGCCCGAAGAGTGAGCGATTCTAATCAACATATCAGGGAAAGGCTCTGGGGACAATGCCACACCTGGCTCCGTGACAACACAGTGTGACTGGGTTGACTCGCATCCTCCCGCTGGTCTCGGCCCAAATGCTTGCCCTGTGAACGGGACTAAGTTATCCCTTCTAGACAGTTTGGTGCCTCACATCCGCCAGCCTCTTGTAGCGAGACTTGAAAAGAGACGCCCTGTGCTGCCACCTAATGTTCCTGTTCCCTCAAGGCGACTCTTCTTTGTTTAGAGCAGAGTCTCTAGGCCCTTTAGGGAACCTGCCAGCGATGAGGATCTAACAGGAGAGGACAAACAGGAGACTTCCAGGTGCCACCTCGTTAGGGGAATCAGGGACTATGACTGTAAGAGCTATAAGGTTTTTGTAAACTTTGTAATTTCCTCCTTACTGTTATTTCCTGCCTGGTTCCCTGTAGTGATTAGCAGTAAGACTCTAAAAACAAAAAGGGCCAAGGTGTTTGTTTTCAAGGGCAGCAAGGAAACAGGGAACTGGGGGACAGTACTCCAGAGTTTGAGGTAAACAACTCCAGGAGATGGAGTGGGTGGAGGGGGCCGGGAATAGGGGCAAGGAAAGCAGGCTGCCTTGGGGCTTGTTTGAAAAAGGAAAGAGGGGGTGGGAGAAGGAGGCTGCATTCTAGTTGAAGTGAAGGTAGCAGTCGGAATAGCATTGTCATTCTTTCCTGTTTTGTCTTCAATTGTACCAGTCTGTTTTCAAGCCAGGAAAATGAAGTAAATGTATAGCTATCAAACTACTGTGAAGCAAATGATACTCTCTAGAGCAGCGGTTCTCAACCTGTGGGTCGCGACCCCTTTGGGGGTCGAACGACCCTTTCACAGGGGTCGCCTAAGACATCCTGCATACCAGATATTTACATTACGATTCATTAACAGTAGCAAAATTACAGTTATGAAGTAGCAATGAAAATAATTTTATGGTTGGGGGTCACCACAACATGAGGAACTGTATTAAAGGGTCGCGGCATTAGGAAGGTTGAGAACCACTGCTCTAGAGTAAGGATCTTAAATACAAAGGTCTACAGAAGGGCCAGGCAGATAAGGTACCTGAATGGGGCGGCAAAGGGTAAGGCTGTAGGGAGTGGTGGGGACTGTGGTAAACTGGAGAGCTTGCCCCTCCTAAGGAGACAACGGCTACTCAGCCCCAGGTGGCTATGGCCCGAACCAAGTTGTGTACTCACGTTGCCTGATCTTTCAAGTTTTCAAGAGAAGCTGGAAATTTATCTTATTATGTGAAGTCTCCTTCTTTTTATGTTTAGAATGCAAAGTATTTTATTTTTAAACTTCTAAATTTGAAAACAAGACAGCCTAGGTCCGTGGTCGGCAAACTGCAGCTCGCGAGCCACATGCGGCTCTTTGGCCCCTTGAGTGTGGCTCTTCCACAAAATACCACGGCCTGGGCGAGTCTATTTTGAAGAAGTGGCGTTAAAAGAAGTTTAAAAAATTTGGCTCTCAAAAGAAATTTCAATCGTTGTACTGTTGCTATTTGGCTCTGTTGACTAACGAGTTTGCCGACCACTGGCCTAGGTTAAATAAATAACAGTTTTCCAAAGCTGAGTGTGCCCATTGGAGCTCAGTTTTTGTCCTTGAAGTACGAAACAACTTTCTAAAACTCCTAGGCAGGAGCACGACTGTTTCCACGATCTGTGATGAGATGAACTGATCAATCTCAGGTGGTAACATCCCGATGCCCTCACCCCCCAGAGTTTTGCGTCCATTGTTTATGCTTATATGCATGCATACAAGTCCTCGTTTGATTTCATAACTCCCCCACCTCTCCCTAACTTTCCCCCTGGAATTTGAAAGTCTGTTTGATGCTTTACTGTCTCTGTATCTGTCTTTTTGTTCATCACTTTATAATGTTCTTTACTATCCATAAATGAGTGAGATCATGTGGTATTTTTCTTTCATTGACTGGCTTATTTCACTTAGCATAATGTTCTCCAATTCCATCCAGGTTGCTGCAAATGATGAGAATTCCTTCTTTTTTATGGCAGCACAGTATTCCATTGTGTAGATGTACCATAGTTTTCTGATCCACTCATCTGCTGACGGGCACCTAGGCTGTTTCCAGATCTTAGCTATTGTAAATTGTGCTGCTATGAACATAGTGGTGCATATATCCTTTCTGATTGGTGTTTCTAGTTTCTTCGGATATATTCCCAAGAGTGGGATTACTGGGTCAAATGGGAGTTCCATTTTCAGTTTTTTGAGGAAACTCCATACTATTCTCCACAGTGGCTGCACCAGTCTGCATTCCCACCAGCAGTGCACGAGGGTTCCTTTTTCTCCGCATCCTCGCAAACACTTGTCGTTTGTTGATTTGTTGATGATAGCCATTCTGACAGGTGTGAGATGGTACCGCATTGTTGTTTTGATTTGCATCTCTCGGATAATAAGTGACTTTGAACATGTTTTCCTTTTTCTCCCTTTGGGAAGAGTTTACAAAACTCTAGAGCAGATGCATTTTTCTTGTCTTATACGGACCATTTCATTCCAAATGTCCCCCAAGAGACATCTACCACGTACAGGAACCTGTCTTCATCCTTCTCACTTTCATGCACTTCTGAAACCGGTGCTGACTTCACGCATGCTGACATGACCAGGTACAAGGAATTTGGTTTTGTCCAGGACAGGAAGCTGCTCCTTGCCCTTGTGTCGCTGTATTACCACCGGGATTTGGGCCGGATGTTGCTCTCAGATGAGTTGGGCATCGTCTACTCTTTGTTCCAAGGTGCAGCGCTGTGTGAATGAAGGTCTTCTCTGAGGCCAGGGTGCAGGAGGCCGGGCGGGGGCAATGAGGCAGAGGGTGCCGGCAGCTTTAGGTGGCGGCGGGTCCAAGTCAAGTCTCCGTATTTTTATCTGTTGGCAGCTAATGCTGCTTTAAAAATAAACACAGCAGCATTGTGTGAGTCAAATAAAACATGTGTGAAGATGAATAAACAGAATCCTCACATGCTTTGGAGTTGGGAGGTCCTGTAGGGAGAGCTGTCACGCCCCACCACTCATCATCCATTACCCCAAACAGGAAGAGAAGTATTTTCTACCTCTAACAGAAAGATGTTTTTCTACTCCACGACTCCAGCGGGAAGAGGGAGGATCTTCTCCTCAACCAGCAGCCACTCAGCTAATGAAAGACTTACAACGCAGCCAATGAAAGACTGTTAAAACGCAGCCAATGAAAGGCTGTTACAACGCAGCCAATGAAAGGCTGTTACAACGCAGCCAATGAAAGGCTGTTACAACGCAGCCAATGAAAGGCTGTTACAACGCAGCCAATGAAAGGCTGTTACAACGCAGCCAATGAAAGGCTATTACAACTCAGCCAATGAAAAGCCATTACATTTTGAATTCCTAGTTTCCTCCAATGGACTCTTTGTTTACAACAGCCCCTCTGAACCCCCCTTTCCTCTATAAAAGAACTTTCTCCTTTGTTCTCTGGACTTGCCCGTGGTTTGCTATTAGATTGGGTGTTCTGAATTGCACTTTCTAGAATCTCAAAGTTCTAACATGATCTTTGCCAGGCGTGTGTGGACAATAGCAAACTACAATCAAACAAGCAAATACCAGAGAAACTGGAAGTAAAATGTGTTGTGTTTAGGTTTGTTAATTTGTTCATTGTTCCTGTCTAGCTGGAAAGCCTTGAATGTATTCATTCAATAAATCAGGAAGCATTTATTGGATACCTAGTACGTGCTAAGTCAGTGGTCGGCAAACTCATTAGTCAACAGAGCCAAATATCAATAGTACAACGATTGAAAATTCTTTTGAGAGCCAAATTTTTAAAATTTAAACTTCTTCTAAAGCCACTTCTTCAAAATAGACTCGCCCAGGCCTTGGTATTTTGTGGAATAGCCACACTCAAGGGGCCAAAGAGCCGCATGTGGCTCACGAGCTGCAGTTTGCCGACCATGGTGCTAAGTAATGAGAAATTTAAAATTTTTCCTGTAAAGGGCCAGATAGTAAATATAGACATTGAAAGCTGTACAGTCTCCATCACAACTACTCTGTTCTGCCAATTGTAGTTTCAAAACAGCTTTAGATTCTGCATAAACGCGAGTGGCCGTGCTCCAATAAAAATTTATTTACAATGGGCAGCAGTCCATGGGCCACAGTTTGCCAATCCCTGATCTAGATGTAAGAGAGTTTGCGGCCGAATGCAATAGTTTTCCTTAAGGAAACCTACATGTTTATGCTTTGCTTATAAACACAAAGAATTAGGCGCTATCTCTATAAGTTTAAAGTTATATTTGTCAGGAGGCTATCCAAAGTAGCTCTCTCTAATTATTTAGTGTAATACATCCTGTAAACATAAACAAGTTACTACAAACATTGGAAATGATGCCCGTGCTACCTAGCTACTGAAGTGAGTTTGGCAGGGCTGTCTGAATACGAATTTAATTTATGATAATTTTTCACAAAGGAAACCATTACACAGGAGAACATTGAGTATTTGACCGAGCTAGTTATCTCAGTGGGGTGATTCAGTTCCTGTTTTGATTGGATTTGAACTGTTGTGAAGAGGCAACGTAAAATTGAATACAACTGTTTGTTTCCTGAGTCCTAAGGCTTACTATTTGGAACTTTCAAAAATACGTCCTAAAGAGAACAAATGAAGCAGCATATCACTTCCATCTTTTATATTCTCAATGAAGTAATAGTACATAGAAGATGCTAAAAAAAATATTTTTGCTTTATGAGTGGAAGGCGGACGGACGATAACCATGTTAACTCCTTTAGGTGTAACTTTTATGAAATATCAACTAAAGATGCCTAGCTATGTACACGGCTGTGGATATTGTAGATTGGGTGCCAAAAGCGATCTGTAGCCCCCTTCTCCTTTGCTTTCTGCTAATATAGACTCCCTTGCAGGTGAGAGGTCCAAGCGTTCCAATTCTGGCCAACGAGGTAGAAACACTTGTTTATATCTTGGGGCTTGTTAGAACTTTTCCTAATAGGGACTGATTCAGTTTGATCTCTATTCCTCCTCTCTTCTGCCTGACCTAGAACACAGGTGCAATGCCTTAGAGGTTCAGTAGCATTGTGTAATCTTGAGGACAAAGGCGACAGACTGAGGATGGTGGCGTGCAAAGAAAGAGGAAGGCCTGGTGAGGTCACCGAACAGCCACACTAGTCCTGAACTGACCACCTTAGGGTTTCTTGTTCCAAGAGAAAAAATTTAGTCCCTGCGGAGTCAAGCCAATACTATCTGGTTTTCTATTACGTACTTGCAACCCAACCCAATCCTATCTGTTTGGGGCTATTTCGAGTTTCCTTTTATTCTCACAGTCCTCAGCATTGCTCAGGAAATGAAATTTCTGGCATCCAATGCAGTTGTATTAATTCTCCAACTCTTCAGATTGTGCCACTTTAAAAAGTTGGGTTAAAGACACTTAAAATCCTGTTTCAGACTCAAATAATATCTAAAGATGAAAATTCACTGGTTTTCTTTGGAAGAAGTCCTATTACAATACATCAACATCAAGTTCCAAGAAAATGTTCTACCATATAACTTCTAAGGAAATCAAAGGTGTTGTCAACAGATTCTGAACTTGTTTCAGGTAGCAAACATTTTATGCCAACAAATTGTCCAAAAAGTATTTGAATATAGTCTACATTTTAGAGTTTCATAGGCCTCTAACCTATTGTATTTTGTGACATATAGATTATTATAAAGACCTTTCAAATTATTTTAAGAGTCCCAGTTGCCAGATTTTGAACAATTTGGGCATCAAAAAGTTAATGATGGTAATGGATTATAGCACATTAGGTAAAATGTAAAAATATTTATAAGTTCACAGTGATTCACAAGCATGCCAGCTAAAAAAATGTAGGCAAGTGACAGAATTAGACTTTGCAACTGCCAATACAATGATTGATTCAGGGTAGCATCATTAATGGGCGCTAAAGCCATTGAGGGAAAGGATGTTGGGGAACAAGATAATCATACGGTTTCAGAGTAGCATCCCACAGATCAATTAATAATTCCGAAGGGAAATGCATTTTTACCATTGAGAGATCTGTTAGACACTGTCTTAAAACCAAGAAATCAAACTTGTTATCACCAATGATAAAAGATGGCTTAGTGTGTGACTCGTTGAAAATCATTTAGCTTCCCAGAGTCTTGGTTTCCTCATCTACAAACAGAAGATTATCTGTATGCCACAATGTGGATGGGCCTTGAAAACATTATGCTAAGTGAGAGAAGCCAGACACAGAAGCCACGTACTGTATGATTCCATTTATATGAAATGTCTGACCGAACAGGCAAATCCATAGGAGGGAGGGGTCACGGGGAAGGACTTCTAAGCACTGTGAGATTTCTTTTGGGGGTGATGACCATGTTCCAGAATTTAGATAATAGCGGTCACACAAGTCTGTGAATATACAAAAACCACTGAATTGTACATGTTAAGAGAGTAAATTTTATGGTATAGGAATTGTATCTCAATAATGCTGTTTAAAAAATGCAGTAACTTGCAATTACCATAGAACCTAGCAATTCCACTCCTAAGAATAGGCAAGTGGGAAAGAGACAAAAAGAAGATTAGTAGTTGCCTAGACAGGGAGGGTGGGGAGGGGGACAATGGGAAGTGACTGCTAATAGGAATGAGATTTCTTTTCGGAGTGATGGAAATGTTCTAGAATTGATTGTGGTGATGGTTGCGAATCTTTATCAATATACTAAAATTTTGAAATGGTACGCTTTCAATGGGTGAATCAAATAGAATGGTATGTGAATATATCTAAAAGCTGTTAAACAGGTAAAACCTTAAAATATTTTAGGTTTAAAAAAAAAAAAGGAGCCCTGACTGGTTTGGCTCAGTGGATAGAGCGTCGGCCTATGGACTGAAGGGTCCCAGGTTCGATTCCAGTCAAGGGCATGTACCTTAGTTGCGGGCACATCCCCAGTGGGAGGTGTGTAGGAGGCAGCTGATTGGTGCTTCTCATCAATGTTTCTCTCTATCCCTCTCCCTTCCTCTCTGTAAAAAAATCAATAAAATATTTTTTTTTTAAAAAAAGGAAATGATAATACCGGTATGAGGTCTAAATGACCTCATTTTTGTCTCTTTGTTCGCATAACACCTCATGCCACCCCGACCCAACCCATACTATTATTTATCACACCAAATCATCGCTGTGAATGCTTTTGTCTTGCCCACGGAGCTGAGAGCCCTCTGATAACAGAAACCTTTTTAAAAAATGTATTTTTATTTATTTCAGAAGGGAAGGGAGAGGGGAGAGAGAGAGAGAGAAACATCAATAAGAGAGAATAATTGATCGGCTGCCTCCTGCACACCCCCTACTGGGGATCCAGCCCACAAGCCGGGCATGTGCCCTGCCTGGGAATCAAATCATGACCTCCTGGTTCATAGGTCGATGCTCAACCACTGAGCCACACCAGTGGGGCTGATAACAAACTTTCTAATCCACCCAGGGCCGGCTTCCTGGGTAATGTGACCTGCGCAGCCACACAAGACTCCCTCCTCAGAAGGGTCCCACGTTTGCTTTAATACTCTGCTGTCACCATCTTGAAATTCTCCATTTTTGAACAAGGTGCAGGCGCCCTCATTTTGATCTCGCACTGAACCCTGCACACTTTGTAGTGGTCCTGGATCCACCTTTGCCCCGCACAGCTCGGCGCAGTACTGATGCTCAGTGGGTGTCCAATAAAGGTTCCTTCTCTTTCCCAGACCCAGTACTGAGACTTCCCCCGGAACAGTGCCCCGACCTTCAACACAGATCCAGCCAGGGCCTCCTGGGTGCCAGGAAATGTGTCAGCAGCTGGGGACACCGTGAGGCGCCAAAGCCACAGCGGAGGGCTCTTCCCCTTCCCAGCAGGGGAGCTGCGGAGAAGGAGGCTGTGCCAGCCGCGCACAGGGCCCCTCCCCACCAACCTCCACAGCCACCACCGCGTGGGACTCGTTTGTCCTCAGAGACAAATGCATCACCTTGGGACTCTGGCTTTGTGAGTTCTGCTGTGTAATAGGAAGTAGAAGGCTCTAAGGAGTGCGGGTGAGACTGCAGTTCTTTCCGACAGTGGGAAAGAAAAAGTCCACTCTGCCTTTCTCAGTATGCTTGTGGTCTGTCACAGTGACATCTATTATTAAAGGGATCTGTCAGCACCTCTTTTAAAAAATACGTTTTATTGATTTCAGAGAGGAAGGAAGAGGGAGAGAGATAGAAACATCAACGATGAAAGAGAATCATTGATCGGCTGCCTCCTGCACGCCCCAAGCTGGGGATGGAGCCCGCAACCCGGGCATGTGCCCTGACCGGGAATCGAACCCTGACCTCCTGGTTCATAGATCGATGCTCAACCACCAAGCTATTGCCAGTCAGGCTGTCAGCACCTCTTAATTCAATGCAGTTCCTAAGGACAAAACACCATGCTCGGCACTGCTGACAGGAAGATAGTAGCTGGCTCTTCGTAAGCCCGAGCTCTTTGGATAAAGATTACAGGGGCCACAACTTCCTGGGGCGTCAGCAGGGAGCAGCAGTCCTCGAAATTCCTGATAGACCTGGCTTCCATTGATCGACGTGCTTCCCGAGGGGCGGGTCCCAGGGGCAATTCCTTCACCTCCGTGGACTTCAGTTTTCTTATCAGAACAACCCTGGCGTCACAGGGCTGTTGTAAAGATTAAAGGAGACAAAGCATGCGCAATAGCGGCACGGTGTCCAGCACCTAGTAAGAAAGTCACGCACAAAAAAACAAAACCTAAAGCATCCTATCCAACCGTGCTGTTTTGCCCCCAAATGCCTAAATAGTTCTGTTCCTGGCCCACAGCCACATGTTATAAAACACCGCCGCCTGCAATGCCTATGTCTCTAGCTCGAGGGGAAGGCACACAACGCCCGCCAACATCACCCGACGCCGTGACGTGACGTGACGTGACGTCAGTGAGCTCCTCTTTCTCCCTCCCCGTCTCGGTAGTGAAGCCCACACCTGCTCCCACACCCCAGCACACAGTGTTGTGCGGGGAAGGCTGAGCGAAGGAGCTGGGCTGGGCATGCTGGGAGAAGAGGGTTGGGCTTATCCGGGCACGTTTTTGCTTCTTTGGGCCCTGGAGCCCCTCCTCCCCAGCACAGCCTGCCCCTTGAGCACCTCAGTTGGGCTCTCCCCCAGCCCCAGCCCCATCACTGGCCAGTCATGGGAAGTGGCTGCTCCCAGGGAGAGCAGCATGACCTTGAGCAAGACAGCTTCCTTCAGTGGAGGGAAGGCAGTCCCCCAAGAGACACTCATCTGAGAGCTGTCAGCCAACCCTCCCAGCAGGTGGGGGAATGGGTGCCTCAGTCCTGAGCGGGGACTCTAGGTGGGCAGCTCAGCGCAGAATCAATGACGAGAACTAAATGGTAGGAATTGCTGTTCTAAGTTTCAGCCATTCCTAGGAGTGGTGGAATAGGGACGGGCTGGGGGAGGATAGAGGGTAGGCCCCCTGCCAAGCTTCATAGTGGATTATGGGGGCAAATGCATTGAAAGCGGCACAGATTATGGTTTTATGTGCATTTAACCAAACTTAGGGTCGATCCCAGCGAAACATTTCTCAGCAGATCCACAAAAAGTACAAGGAATGCCTTGATCATAAAATAGTCACCATTTATAAGATTCTGCTTGCTTTTTAAAATCTTCATTGTCGAAGAAATATGATGCTTATAGTCAAAACCAAAAAGCTTGGGCTCTGGAAATAGACAGGACTGGACTGGAGTTCCAGCTCCATGACTTATAATGAGTGACCTTTACTCAGTGACCAGTGTAAGGAAGATAATATTACAAACCTCACTGGATTGAGATGATGTCCCCAGCACATACAAATTGCTAAATAACATTTCTTTTTCTTCTTTTCCTTCTCCTCCTCATTATTATTATTTATACTGCATTTCCCTGTCTGAGCACAGGGAAAAAAAATGCTGGGTTCTCACTCTTCAACTCCTGCTCTAACAATCCTCATTAATAGCCCATTTTCCAGCATATTGATGTTTTGCTTAGTTTTTAATTTTTTGCTTTTTATTGAATCTATTGGGGTGACACTGGTTAACGAAATTATACAGGTTTCAGGTGCAAAATTCTGAAACACATCATCTGTTTCACCACCCCAAGTCAAATCCTTGTCCATCACCATTTACCCCCCTATACCTTCCCCCACCCCCTGGCCATCACTGTGCTGTTGTCTGCGTCCATGATTAACTCATTTGTTTTAGAAAGATGGGCTGTAGTCAGATCATGGTATGCTCCAGGTGCTAGGCTAAGAGATATGGACATATGTTATAGACGGTGGGAGCCACTAAAGGTTTCGGAGCAGATGTTAGGAAATAAAAGAGAAGAATCAAGATTACTTTAGATAGGAGGGCCTGAAGACCCCCTGAAATTTTGAGTAAATATTTGTGTGAATAGCCATGTGTTTCTTTTTCTGGGGAGAGAGTCCGTCACTTTCATCCACACTCAAAGGTGTCTGAGACTTAAAAAACGGCTAAGGATCCCTGTCTCAGCAGTTTCCAGCGTAGATGGCCAGCAGCATGGCAGTAGCATTCGGAAGAAAAGGGGTCCCAGGGCAGGAAGTCGGGAGGGGGGGTTGGCTGGAGGGGAGTAGAAACGGTCATTTGCCTCTGCGCTCTATCGCTTTCACGATGCTGCTGTAGGTGGATTTTCCAGGGGCACCGGGCGCTGGAACCCTTGCAACTCCAGCGCCTGCAAGGCCGCAGCCACAGGCGCGGGAGTGACCTCCGTCACAGGCTGGAGTTTGAATGACACTGTCAAGAGAGTCAGATAAGCGGGCCAAGGACAGCTCTTTGAGCATATTTAGCCTGCCTGCCGTGCCTTTTCCGAAGAGCTTTCTGACCGATTATTTTTCTCCACACAGGAAATTCACATTTTGAACTTCACTTCCTAAAATACATTCAACGACGCTTCGGCTTCTGAGGAGGGGCCGGAGGGGAGGCACATAATGACTGCTTATGTGCTTCGCTTCTCATCGGAGGAAGTTATCTTTTCAGAATGACCGCATGCCCCTGACCCTGTCTGAAAGCAGGTGGGTGTTTAGGGGCTAAGTTCGGAAGTGTGTAGGATCATTGTTAGCACTCAGACGACCTAGTTCTAGCCTACTGTGGAAATCCTAGCCTCCTGAGGCATTCCTCCTCTCCCTGGAGAGGAAGAAAAAGTACCTGTTACCCCTTACCTACTCATGCCAGGAAAGCTAACTAAAAATATTTGGGTAGAGGGGTGGTCTTTCCACAACGATACTCCCTGTGAAGGGTTGAATGGTGTCTCCCCAAAATTCCTATGCTTGAATCCTAAGCCCCTGTACTTCAGAATATGATCTTATTTGCAAACTAGAGGCCCGGTGCACGAAATTTATGCACTGGGGGTGGGGTGGTTCCTTAGCCAGGCCTGCGCCCTCTCCCAATCGGGGACCCCTCAGGGGATGTCTGCCTAAGCCAGCAGTTGGACATCCCTCTCGCAGTCTGGGATCCCTTACTCCTTACCAGCCACCTGCTCCCTGCTCCTTATTGCTCAGCTCACTGGTCCTTAGTGCTGCCATGGAGGCGGGAGAGGCTCCCACCACCGTCACTGTGCTTGCCAGCTGTGAGCCCGGCTTCTGGCTGAGCGGCGCTCCCCCCTGTGGGAGCGCACTGACCACCAGGGGGCAGCTCCTGTGTTGAACATCTGCCCCCTGGTGGTCAGTGCGCATCATAACAAGCGGTCATTCCACCGGTCGTTCTGCCGTTTGGTCGATTTGCATATTAGGGTTTTATTATATAGGATAGGGTCCTTGCGGATGTCATTAATTAAGATGAGGTCATAAGGGTGGGCCCTAATCCAATATGACTGGTGTCCTTATAAAAAAAGATAATTTGACACAGGACACACACAGGGGGAAAGCCATATGAATGTAAAGGCAGAGACCAGGTGATGCTGCTACGTGCCAAAGAACATCAAAGAAATTGCCAGGAAACCCCCAGAAACTAGGGGGGAGGCAGAGAGCTGAATCATCCTCATGGCTGTCAGAAAGAACGAATGCTGCCCACACCTTGGTCACAGACTTCCAGCCTCCAGAACTGTGAGACCGTAGATGTCTGTTGTTGAAGCCACCAGTTTGTGGTGCTTTGTTACTGTCCTAGTAGCTCCTGAAAACTAACACACTCCCTTTCTCTAGAATTGTAGAGCTGCTCCATTCCGCTTCTGGAAAATCCAGTCCTGGTTTCCTGAACTGAGGTCTCAGAGAAGGTAGGCGGGGTTGTGGCGACCTTGTCAATCAAAATGGCTCCTGCAGAGCTTGCCAGGTATGCAGAGCTCATTGGAGGTCAGCAGGGACAGTGGCTTGGGGACCTCCCACCCTGCCTTGCACTGTGGGGATACTCTGTCCTGTGTGTACTGTGGCTTAAGGAAGGGGGGGTCCCCACTGTAGAGCCGAGTGCTGACTCTCTTGAAGGATCAAAATATTCAACCTCAAGTCTGGAGCATGGATTTTGCTTAACCTGGCTCCTAAAAGTCTTTGTTCTTAGCCTCTCTCTCCCCCATCATCAAGCTGTTGCAAACTTGTCTTTAGTCACCTGATGACTAGGTTTCCATGGTTACCTACAAACATGCAGCAAGGTGTCATTCCTAGGAGGCCTCAGGATAAAACCAGTAACAAGACAGGGCCTTGGCGCAATGAGAATGACCTGGATCCAATGACCAGGATGGAGTACTGGAGAGGGAAGGAGAGAAGGAGAGAGAAAGAGAGAGAGAGAGAGAGAGAGAGAGAGAGAGAGAGAGAGAGAGAGAGGAGAAAGAAGAGAAACAATGATGTGAGAGAGACACATCGATTTGTTGCCTCCCATACTGGAGTATTGGGGCTCAGGGCTCAAACCTGCAACCCAGGTACGTGGCCTTGATCAGGAATCAAATCTGCAACCCTTCAGTGCACAGGCCAAAGCTCTAACCATTGAGAAACAACAGCAGTGGACTCTGTCTCTGCCTTTTGAATCTGGGTGAACTTGTAATTTCTCTGTCCCATAAAGTTCAGAAGAAGTGATAGATATGACTTCTGAGCCTGGGTCATAAAAGATGCTGAGCTGGCTCTGTGGGAAGTCCATCACCACGTCAGAAGTCTGACAACCCTGAAACCACCTGCTGGAGAGACCACGTGAAACAATTCAGGAGGCAGCCCAAGCTGAGCTCCCAGACAACTGCCCGGCATCAACTGCCAGCCACGTGGATGAGCCAACTTGGACGTCTGGCCCAATCATGCCCTCAGATGACTGCAGTCTCAGCCAACATCTAAATGCAGCTTCATGTGAGATCCCAAGGCTCCCCAGAGCTCCTTAATTTCCCGACTCAGAAAATCACAAGCAAAAGAAAATGATTGTGTTTTGTTTGTTTTAATGTTTTTATTGATTTCAGAAAGAGGAAGGGAGAGAGGGATAGAAACATCAATGATGAGCCGTTCTAGCATGGCTCAGTGGTTGAGCATCGACCTATGCACCAGGAGATCATAGTTCAATTCCCAGTCAGGGCACATGCCTGGGTTGTGGGCTGAGTCCCCAGTGTTGGGTGTGCAGGAGGCAGCAGATCAATGATTCTCTCTCATCTGATGTTTCTCTCTCTCTCTTTCTCTCTCTCTCTCTCTCTCTCTCTCTCTCTCTCTCTCTCTCTCTCTCTCTTTCTCCCTTCCTCCCGGAAATAAAAAAGAAAAGAAACATCAATGACAAGGGTTTTAGGAGCTTTGTGCCAGGAACTTCGAGTAGAAACTAAATAATAAGCTATTATTATGTAGCTTATTATTTCTATAAGAATGAATCTCACCTAAAATTTTTTTTAAAACATTCAATTTGTTTTAACAACAAAAAAAAAGTTCATCCATATCTACCATTCTCCAACTCCAACTCTTGCAACTACCAATCTATTCTCTAAGTCTGTGAGGTTGTTTTGTTTTGTTTTAGATTCCACAATATAAGCAAGATCATAAGGTATTGTTTAATATATTTTATTGATTTTTTACAGAGAGGAAGAGAGAGGGATAGAGAGTTAGAAACATCGATGAGAGAGAAACATCGATCAGCTGCCTCTTGCACACCCCTCACTGGGGAGGTGCCCGCAACCAAGGTACATGCCCTTGACCAGAATCGAACCCGGGACCTTTGAGTCCGCAGGCCGACACTCTATCCACTGAGCCAAACCGGTTTCGGCATAAGGTATTGTTTTTCTCTGACATTTCACTTCGCATAATGCTCTCAAGGTCCATCCACCCAGGCTCTTGCAAATGGCAAGATTTCAGTATTTTTTATGGCTGAAACTATAATAGTACAAGGGTAATATGCTAATTAGACTGGATGTCTTCTGGATGTCCTTTCTGACGAAGCCGTGGCCGGAGGGAAGCCTGGGTCCCGGGTGCCGGCAGCCGGGGGAAGGAAGGCCTACTCTTGCATGAATTTTTGTGCATAGGGCCTCTAGTAATATATATAATTTCTTTACCTATTCATCCACCTATGGACATTTAGATTGTTTCCATATCTTGACTATTGTAAATGATGCTGCAGTAAACATGGGGTGCATATATATTTTCAAATTAGTGTTTTTGTTCTCTTCAGAAGCAGAATTGCTGAATCATATGGTAGTTCTATTTTAGAAAAAAATTTTCTGCAAAAAGTTTTTTTGGTTTTTTTTGCAAAAAGTTTTATTGTTTCCATTTGGCCCAGTGCATGGGAGAGGGCTTCAGGGCAGAGGTTAAAAGAATGACTAGTAGTTTCAGGGAGAGGCTCAGGCAAAAGCCAAACACCAGAGGGATGCAGAGGGGCCCCTTAAAGGCCTCGGCTCCTAAGGCTCCTAGTCGGGCTTAAGGGTGAGCCTTTCAAAGAGATAATTGCCCAGCCTGGGGGCCAGCAGCCTGCAAGGTGAGGCAGGTGTCACCATCTTCTTGATGAGCTCCACCTCCTCACCCCGGAAGTGGTTCTGCAGGAAGTCACGGAGCTGAGGGTCTGCGCGGGTAGAACCCAGGACAGGCAGCTCCCAAAGGGCCTGGGTCAGGCTCCTCTCCAAGGCCAGGGCGGCTTCCATGGCACCCTGGGTTTTGCGCACTCATCCTGGGAGGCTTCAGCACATCCTGGAAGAGAATGCGGCCACCTCGCTGGGTTTGCAACTTTAAGAGACGCTCAGAGCCCTTGCGGCCCCCACCCTGGAGAGCCACATCCTCGCGGTGGCCATAGAAGCCCAGAGAGGTAGGTGCGGGAGGCCCGCCGGTGCAGGCTGGTCAGGCGGTTGACCGCAGCCTCCACCTCGGTGGAATAATTCTTACGAATTTGGAAGCTCATGGTTGTTTGGCAATAAGGAGTTAGGGTAGAGCCGTGGTCGGCAAACTGCGGCTCGCAAGCCACATGCGGCTCTTTGGCCCCTTGAGTGTGGCTCTTCCACAAAATACCACGGCCTGAGCGAGTCTATTTTGAAGAATTGGCGTTAGAAGAAGTTTTAAGTTTAAAAAATTTGGCTCTCAAAAGAAATTTCAATTGTTGTACTTTGATATTTGGCTCTGTTGACTAATGAGTTTGCCGACCACTGGGGTAGAGAAAAAACATGTGTTAGCTGGTCTCAGAGGTGGTTCTGGAGGTGGTTCTGAGGGTGGTGACTGGGGAAGATGCTGGAGAGTGGCTGGAGGCTGGAAGAGGGGGCGTCCCTAGGTCTGTTCTGTCCAAACACTGCTGAAGCAAGAGACAGATCCGAGACCGCCGAGGGCACTATCTCTTTTGAATTTTTTGAGGAACAGCCATATGTTTTCCCCGTAGAGTTTGTACCAATTTACTTTCTCTCCAAGAGCACCCCAGGATTCCCTTTTCTTCACATCCTCACCAACACTTGATAATAGCCACTAACAGGTGTGAGGTGATATCTCTTTGTGGGTTTGATTTGCATTTCCGTGATAATTAATGATGTTGAGCATCTTTTTATGTACCTGTTGGCCGTCTGTATGTCTTCTTTAGAAAAAAATCTGTTCAGATCCTATGCCCATTTTTAAATCAGACTGTTTGGGGGTTTTTTTGCTATTGAATTGTATGAGTTTTTTTTATTTTATATTTTGGATATTATCCCTTATCAGATATGTGATTTGCAAATATTTTCTCCCTTCCGTAAATGACCTTTTCACTTTTTTTTTTTTAATGGCTTCCTTGGCTGTGCAGAAGCTCTTTGTCTGATGTAGTTCCACTTGTTTATTTTTGCTTTTGTTGCTTCTGCTTTTGGTGTCAGACTCCAGAAATCATCACCAAGACCTATGTCAAGGAGCTTATCGCCTATGTTTTCTGCTAGGAGTTTTCGGTATCTTACTTTTAACTTCAGCCTGCAAGATTTTAATTAAAAAAAAAAAAAATCAGCTATCGCTCGGCCAGTGTGGCTCAATGGTTGAGCATCGACCTATGAACCAGGAGGTCACGGTTTGATTCTGGTCAGGGCACATGCCCGGATTGTGGGCTCAATCCCCAGTGTGGTGTGGGCAGGAGGCAGCTGATCAATGATTCTTTCTCATCATTGATATTTCTGTATCTCTCTCCCTTCCTCTCTGAAATTAATAAAAATATATTTTTTTAAAAAAAAAAACGCCCTCATCCTGACCAGTTTGGCTCAGTGGATAGAGTGTCAGCCTTCGGACTGAAGGGTCCCAGGTTTGATTCCAGTAAAGGGCATGTACCTTGGTTGCGGGCACATCCACAGTGGGGGGTGTGCAGGAGGCAGCTGATCGATGTTTCTCTCATCTATGTTTCTAACTCTCTATCCCTCTCCCTTCCTCTCTGTAAAAAATCAATAAAATATAGTTTAAAAAAAACACAAAGGCCTCAAGTGATAATAATAGTTAACATTTATGGAGTGCCAGGCACTGTGTTAAAAGCTTTCTGTGCATTATCTCATTCATTGCTCACCACAACCTTATGAGGTTAATATTATAATTGGCCCTATTTCATAAATGAGGAAACTAAGGCCTTATTATCAAGTCAGTGGGGAGTCCCAGACCCCCACCCAAGTCCAAAGCCTGTCTGTGCTTTTAACCTCTAAGCTGTCTTTCCTCTCTAATTAAGAAGTTAAGTCTGAGCAAGCTCATGTGCTTATTTATACCATTGCCTTATTCCAGGAAGGATTTCAGGCTTTGGTTAAGTACCTTGTCCAAGATCACCCAGCTGTAAGTGGCAGAGCCGGGAGTCAAATCTCTGTCTCTCAGGCACTGTATAAACAAAGTGAGATAGCACAGATGTGGACCCACATCAGATATTTCCTCATAAACATGAGAAAGGGAAGTGGGGACATTTTCTTTGGCTGGTTTCCATCTTCATTCTGGTTGGCTATGTCCTCAGCATTAGAGTTCTTTTGAGAAGGGATGGATAGGACAAGAGAGAGTCAGGACTAATAGGACTGAGCGGTAAGGACACGGGCTACGGTGATGAGCAGATGAAAGGAAAAGGGTAAAATGAGGCGACAGAGGAAGAGCATTAGGGGAAGTGGAGGGAAGGCAGGGGTGGGAGGAGACACTAAGAGCTATTCAACAGCGAGAATAAAAATAGGTTAATTTGGTTGTGCAAGGTTTCAGAGAAGAAAAGTTGAAAAGGTAAACACCACCAGAACAGCTATGTTTTTTTTAAAACCACATCTCCTACAGTATCTCAAATCAGGGTCAGTCCCTCCAAGTCTGAGCAGTGAACAGCTGTCAGGCCCTCTCAGTTCTCTCTTCTTGGGCCTGTAGCATCACCCTTCTTAAGACAAATACTTAATCCATCTTTGTACTTCTAAGACCCAATCCCAGCAGGCTTGTGTAAAGAACTGTCTTTCCTTGGCAATAACTTGGAAAATAAATAGAATGAAATATATACTCATTCCTTTTTTTGTGTGCCTTAAAAGTGGAACATTCATTTGCTTTCAGTTTGGATTCTTATAAAAACATTGCAGAACTGGCTCTTAATCTTTTTTTTGTTTTATTTTATTTTTATGAAGGAGCCTGTCTCCATTTAGTATCCTTAACCAAACATGCTTTAGTCTCCAGGCAAGAACTGGCCATAAAGAAAATACAGTTCTTTTAATAGCAGCTCTTTAGCCCTGGCTGTGCACTAGCTATAAAGGCAAGATGCATTTGAAACCCTTCTCATTAAAAACCGCGATGTTTTACTTATGTTGGACTTGGCCACTCTGGATAATGCAAAACAGAAGTCGCTTATTGAGAGGCAGGGACAGGAAGAGGAAATGGCTGACCTGTAACTAGAGTTCTCCAAAGGTGATAGGTACATTTATTGATCTCCTGGGACCTATATTTAGTTAGCAACTTGAGCTGACTAGCACGTGCGTTGAGTAATGTTTAAATCGTTAGAGTGCACGTACACAAACTTAACATCACAGGAATTTATTTCCTTCCCCATCCCATCTTTCTAGACATTTCCTTTTTTTAAAAAAAACTTAAACTATGCAAATAACATTTAAAAAAATAAGCAACTTAATTCAGGCTTGTTGGATGGACTCCTGTGAAATATTGATCATCAGAACTTCTCTTTTGCCAGCAGAACTGGACAACGAGTTCCCTGTTGTAAATAAATGAATCTAGGGCAAAGAAATTTCCACATCTGCTTGAGTTTAGTTTGGAGTTGTTCCTTCTTTCTCTAAAGGTGGCATAATGTATATATTTATTTTTTAAATATATGTATTATATTTTTAAAATGTAAGCAATTTAATCTTGTTTAAGGAGTACAAAAACCTCTCTGAGATCATTGAAGAAGTTGCAAATGCTACAAAATAAACAGCAACACCATGATGTTCTGGAGATATATCGAAATGTGCACATAGTAGAGAATGTATCATGCTGATAACCAGTGACTAAAAGCCTGACCTAAATTAAATTTAATCCCTCAGAGACGACTTTGTAAAAACTCAGGTCCAGTGCGAACCACAGCCCTGACACAAATGTAACAGAGGCACAAATGTATTAGACTTAAATGCCCAATCAAATCATTTGAGACCTACAGGATCTGTGCCCTGATACTATTTTTAAAAGTTATGGCTGATGAGATTGTTTTCAGCTCTGAGAAGCCCTGAAGAAGAAAAAAGAAATGACTCACTCCACAAAGGCATTTTTTTACAAGGGAAGTGGATTTCGAATTTAATGGTGAAACTTAGTCATTATAAAGCAGATAATTTCATGAAGAGTAATTTGATATTCGCAGCAGCATCGCTGTCAATTAAATTTGTAAAGAGCAAAAGTAAATCAAAACAAAGCGGGGGCTCTGTAACGGGGTAGTTAGCTGTTGGGAGAAAGAAGAGAAACAGCAGGAAGGGCGTCATCCTTGTAGCTATTACTGTTCCTAATTCCACTGACCTGTGTCTCTGCCTCATAACAGAATCAAGGCCCTTAGTGTTACCTAAATGTGAGTAAATTCAGATTTCTCCATCCAAATCTTCTTGGGGATTTCATTGTCTCCTTTATTTTTCTCTCTCTGGATTACTCATCTAATGTTACTAGTTTCTCTTCTGCTTCCTTGAGATTTTGTTTTGTCTCGGTTTTCAGTTGGGCACCGGTCCTTAAAAGACAGTTGTTTACTACATTCTAGAAAAGCCACAGACAAGGAGTGTCCCCACGGTTCCTTGGTGACACATCCCGTCTATTCCAATGATGAGCCAATTGTGTGTCTGTTGTTTGTAGTATGTCATAGCCTCATGTTGTCTGTATTACCTTCTGAGGACAATGCAGGTTCTGTAGACGTCAGGAACATATGTAAGTCATCAAACTTCATCGTATAACATACTGTGCCAAGAATGTCTTTTTCACACATGGTGTGTTAGTGAAGAAATAAAATCTTGAAGGTAAAGTGTTTTCTATTAGGCTACTTAATATAGAAACAAGTCGGTGCCCCCGGGCAAAAATTAATTGATGTTTAGGCATAACCTATTGACTTTTAATTGAAACCGTGCTTACTTTACAGGTGTAAATCTATGAGCTAAATTACATTTTGAGTCTAAGGATTTATGACTGGAATGAGTTGAATGCTGAATTAGCTCTTATGAAATGTGCTTTCTTAGAATAATAGCATTGGCCCCACTATATAGTTTCCTTGGCTGCTTTATTGCAACCAAGACAAAATTATTGAAATTTGTCAATAGCACAAAACATTTTCCTTAATTAATAATAGCACATATTTCAGCATAAAGTATGTTCAATAATTGCTTTCTAAGATCCCGGCATCTGGAAATACATTCATATCACCTGACCAGCAAACAAATATTTCATTTTTAGGACCAAAAGATGAAGCTCTAACCCTTTATAAAGGCCATTTTACAGAAACTATAGTATATTGTTAGAAGGCTTATTTTCTTTGTGAGTGTCTAATATGAATTTGTCTAGATATTTAGAAAACATTTTTTTCTCGTGGCTCTTCTAATTCACCAATTGGAATTTTAGAAGATCAAAAGGAAAGTAAGCAATAAATGCTAATTATTTAAAGACTAACATAACAATGCCTGGCTCATTTACTTCTAATTTAGTCCTGCATGAAACCATACAAATGAAAACGTGTTTATGTAACCCCTTTAAAATCTAACCAATCCAGAGAAAACATCAGCTCTCTCTGGGTGTGTCAATAGACAGTTTTGTAATAGAAGAAAAAAGAAAAGTGACCAAAAAATAGCATCCAACGGCAATTTCCTTTTTACAGAATTGTTTTCCCCTACCAAACATAGCTCAGAAACCTTAGCGTAAGAACTCAAATGAACTACGTGAGCATCTGCAGAGCGTGGTTTGCCTCTAGGTATGAGGGCAAAACAATGATAAACACATTTGTTCATTCACCCACAAAGAGGGAGTTATTCAGCAGCCAATGCCTGCCAAGCACTGTGCTCTGTCTATCCAAGTGCCAAATGCCTAGTAAAATAGGGTGAATTATCGAGTCTTTTTGCAGTGAAATTGTAAGTATATTTTACTGATTTTTTTACAGAGAGGAAGGGAGAGGGATAGAGAGTTAGAAACATTGATGAGAGAGAAACATCAATCAACTGCCTCCTGCACACCCCCCACCGGGGTTGTGCCCGCAACCAAGGTACATGCCCTTGACCAGAATCGAACCTGGGACCTTTCAGTCCGCAGGCCGACGCTCTATCCACTGAGCCAAACCGGTTTCGGCGATGTGTTTCTTTTTTTAGCTTAGTGTCAGACCCTCATTTTAGCACCTCGATTTGAACTCTCTGGTTCTGGTGAAATAGAATTCTCCAGTATTAAATCAAGATGTCTCCAGAGTAATAGACCAGAGAAGTGATAGGACAACTTAAAAAGGCTCTGAGCCATTTCTAATATTATGTGGAAAGCAACCAGGAATAATCAAAGGCACTATAGAATTCCAAAGAAGGGTACTCTTTGAATGAACATACATTGGAGAAGTTAAATGAATGTAGAACAGAGCCAAGCATACTATCTTTTGTCTAACAAAAAGGGGAAAATAAAAATACATTCACATTTGATTATATTTGCATGAAGAAACATTGAAAGAGTACACAAACCAACAAAACAACAATAACAACAACAAAAATTATTACCCATGAAGTTAAAGAGCTAGAGGGGGCAAGGAGAGGAATCTATAATAATAAAAGCATCATATGCTAATTAGACCAGATGTCCTTCTGGATGAACTTCTGGACGAAGCCAGGGCTTCGAGGGAAGCCCGGGTCCGGGTGCCAGAGGGAAGCTGGTGCCAGCAGCCAGGGGAAGGAAGGCCTACTCTTGCATGAATTTTGTGCATCGGTCTTCTAGTAGAATATATTGGTGTGTACCTTTTTACTTAGCTTTGACTTTGGATCATGAAATACAAAATTAAATTAAATTAAAATTTACTTGGAAGATCAGGATTCCCAATCAGTAGATCGAGTTCTATAAAGTTATTGTTAGGTCTTTCCAAGTAGATCCTCTCACCTGTTCTGTAGTTGCCAGTTGCCCCTGGCAGCTATAGTTATCCACATCACAACAACCAATTATAGAAGAAAGCCCCACTTTTCCTCTAATAGGTTCAGTAAAAGTCCCAGAATTGAATCTTATGGGTTTTGATTGGCCTATTTTGAATCATGTGCCCATCTCTAAACCAATCACTGTAACCAAAGAGATAGCATCAATCATTGGTTGAGTCTAGGTCACATGCTCTGCTGAGGGGGACAGGAATGAAGTAAGCTTCATCTGAAGTGCATAGGTAGAAGGAAGGAAGGAAGAATCCCCCATTGTCAGGAAGGGATGTTCAATGCTGGGCAATAAAAACACCAGCCATTTACCACATGAGCCCCTCAGAAAGACCCCTGTTCACTCCCAAGTTTTAAGAGAGATTTGAGACTCCTTAATTAAAATGAGTTTTGCAGCCTGAAATAGGCTGTTTAGAGAACATTTTACTTTTTAAAGCAAGTCAGAAACCTTGTTATTTGAAAGAAAGAAGAGCAGAAGTTAAGTAAAAATGGCTTGTATCCCCAAAGCTGAAATTTATGAAACAGTGGATGAGTAGTTGAATAGAACTTTGAGTTAGACACTAAACTATTTTTCATGTTTTTCTTTTGTTATAAAGGCTGGGTAATTATTTGGGCCTTTAAACCCTCTTTTTGCGTGTATTACTTCTGAACCATGACCATAGCCAGGTTTTAAATAAATACTCCACAAGGAGAAGACTGAAAGGAGGCATTCTTTCCAGGGGAGGCTCTGCTCTGTGAGTCTGTGGCTGGTCTCAATTAGCTCTCTGCCGCCGCCACGGATTAGTGGAAATGGGCATGGGCGCACAGGGCATGCCCATAGGTCCGTGGAAGACTTGGTTTCCTCTTCATTTCTGGCACGCTGGGCCACTCCAGTCCAGCACGCATAATCAGTTCGAGTGCACGAATAAAACACTACTATATATAGTATGAGCGAATTCCAGGATGCAAACTATATATAGTCGAGCTAAATCACAAGTTCTGTCTCATGTTATTCGGCTTGGCAACGTGTAAGACATTAACCAGTTCTTTCCAGTCACTCCTTGCTGAACGTTGGTCCTTGCTGGTGCCTCCTTGATGCACCCTTACTTTCACTGGGTCTGTTTTCAGGTCTCTTTCTGGAATTTTGTTTCTGTCTGGTTTGTTTTTGGCTGTTTCTGTCTGACTTCCATATACAGAGATGGTGCTGGCATTTCTAGGCAGGAAGAGCTCAGAGCTCTTGGTTGGGGAATTGCCTGGAATCTTTTGGGAGGTTACTTGGGGGGTGCTGATGGGGACTACAGAGGACAGAGGGTATAAGGACTCACCCTAGCCTGGCAGGTGTGGCTCAGTGATTGGACATTGACCCATGAACCAAGAGGTCACTGGTTCGATTCCAGGTCAGGCAGGGCACATGCCTGGGTTTTGGGCTCGATCCCCAGTAGGAGGGGGTGTGCAGGAGGCAGCCGATCGATTTTTCTATCTCTCCATCCCTTTCCCTTCCTCTCTGAAATCAATTAAAATATATATTTTTAAAAGAACCTGTTCCAAAGCCTATTATTACAATGGATTATTATATAGGAAGTGTATAATTAAATAATAGCTCCTCCATGGTTCATGAATAATCATCAGGATCAACCCCAAAGAGGAAGCTTTCCTGACTTTGGTCCTTTGGTTTGGGGTGAATCTTCCTTTCAGGCTTGTCACCCCATAATCACTGCCCACAAGATGAATATGATTTTAATGTAAAATAGCATCTTTACCCAAAGGATCTGTTTGCTTAGCAACTTTAGAACCCATATAAGTAGAGTAGTGATTCTTCTTTGGGGACCTCATTTGATCATTCATTTGCACACATGGAGCCCCAGGCAGTGCAATGGGCACGGTGAATGAAACAGATCCATGATGTGCTCCTAGTCCCCAAGTCTGATAAAACTGTCATGTTTCTCTCTTGTCTTAAAATCAACAAATTGTCCACTTACAAACTGTACACTTAAAATCGCCCTGGGTTTACAGGGTGTGTTCTCTATGCAGCTTGCAAATATCTGTCTTTAATTATCTTCCAAAGACTAACAGCCACCACAGCTCTGGTTTCTCCTCTCCTCCCTCTTCTTCCTACCTCCAGAGCTCTTGCTGCTGTTGCCATGACAACTGGGATGAAAAGCCGTGGAACCTTATCTCTTACTATGGGTACATGTCTCCCCATAAGGACATTATTGTACATCAGCCAAACCGGACGCCGGGAGCTGTTCTTTAAATATACCATTAAGTCATGTGGAAACTGGAACTCGAGAGGTGAGATTATGATGGCATTTAGCCAGGGACCTAGGCATTCTCCAATTCATCTCTTCCTTTAAAAAAAACAAACGTGACTAATGACAAAGGTATAAGAAAGCTTTTCACTAACTAGGGCAGGTGTCCTCAAACTACGGCCCGCGGGCCACATGCGGGTGTTTTTGCCATTTTGTGTTTTTACTTCAAAATAAGTTATGTGCAGTGTGCATAGGAATTTGTTCATAGTTTTTTTTTTAAACTATAGTCCGGCCCTCCAACAGTCTGAGGGACAGTGAACTGGCCCCCTGTTTAAAAAGTTTGAGGACCCCTGGACTAGGGCTTCACATCTAAACGTCAGGTAGCGTTCCGGTGAGTACATGCAGGCCTGGAGGGGGGTTCCCTTTCAGCTAAGCCAGGTTGGCCTGAGAAACCTGCTTGACCACCAAGAGACTGGAAGAAAGACCCGCCCCCCTCCACACACACACCCACACACACACACACCCACCCCCTGCCAGTTCAAATCTGCCCCCTGCTGCCCCATGCTCTGATAGCCATCTGCCTGCTTGACATTTTCTCTTGGATGACTCAGACACCTTCATCTTATTAAACTTTCCATCCCTATTCTTCCCGTAGCCTTCCTCCTCTCCCATAAGCAGCTTCACCCTCTAGCCAGTGGCCCAGGCCAGACACCTGGGAGTCATCCTTGATTCGTCCCTTTCCCTTAACACCTGCCCCACACCTAATCCTTATCGAGTCCTGGGAGCTCTACCTCCAACAGAAAACGTGAGGAGGTCTGCGTCTGCTCATCTCCTCTCCCAGAGCCTCGTCCTTTTCTGCCTGGATTAAGTTAATAGCATTCTGACTCTTCTCCCTGATCCCACCTTTTTCCCCCTGAGGCCCTTCTCCGTAGAGCAGCTGGAGTGATCTTTGAAAAAGAAAGGTCAACTCTTCTCACTTTGCTCTTTAAAACTCTTCATGGCTTTCCATTATACGTGGAATGAAATCCACACTCTTCACCATGGCCTGCACGGCCCTGCCTAGAGTCCTCTGAACACCCAGTCCAGCCTCATCTTGCCACCCTCCACCTGGCCCCTGCTCTGGGCCCACTTGTCTTCCTCCAGCTCCCTGTGCAGCTTGCAAATATCTATCTTCAGTTTCCTCCGAAGTCCAACAGCTGCCTTAGCTCTTTTCCCACCCCTACGCCTTTTTCGCTTTCAGCTCTTGGGCCTGGAACACATTTCCCCCGACCTTTGCCAGCCCTTCACACAGTGGCTGTTTCTTTCTCAATCTGGAGGTCTCGTTTGAATGTTACCTTCTCCACGAGGTCTTCACTGACCACGCCACCTAAAATTGCCCTCCCCACCAATCACTCCCCATCAGCACACCCTGGTTGGTTCCTGTATACTATTCCCCAGAGCATATAACTGTTTTGTTTATTCACTTGTGTTTTCACTAAAGTTTGTCTTCCCAACGAGGAAAGTAAATTTCTTGAAGATAGGGACCAGATCCGTTTTGTTCACAATGAATGGTACATCGGAGGATCATAATTCATAGCTGTTAGATACCTGGGTGAGCCGGTCTGAAATCCCGCCATGCTGCAAAGGAATAACAGGCTCTTTTCCTCTTCTTCCTCGCTCTCTCAGTCAGGGTCTTGCTGGGTGGAATTCCACTCAGATGGTACAAATGAAGAAATGTTAATGAAGGAATTGTTAACTGAGGTGTGGGTGAGGTTAAAAGAACCAACACAGGATGTTGAGATAATAAAGACCAGCAAGAGCAGTGAGCAGTTGTACCCCCAAGACTGAGGCCCAAGAGGAGCGAATGGGGTTCAGAGAGCCCAGTAAGAGAGAGGGCTGCCTAGCTACGGGTGTAGCCATGGAAGGATACAGCCACTGCCAGGTCAAAAAATACCCCATCCTCTCTCTCCTCTTACTGCCCCATCTCTGACCAATGCCCCTCCTTGGCTGAAGCCAATGGAACGCCAGGCAGCAATGGAGCCCAAGGGAATGAGTCTGCTCGTAAGAGGCCAGCCCTCCAGCCCACACAGCGGTGATAAGTGGAAGACAATCAGCACAGATGTTGACTCCTTAACAGCTGGAGCTCAGGCTCCTATGGAACTCGCTCCAATTTCTTAGAAGAGGTCAATCCCATTTAGAGTTTATGCTTGGAATAGTAACTACCATTTATACCCTTATGCCTAAAGGAAAACCATTTGGATTTCTAAGCAACCAGCTTACTAATAAGCTTGGGAACACAATTCACTAGGGCGTTGGCGTGAACCAGTGGGTGAGGTGTTCTTGTTATTAAGAAGCACAGCACGGCCTCCTCAAGAAAAGGAAAACTCCCATAATCTTATACGCCACCTCATAAAGTGAATTATGGAGCATTTGAATGATATACATAGTATCCTCACAAAATACATGAGACCAGTATTTGGCAAATTAGATTTCTAGGTTGGGTCTGACCAGTTACAGAGAAAAGAGAGCTAGAATTTTTTTTCCCCCAAGTCTTTGAGTGCCAGTTTTCAAACTACTCTGAACAGCTGCTATGTGAAAATGTCCATTTATGACTCATTTTAACTCTACAAATACAGAATTGCTCCCAGCTGATTTCAGGGATATTGGTCATCTTGGAGTTTTGTAAGGTTTTAGAGACATACGCTGAGGGAAAAAGAAGTAAGATATAAGTTTTCCTAAAAACTGGTGACGAAGCTTGGAGAAAAAAAAAAGTCATTTCGTTTTTATAACTGTAACAGTAGGACGCGGGGCAGGGTTGCCACGGAAATCACAATATCCATGTCCAACTCATCTTCAAAAATCTTCATTGTGGAATATGACTGGAATGCTGGGACAGCGATATTGAGTATCTCAACAGGACAGAGAGGCAGCTGCCCGTGTATTGTATCTTTGTTAATGAAGTGCTAGGCCTGTGAAGGGTGCTCCACGGCAGCAAACAGCAACCTCATTTCCAATTCATTTTCCTCTTTGCTTAAAATATCCTAAATATTGGAAACAAGAACTACCAATATTTCATTAGAATGCCCCCCCCCTGTCTACTTTCTGGATTGTGTAATAAGAAAGCATACAATATATTTATTGTGTTTGTTGATTTATTTATACTTAGAAAATAATAGAGGCCCTGGCCGGGGAGCTCAGTTGCTTGGAGCGTCATCCCAATATGCCAAGACTGCAGGTTTGACTCCTGGTCAGGGCACAGCAACAAATGAATCAACAAATGACTGCACAAATAAGTGGAACAACAAATCGATGTTTCTCTCTCTCTCCAAAATAAATTTTTTTTTTTAAAAAAAAGAAAGCAATAGAATGCTCATTTAAAAGAGAAGCTGGATTTTTGTTTTTTTAAGATACTTTTATTGATTTCAGAGAGGAAGGGAGAGGGAGAGGGAGAGAGAAACATCAATGATGAAAAAAAATCATTGATCAGCTGCCTCCTGCACGCCCCCTACTGGAGACCGAGCCTGCAACCTGGGCATGCATGTGCCCTGACTGGGCATTGAACCGAGACCTCCTGGTTCATAGATCAATGCTCAACCACTAAGCCATATCAACTGGGCAAGAGAAGCTAAAATTTTATCCTTCCACCCACTGTGCAAAAAAAGAGGCAAATTGCTCGAAGGCCTCAAATGTTTGAAACACAGAGACTTGTAAGGAAAATTATAACCCCGCTTCTGATTTCCCTGTGTTCTGAGATTCCTATAAGAACTATATACCACCTGGCACATATTCCAAGAGAAGCAAAGCAGGTGGATGGTGAAGGGAAATGTAAGCTCAGTGGAAAAATACTTGGAAAACCCCTTTGTCACAACAAAGATCTTCATTGAATCACCCAGGACCTTGCTTCATAATGATATGCACCAGGTGTTTCTGCTTTTATTTAATCAGCTCAGCATTATTCCCTTTTTAGAAATGACACATGCTGTTGGGGTGTATCCAGCTGAAACACGCATTGACATAAAGTGCAATGCTTTTAAAATATGGGGCTTTTTTTCAACACTTTATTTTTTGGTTAATTCTTACCAGAGGATATTTTTTTCCATTGATTTTTAAAGAGAGTGGAAAGTGGGGAGGGAGCGGGGAAGAAAGAGAGAGCGAAGCATTAATGTGAGAGAGACCCACTGATTGGTTGCCTCCCAAATGGACCCCAGCGGGGCTGGGGATTGAACCTGCAACCCAGGTATGTGCCCTTGACTGGGAGTCGAACCTTCGACCCTTAGGTTTGAGGGCCGCCACTCCAAATCATTGAGCCATACCAGCCAGGGCTTCAATGTGTATATTTACATGGCCTCATTGCGTTCACTATCTGTGGACTGACTTTAATGGGTCACCGAGGGTAAAGGATGAAGTAGAAATAAGTCCGTTCCATATTTAGAGACACAAAAATGCAATCACTGTAGTTTTATGGGAACCAAGACTATGAAATGCAAAGCATTTACTGGTTTCTCAGAAACCATTCATATGTGGGAGAAATATGTGTGGAGAAATAGGAGGAATTTGTCTGCTAGAGTCAACTGACTGACAGTGGATGGAAAGGATTAGTGCGGGTCCCAGTTGGCAGGCATCTCAGAAACCCATATGCTCTCTGCCATTGATTATAATTATTTTTCCATCATTCCCAGGTTACGTTCTTCGCAGGAATGTGAGCCCGAGCTCTCCCTAGGAAGATTCGTGCTGTGAAACCATCTTTGGCAATGCATCTTTAACGAAGGACCAGGGACTTGACATTTATTTTTAAGCACGAGAAGAAAATGTGCGCAATGTTGGAAGCAAATAAAGGGAGAGGAAGAGCTTCTAAACGGTTGCAGGGAGGAGCAGTGGAACGGGAAGAAACATCGCGTGGCATGCCAGCGGCTTTACTTTTGTGAAATAGCAACTAATGACTAGGTACGGAATGTGTAGACCACATCATGTTAAGCTTTAATGTCTTTTTAAAGGAGCAGGGTGGAGGCAATGTGTTTAATTATTATTTTGGACCCTGTGTGTCTTATGATTTTATATTCAACTAATCACCAAGGAGATTGTTCAGACAGTGGTTGAAACATAAGTTTAGGATGATATTCTAAGAAACAGAAGAGGGAATCATTTTTGTTCTAATTGACAGACCAGCAGAGTTTTGTGTGTTTGTTTGTTTGTTTTTTAATCCTCTCCCCTCCCCCCCAAAAAAGAGCATGTGCATTCAAATTAGTGAATTCCTTCATCTGACTTGGGGGTGAGTTCTCGGTGGAAAGGTGAATGGATGTTTTCATGGGTGAGGATGTTTTCATCTTCACGCTGTCCACTTACAGGAAGTATATGTCTTCACAATTAATTTAAAAGGCAACAGGTGGCCCTAGCTGGTTTGGCTCAGTGGATAGAGCATCGGCCTGCGGACTGAAGGGTCCCCGGTTCGATTCCGGTCAGGGGCATGTACCTTGGTTGCGGGCACATCCCCAGTGGGGGGCGTGCAGGAGGCAGCTGATCGATGTTTCTCATCAATGTTTCTAATTCTCTATGCTTCTCCCTTCTTGTCTGTAAAAAATCAATAAAAAAAATAAAATAATAAAAAAAATAAAAATAAAAAGCAACAGGTGCAGAAAATGGCATGGCTGTCGGAAAATTACCAAGTTAAACATAAAAGGGTGTCAGCTTCTCTCCTGAAGGATGGCTCTTTCAGTCTCGTGGTTTAGTGCACTGTAATGATCGGTTTCTCCATTAAAATCAAATGCAGAATATAATTAAGTAAATCCTCCAGGTTACATGTCTTTTAAAATTCCTCTAGCCGAAGGACTCACCAGAGGAAGGACTCATACTTTAATAAATGTCGTGTACCATAAATTGAGTTCAGGTGTGACTTCAGCACAAACCTCGTCATTGACAGTCGATAGCCACTGGACTGCTAATTTTTATTTATTTGTTTGTTTGCTGAGTTAGACTCTTCTAACCTTTTGGATAAAGTTCCTAATGGTATTCCTCTTTCTTTGCTTTCGTTTTTAAATATTTTCTTAAATTGATTTTAGAGAGAGAGGAAGGGAGAGGGAGAGAGAGAAAAACATCAATGTGAGAAATATCTATCACGCTCCCTACTGGGGATTGAGCCTGCAACTCAGGCATGTGCCCCGACCGGGAATCGAACCAGCGACCTTCTGGCGCATATGGGTTTTTGAGATGCCTGCCTTCCATTTCCATGGCAAAGTTGGGGACAATGTTCAATCAACTTTGCCATGAAATGTGAGAAGAAAGCCTGACTCGGAAAGGATATGGAAATGTGGGAACAGGAGAAAGTGTTTTTAAGTCTTAAAGTGTACCCTTCAAGGAAATGACTCGAAGCGTCACATTGTGAATTCCTTTTTTATATACTTGGGCTTCACAAGGGCAATATCATCTCCCAAATTACTAAGTCTGACTGGTCCTCATCATTATTATTACCTCATTTATTAGCACTTCCTAATATTAGACAATTGTGCTAAGTGTTTTGCATATATTATTCCATTTACTTCTCACACAAAACCTATGAGATAGGCACTGTTAACATTCTCATTTCATACAGAGAACACGGAGGCTTAATTCCAGCCTCAGTAAGACCTTGGTGATGTGGAGCACCTGGATAGAGGGAAATAAGTGACTACCCGAGGCACTAAGAAGGAAGAAGAGACACAGTTAAGAGCAACCTGTAAACCCTAACATGTAGCTATCATGGAATAAGAGAATGAAGAACTCAGAAAAGTGCTTTCCCAATATTTCCAGGGCTCTTTTTTTTTTTTTTAATTGGTTAGTTTTATTTATTTATTTATTTTGTTTATCCTCACTCGAGGACATTTTTTTCCATTGATTTTTAGGGAGACTGGGAGAGAGAGGGAAAGACAAAGAGAAACATTGATGTGAGAGAAACACATCGATTGATTGCCTCCTGCATGAGCCCTGAGCAGGGCCTGGGCTGGGGAGGTGCCTACAACTGAGGTATGTGCCCTTGACTGGAATCGGACCCAGGACCCTTTGGTCCCCAGGCTGATGCTCTATCCAATGAGCCAAACCTGCTAGGGCTCCAGAGCTCTTATGATAAGAAACATACACATCAGATTTTACATTCATTCATATTTCACTTCCTTCCTTGAATTGGGCACTATATTGGACAAGGAATGCAATGATGAGCACACACAACGTGCAGGCTGTTGGAAGACAGATAATTCAAATACTGGTAATATGAGAAGTTCTATCATATAGAGCAATGTTTCCTAAACTTCTCTGAAAACCGGAATCTCCTGGGTGACTTGTTAAATATACAGATTACCAAGCTTCTCCCATGGAAATTCTAAGATCTTAGAATATGCTTGTTAACAAACAACATAGCTGATTGAGCCTTACAACCAGGAAAGTTCGGGTGTGTGCCCCAAAGGGTTTGAGAGATCAAAGCGGGGTGTCTACACGGCCCGGGCAGTTAATGTTGGCTTCACAGAGGTGGTGACAGCTGGAGAGGAGGTATGGGGGCAGGAGGTGTTCCATCCCCCAGAAAGACGACTCTCGTGTTCCGAGGTGTGGAAGTATGGGCAAGCACTGGCCTAGGTAGGATGCTGAGAGCAAGTAGACACTGTTGGAGCACAAAAGATACAAAGGGAAATAGAAAAAGATAGGATCGAGAGAAAGTTGGGGGTCAGATTATGGAGATCCTTGAATGCCTTCTATATTTAATTTAGACTCTTGTGCATATTTAATTTCAATTAAAGAAGAAATTTAGATTGTGGGAGATGCTTTCTAGACTGCCTAGGCCTCTATGTGATTTATGTTTTTGTATATTTGTATTATATTTATATATTATTAATATAATAACTGCATGGATTTATATCCTATCAATAAAAGAGTAATATGCAAATTGACCATCACTCCAACACACAAGATGGCCGCCCCCATGTGGTCAAAGATGGCTGCCTCCATGTGGACACAAGATGGCTGCCACAAGATGGCTGGCAGGGGAGAGCAATTGTGGGCAATCAGGCCAGCAGGGGAGGGCAGTTGGGAGGGACCAGGCCTGCAAGGGAGGGCAGTTGGGGGCAATCAGGCCTCAGGGGAGGGCAGTTAGGGGTGACCGGGCCGGCAGGGGAGGGCAGTTAGGGGTGACTGGGCCGGCAGAGGAGGGCAGTTGAGGAGTACCAGGCCTGCAGGGGAGGGCAGTTGGGGGGAACCAGGCCAGCAGGGAAGAACAGTTAGGGGTGACTGGGCCGGCAGGGGAGGGCAGTTGGGGGCAACCAGGCCAGCAAGGGAGGGCAGTTAGGGGTGACCGGGCTGGCAGGGGAGGGCAGTTGGGGGCAACAAGGCCTGCAGGGGAGGGCAGTTGGGGGGGACCAGGCCTGCAGGGAAGGGCAGTTGGGGGGGACCAGGCCTGCAGGGAAGGGCAGTTGGGGGCAACCAGGCCTGCAGGGGAGGACAGTTAGGGGCAATTGGGCCGGCAGGGGAGCAGTTAGGTGTCGATCAGGCTGGCAGGGGAGTGGTTAGGGGGTGACCAGGCTGGCAGTCAGAAGTGGTTAGGGGCAATCAGGCAGGCAGGCAAGCAGTTGGGAGCCAGCAGTCCTGGATTGTGAGAGGGATGTCCAACTGCCCTCGAGGGGTACCAGATTGGAGAGGGTTCAGGCTGGGCTGAGGGACATACACCCCCCCTATCCCCGCGCCCCCCCATGCACAAATTTCATGCACCGGGCCTCTAGTATGTATATATTTGTATTAAATATTATTTATATATTATTATACTATGACATATTATATTTATACCATTTCTATTTATTGCAATTAAGCATTTAAAAAATTTTTTACAATGACTTGGTGGTATATGACAGAGGAACAAGAGACTAATTTGTGTGGTCCTCCGCAAAGGGTGTTGGCCAGGCTGCTGGGAGCAGGTGTGGTCGCGCTAGTGAAGGGAATAAAAATGAGAGGACCTAGGCGGAGAGGCAGCAAAGACTGGAGCAGCCATCTCCTCCTTCTTGAAAAATTCTCTGTTCAAACTCAAAGAGGATCTTCCACTCTCCCTAAACATCAATGGGAAAATATCCTCTGGCATGGATTAACGAGAGAGAGAGAGAGAGAGAGAGAGAGAGAGAGAGAGAGAGAGAGAGAGAGAGATGAGAGAAAATTGAGAGAATGAGGATTGATTAAACCAGATGATTGGACCAAGCTGCTTAGACCAGCTGAGGGGATTAAGGTTTCTTAGGGGCTAGGCTCCTACTGGCTGGGCTGGGCTGGGCTGGCTGGGCTGGGCTGGGCTGGGTTGAGCTGTTCTGTTCTGAACTAGGCTTCCCCCTTTGGGACTTGGCTCTGCCCTTGGGGATTAGGCCAGGCTCTTGGGGGCTACTCGGCTCACAGGAAATACAGTTATCTCTTCGGGACTAGCTTCAGCTCTTAAGGCTAGGCTCGGCCCTTTGGGGCTAGGCTCGGCTCTTTGGGGTTAGCTCGGCCTTTGGGGCTATCTTCAACTCTTCTGGGTTAGGCTCAGCTCTAGAGACAAATAAAAACAAAAAATTATGCCTGAGGCCATGAAATTATAACCTTATTTTAAAGTATATAATGGCAATGCCCTTAAATGTATTCATTGTGTAATAAAAACCAGCCAGTGAAGTCCAAATATATTTTTAAAAAGAAAAAAAAAAGAGAGAAACATTTTCTGTTTCTTTAAAGATAAAACAATGAATCCATTTTACTGGATTTTTTTGGTAAAATGTTTTATTACATGTATGTTTTTATTGTGGCAAAACATACATGGCATAAAATTTACCATTTTATTTATTTTTTTACAATATATTTTATTTCAGAGAGGAAGGGAGAGGTGAGAGAGATAGAAACATCAATGATGAGAGATAATCATTGATTGGCTGCCTCCTGTATGCCCCCCACTGGGGCTCGAGCCCACAACCCAGGCCTGTACTCTGACCAGAAATGGAACTGTGACCTCCTGGTTCATAGGTTGATGTTCAACCACTGAGCCACCATGGTTGGGCAAATTTACCATTCTAACCATTTTTAAATGTGCAATTCAATGGTATTAAGTACATTCACAATGTTGTGTAACCATCACCATTATCTATTTTCAGAACTTTCTCATCATCCCAGACAGAAATTCTATGCCCATTAAACGAATAACTTCCCATTCCCCATCCCCCCAGTCCCTGGTAACCTCTTATAATTTCTGTCTTTATGAATTTGTCTATTTTGGGTACCTCCTATGAATGGAATCCCACAGTATATGTCCTTTGTTTCTGGCTTATTTCACTTAGCATAATGTTCTCAAGGTTCACTCATGTTGTAGCGTGTGTCAGTATATCCTTCCTCTTTAAGACTGAATAATATTCTTTTGTATGCGTATATGACATTCTGTTTATTCATTCATTTGCTGATGGACATTTGGATTGTTTCTATTTTTTGGCTATTGTGAATAATGCTGCTATGGATGTGGGTGTAAATATGTATGTTCTAATCCCTGCGTTTGACTCTTGGGGGCCTCGATGAGAAATTACTGGATTATATGGTAATTCTATGTTACATTTTTTGAGGAACTGCCATACAGTTTTTCACAGCAGCTGCACCATTTTACATTCCCACTGGCAATGCACAAGGGTCCCAGTTTTTCAACATCCTCCCCAACTTAAGTAAACTTTTAACCTTTATTTATATAACCCTTGATCTTAAAATTTTTTCCTAACCCCTCATCTTTAATTATTCTGCATTTCTAGGCTGCATGGACCTTTCTCAGTTCGACAAAAATGTTTAAATTCTTCTTCTAGCTTAAACATATACCTTCTCTGATTATAAAAGCAGTATGTTCTCATTGAAAACTTACAATACATGTAATCCATAGTTTTCCAGTTTTCACCAAGTTGAGTACTGATGCAGCCACATTAACAGAATATATGACATTTTACTGCCTTTTGTTGTCTCTTGTTCCCAGGCAAATCTGTCTCCCTCCTAGCCTGCCTCAGGTGTTGGTTCCTGCAAGTCTTCAAGGAAGTCTCTGCATGAGCTGGGGTACAGTCACTGTTGTAGTTACCAGGGAAAACCACTGGAGGGCAGCAGCTCTCTTTCACCCCTGACCCCAGCCCCGGAGAGGATGCTGCCATGTAGCCAAGAGCATTTCTGAAGGAGCAAACTATCAAAAGTGCTGCCTGGCAACTATACAGAAATGAAGCTACCCCCTTCCAAACTCTTGCCCACACTTTGTCCCCTGGCTTTTGTAGAGTCCCATGTGGAAACTGCAGCACAAGTCTGAATCCAAGATTAATAACTGATTGAGGAAGTTGGGAGGGGGGCGGGAAAGGCCATAGAGCAGTGGTTCCCAACGTGGGGCACACGCCCCATAGGGGGGCAATTTGATTTTTAAGGGGGGCAATTTGAGAATGAGTTATTAATAGTGAATTTTTTGCATTTTTATGGTTCTAGGGGCCTCATATACAGTCTATAAATATACATATATTGTGACATATATATGCATTTCAATTCTCTATTATATGTTTTGAAACTTTATTTGCTATTTTTTCATATCACTTCATATTACTATTTTTTAAACAATTTCTTAGTGATTTCTTCCTCAGTACTTCCATTGTCCTTTTGTTCTCTTTTTTTTAATTTAATAAATCTTTATTGTTCAGATTATTACAATTGTTTCTCCTTTTTTCCCCCCATATCTCCCCTCCACCCGGTTTCCACCACCCCTTCTGCCCTTACCTCACCCCCGCTGTCTTTATCCATAGGTGTATGATTTTTGTCCAGTCTCTTCCCGTACCCCCGACACAGACACCCCTTTCCCCCTGAGAATTATCAATCCACTCCGATTCTATGCCCCTGATTCTATTATATTCACCAGTTTATTTTGTTCCTCAGATTTTTAATTCACTTGACTTTTAGATTCACTTGTTGATAGATATGTATTTGTTGTTCATAATTTTTATCTTTACTTTTTTCTTCTTTTTCCTCTTTTTAAAGAATACCTTTCAGCATTTCATATAATACTGGTTTGGTGGTGATGAACTCCTTTAGCTTTTTCTTATCTGTGAAACTCTTTATCTGACCTTCAATTCTGAATGATAACTTTGCTGGGTAGAGTAGTCTTGGTTGTAGGTTCTTGCTATTCATCACTTTGAATATTTCTTGCCACTCCCGTCTGGTCTGCATAGTTTCTGTTGAGAAATCAGCTGATAATCATATGGGCACTCCCTTGTAGGTAATTAACTGTTTTTCTCTTGCTGCTTGTAAGATTCTCTCTTTGTCTTTTGCCCTTGGCATTTTAATTATGATGTGTCTTGGTGTGGTCCTCTTTGGATTCCTTTTGTTTGGGGTTCTGTGTACTTCCTGGACTTGTAAGTCTATTTCTTTCACCAGGTGGAGGAAGTTTTCGGTCATTATTTCTTCAAATAGGTTTTCAGCGTCTTGCTCTCTCTCTTCTTCTGGTACCCCCATAATTCTGATGTTGGTACGTTTGAAGTTGTCCCAGAGGCTTCTTACACTATCTTCAATTTTCTGAATTCTCTTCTCTTCTTGCTTCTCTGGAGGAGTGTCCTTTGCCTCTTTGTATTCCAAATCTTTGACTTGATTCTTGCGTTCCTCTAGTCTGCTGTTGGGTCCCTGTATAATATTTTTTATTTCAGTCAGTGTATGTTTAATTTCTAGTTGGTCCTTTTTCATATCCTCGAGGGTCTCATTAAATTTATCGGCCTTTTCCATGAAATTCTTGAAAAACCTTATAACTGTGGTTTTGAACTCTTATGTCCATTCGTTTGTTCTCCTCCATTTCTTTCATTTGTGATCTATTTCCTTGCCTCCTCATTTTCGCTGCTTCCCTGAGTTGGTAGGGTAGCTTTGTGTACTAGGTGTCCTATTGGTTCAACAGGTAAGCCTCCCAGTTACCTGAGGTGGATGCTCTTGGTGCACCCCTTTGTGGACTGTGTGTACAGCCTTGTTGTAGTTAAGTCTTGATTGTTGTTGGTGTCACTGGGAGAAATTGACCTCCAGGACAATTGGCTGTGAGGACCCGCTGTGTCTATAATGGAAGAATTGCTGTGCTGGAGACACGTTTATGAGGCAGGACTTGTTCCAGTAGGGCTTTGGTGCTCACTGAGTCTGCCTCTTGAATGTGTCCCTTATGAGAGTGGTTGAAATCTGGTGTCGTCTCACACCAACCACTAGATACACTAGTGTCTGGATCTCCAATGGGGGTGCAGGTCAGCTACTGTCTGAGGCCCCCCAGCAGGAGCTACAGTAAGAACTACAGTTTTCTCCTCTTTGCTTGGGCTTTGGTGGTTTTGGAGCAGTCTGACTGGAGCTGCAGTTTATTTGGTTAAGCTGCCACAGAACAGGCCATTTATATGCAAAAGCTGCTGTGTGGAGCCTGGGCTGGTTTGTAGAATGTGCGGGGCAGGGTCTCAGGGTAGAGGTGGGGGGTGCGGGGTCTCAGGGCGTCACTAGGCTAGGGCGTGGCAAACGGTGATGGCTGCCGTCAGCCATCTCTGCCTTTCCACGTTTCCAAGTCCCTGCGTCCCACGCTCCAGCGCAGTAAACAATGATTGCTGGGCACACCTCTGTAAAAAAGTCACTCTCACTTTCCAACCCGATGACCAAGAGTCCAGCTTCTCCCCGTAGACGTCTGGGTCCCCCGCGTGTCCCCAGAAACTGGATTTCAGAGTGATCGGGCGCTTGTCGCCCTTCGGGTTGAAAAAAAGCCTCGCGCCCAGTCGCCTGCCACCAGCCCGATTTGCGTGCCTCCGTACCTCAGCTTTTCAGCGTTTGTGCTCCTTTCTCTTTCCTTCTTAGTTGTAAAACTTCCACTCAGCCAGCTTTCCCGTAGTTCTGAGTGGTAGACGTTTTGTCTTTTAGTTGTATTTTTGAAATTGTTGTGCAAGGCAGCAGTTTAGTTGTTTACCTTTGCCGCCATCTTGGTTCCTCTGTCCTTTTGTTCTTTTATTTTTTTTCTTTCGTGGATGCCATGTTCTTTGGACGCTTGCTTAGACCAAGTTAATGGCTTTTTAGGCTTCCTCCACGTGAATAGGAGTTCACTTTTTGAATAATAAGAATTACATGTCACAGGGGGGCATCAGGATTTTAGAGAGGCTTAGGTGGGGCATGGCCACAAAAAGATTGGGAACCACTGCCATAGAGTGTGCCAGCCAGAATCCTGTGGATCAGGAGAGTGAGAGCTTTCCAATGGAAGGGATGGGAGAAGACTCCTGTACACTCTCTTCCCCCTACCCCCACCCGCAGAGTAACAGATGGCCACTTAAATGAGATTTTCCCCTGAGTCAAAATTTTTCCTGCCATAGGAGACCAAATAAAATTCAATGGTTTTAAGGAGCATACTTGAAAAAATTGTCACCTTTTCGTGATGGATGGCTTAATTAGAATTTTTAAAAAAGAGAGAACAAAAGCACACACTTCAATTCACAGCATTATCCAAATTGCTGGAGGTATAATATTCTTGGTTTCTAGGAGATATGTAAATGATTCACTGGTATTTTTAATTTGCAAGGAGATGGTGCCAGGTTTCTAGTTTGAAACTGAAGCTACATCTTTATCCATATAACTTCATACAGAGAGGTACATCTTGGAGATGAATACAAATCTCAAATTATTCTTATCCAAATGTGCCCAACATTGTACCTAATATGTAGTAGTCAGGATATTCTCACAGCCGTGGGTGCTTCAGATCAGATGTGGACTCTTCCTCTTTTATTTTTTTAAATTTATTTTTTTGAATTGAGAGAGAGAGAGAAAGAAACATTGATTTGTTGTGCTACTTGTTCACGCATTTATTGGTTGACTAGTGGCCTGGTGCATGGATTCGTGCGCATTGAAAGGAAATTCATTAGAAGAAATATTTTAATATCATTATTCACTCTTTCTCTATAATAGAAGTGTCAGAGATGAAAGAAAATTAGTAAAATGCATATGAAAATAATATATAAATTGATTAATAAATAAACAATAACATGATATAACAACAACAAAGACATGACATAAAAACAACAAAAATATGATATAAAAACAACATTGATAAAAAGAATGACTGATACATTGATTAAACTTATTCTAATATCTCCCTGTATACCATATTAAGAGTAAAAACACTTTCAGAGTACTTGACTAATTTCCCCTGTGATGAAGTATTTACAACTTTAACTTTAGCATCACACGCTCTTTGAACTTGAGAGAAAGCAACATATATACTGACCATGTCCGAAAACGGGTTCAGGTAGGAAGATTCCTACTCTGTCTAGAGTTTGTCCTTGTGATTTATTAATGGTCTTCAGACATATTCTGTTGATGCCGCCGCTTTCTTTAAGCTTCAGAATGTCAACAAAAGCAACCAAATTCACAATCGACAATGACAGAGATAGAAACACACGCGTGCGATTGGTGCCAGTGAGAGCTTTATACGTATTGCGCACGCGCGAGTCAACATTTATTTTTAAGTTGCCAGTGCACGTCATATGTACAGGTCGGTTACTTAGCCTTTTACATATATAGAAGATTCTTATATGTGTCCTGACTGGGAATCAAACCAGCAACCTTTTGGTACTGAGGATGACATCAAACCAACTGAGCCATGCCGGCCACGTTTGTTTGTTTTTGGCTTAAGATAGTTTGAGTTGGATTTTTGTCTTTATAATAAAAAGTCCTGGCTAACAGAACACTATTTCAAGATATTCTCATATCTAACCTAAATCCATCTTCTGGAGGTCTGGGGCTAATCTCTTCTATCTCCCCCTTCAAATTCTAAGCCATTTGGAAAGGTCTAGGGAGGGTTTCCTTATAAACTGTGTTTGGAGTAATGTGGTTTTAGCCTGATGCTAAATTATGGCTAATATACAGTATATTTTATTGATCTATGTATATTTTTTCATTGAATTCAGAGAGGAAGAGAGAGGGAGAGAGAGAGAAACATCAGTGATGAGAGAGAATCATTGATTGGCTGGGTGCTGCACACTCCCCTACTGGGGAGTGAGCCTGCAACTCGGGCATGTGACCTGACCAGGAATTGCACCGTGACCTCCTGGTTCATAGGTTGATGCTCAACCACTGGGCCATGCTGGCCGGGCCCTAATTCCTCTCTTATCTACTTCTTCCAACCCATCTTTAGAGAGTTGGGTCTGTAAGAAGACATTCTCTCAGCCAGTGGCACGTAGGGTCAGGATCTGTCACCAGCAGAACAGAGCCTATCACCTAGCGTTGGTGGTGTAAGCCCAGGACTCCCTTTGTCAGTGCAGTGCTCCTGCTTCCCACGGCTGGTCCTGATGTCGCTATCACAGAAGTCACTCTTCCTGATGTGCAGAAAAGGACAGTGACCTCAGGAATCCGCTCTTACAAAGGTCTTTCTTCTGTGGGGATGTGAAAGAGTCACCCGCCCCTTCCTTTCTTGGGTTCTTATCTCCCTTCCTCTGGTCTTAGCACCTCACCCTAGTTCCTCCCACAGTAGTCATGGTACCTTCCCCAAGGGATTGGCATATGGCTCCGAATGGAGCAGTCAGTGTCCATCTCTCAACTTTCTGACCTGGATTCAAATCTTCTCCGTCCCCTTCCTCAGGTAACGCCACCGTCAAGTTACTCTCCTTTCTCGGAGGCTTCATACAAGCTGTTCCCCCAATGGCATGCTTTTCCCTGTCATCTCACTTGACCAGCTTTTTGTCTTCCTTTGGACCTCAACTATGACTTCCTCAACTTAAATATTAGCTCCAGCGACATCGTTCCTGCCAGTGCTATTAAACTAGGACTCGCACCATGACCTCCACCTCCGCCACTGATTTCACAACAAACAGGAACGGCCACGGTGTTTTAAATGTGGACTGATAACTAGATGACAGAATGTGTCTACAGCTAAAAACGGAAATGAGAAAGTACATTGAAATGCCTTTAAAAAATATACTGTAAGAATGCCCAGGCCCTAGCTGGTTTGGCTCAGTAATAGAGCGTCGGCATGTGGACTGAAGGGTCCAGGGTTTGATTCTGGTCGAGGGCACATGCCCGGGTTGCGGGTTCGATCTCCAGTAGGGGATGTGCAGGGAGCAGCCAATCAATGATCTCTCTCTACCTCTCCCTTCCTCTCTGAAATCAATAAAAATATATTTTAAAAAAATAAAAATATACTGTAAGAGGAAAAATTGTCCCAAACCTGGACTGGGAAGAAATGAGCATTTCTAATGAAATGCATAAGGAGTTTTCTGAATTTTAACTGGTTTATTTTGGGACAATGGATCACCCATCCATGTAACTGACTCGAGCGACCTTAAACAAACATTCTTTTCTATGCAATCAAAAAAGATTACCTTTTAAATTTTCCCATAAAATATTTCTACCAAGAAGGAATCTTTGGTCTGCCAGAAGCCTTTCCCTTGTGGTCAAATTGTAATAAAACTACAGTGTGCTTATAACTAAATTGTCTAAAAATTTTGCTTTGCTTTTGTTTTAACAAAAAATAAATAACATCTTATAGTACCTTTATTTGCTATTATTTGTTCATAATTTGTTTTGGGTCTTTTCCTTAAAAGTAAACTGCAAGCTATTAAACTATGAACCCCAATAGGACAGGGACCAGGTTTCCATTGCTGGGCGCTTATCCCCAGGAACAGCTGGCACAGTCCCTGGCAAATAGTAGACGCTGCCATGATATTTGTTAAATTAACAAGTAATCACTGAACGAGTAAAATCTAAACGTGTGCACATTTACAGACTAGACACAAAATTAGTGTGAATCTCCTCTCTGCTGTGTGGGGGGAGAGGGAGGAGGTAATTGAGTGTCAGTGCAGCAGAGAAGACACCAACATGTGAAGGCTGCACCCAAAGGCTCTGCGGGGCAATCCTTGGTAGACAGATTGTCTGCGAGGGCACTAAAAGGACCGAGTGATCTGCCTTGGCTCTTGTACCCCATTAGTGCCAAAATCACGCGTTATAAGTCATCAGTAGCTCAACCTAAGGCTTCTCTGTGTAACTTCTAAGAGAATGCATTGCAAATACCCTCTGTGTAATTTTTTGACTCAGTGCTCTCGCATTTAAGGTGTCTTTTATTGTCTTCCAGATGCAACCTTTCTTCCATTTAGAGGGGAGAAAAGAGTATTGCTGAATCCTTCCTTGAACTGGTAAGTGCTCAGGATGCAATCGGCCCCCTGCAGGTCCTCCTGCCCTGTGCTGGTGCGGGCTGTCAAGTGTATGAATGTAAGTCTGAGGAGACCGGAGGAGAAATTTTTAACATTGCGCCATTCAAGCAAATGTTCAGGGTCCAACCAAAGCTAATTCTACATGGGACAAAAATAGATGGAAATATGGTATTTGTGGTTCAGCTTGGCTTGCTTTCTTCACTTAGGCAAGAACTGATTTCATTTTTTTTATTTCATTTTTATATTTTGCGATAGTCTTTACAGTGACTTAAAAACATAACATACAATCTTTAAAAAAGATGATCTGTTATGCCCAGTGGCCCAAGATGCATATTTAAAAGGCTTTAAAACCAAAATATAATGAAATTCACTGTAGTGCTTCTTTTAGTATTATTTGGGGTTTTTAAAAAAGACATATTATTTTTTCACTGATTATAAAATATATGTCTATTTTGAAAATTGATAAAATGCATGAAATAAAAATCATCATTAATCCCTAAGCCCAAAGTTAATGGCTGTTGACATTTTGGGATATATTCCTTCTGTCTTTTTCCTATAGTCAGGGACAATTTCAAGGGCATGGGACGTGTGCAGTCACACAGGACTCACGTTCAGAAGGGCCCTACACTTGGTATGAGGCTCTACTATTGCTGTCTTGGCATTATTGATAATTTTTTAACAAGAGGTACTGCGTTGTCATTTTGCACTGGGCCCTACAAATTATGTAGCTGGTTCTGTCAGTAGATGTTCATACACACACACATACTGATTATATATGCATATACATAGGTTACATACATAAACATGTATTATATACAACTGTAATATTTATAACATGTGCCATTAAAATCCTAAATGTCTTTGTAAAGTTATTTTTAGTACTATAGAGTATTTCATCATATGGAAACATAATCAGTTATTTAATTATGTTCCTATTTTTGCAACCTAGATTATTTAAATTTATTTATTGTTATAAATGATGAGAAACATCTTTTTGCATTATTTTAAAAATGTATGTCTAATCATTTCCTGAAAATAACATCCCAGAGGTAAAACTGAAGGAATAAAGGGACATAAACTTTTTTGGACAGTTGAATTTAAATTGCCAAATAGCTTTGCAGAAGGATTGCTATTATCAACAGAGGGTAAAAACTCCCTCTTCATACTCTCAGCAGCAAAAAATATAACTGAAAAAAATATTTGGTAATTAAATATTTGGTAATTGAATAAGTTAAAATATGCCCTGGCTGGGTAGCTCAGTTGGTTAGAGCATCATCGCGATATGCCAAGGCTGTGGGTTTGCTCCCCAGTCAGGGCACATATAAGAATTAACCAATGAATTCATAAATAATGGAACAACAAATCAATGTTTCTCTCTTTCTCCCTTCCTCTCTCTCTCTCTAATCAATCAATCAATAAAAAGAAGTTAAAGTATTATTCAATTACCTTAATTTCCATTTATTTGCTAATAAAAGAAGGTTTTTTAATTTTAAAAATTTTTTATTGATTTCAGAAAGAAAGGGAGAGGAAGAGAGAGAAACATCAACGATGATAGAGAATCATTGATTAACTGCCTCCTGTACGTCCCCTACTGGGGATCAAGCCAGCCCACAACCTGGGCATGTGCCCTGACCAAGAATTGAACCGTGACCTCCTTGTTCATAGGTCGACGTTCAACCATTGAGCCACACCTGCAGGGCAGAAGTTTTAAAATATATATTTATTATTCAGGGAAAAGAATATTTTCTTTTTCTCACGACAGGGAAGAGGTGGCAGCAAGTGCCTACAAAAGGGCGTATGGAGGTTTGACAAGCACAGCAGGCAGTCGGTGGGTCCAGGTGTCCTTCACATTTGCTTCTTTGGTTAGGAGGCATGGGATGGGGTGGGGGCTTCCCTGCCTACGATGGAATCCCAGATTCCAAAGCAAAGATGGAACACGGGAGAGAGGTGCATGCGTATCTTCTGTGGAAAGTTGTCAGACCCCAGGAGCACAAGGGCGTGGAATTTGAGGCAGAGGCAGACCCTGGAAAAACACAAAACTCAGGTCCCTGGAGAGCAAGTGTTGGCTGCTGCAGAGCAGGAGGCGGGAGGGAAGGTGTAGGAGGGCACAGAGGGCAAAGATGTGAGGTGCCCACTAACCCCAGGCAGACTGCCTCCTAAAACAAGGGCTCGCTCTTAAGACAAGGGTAGGTGACAAAATGAGGAAGCAGGAGGGGGAATTAAGATGAGAAGAAGGTCAGAGCAGAGGAGAAGCCTTCACCAGAAGGGGAGTGATACTGAATTAAGGATTTAGAGAGTTGAGGGGAAGGGTTATTATTAGTGCCGTCAGCACCGTGGAGCAGCGCCTGTAACACAACCGGCAACCTGCAGAGCCGCTCGTGGGAATGGGGGAGCCTGAGCTGAGCTTCCTGGCTTGTCTGAGGATGCGGACAGGCGGGGATGGGCCTTGATGAGGCAGGCGGGGCCCTGGCGAGTGGAAGAAATGTAGTAACCAGACCAAGTATAGCAACGTTTTCAAATTCCTGAGCTCAGTGTCCTGGAGCTGGAACATATGACTGCTCCCTACACCCTTCAAGCTGTATCCCTCCACTCCACTCCCAGTGGAGTCCTTTTTCTTTTTTTCAATATATTTTTTATTGCCCAGCCGGCATGGCTCAGTAGTTGAGCATCAACCTATGAACCAGGAGATCACGGTTCAATTCCCGGTAAACACATATGCCTGGGTTTTTATTGATTTCAGAAAGGAAGGGAGAGGAAGAGAGAGATGGAAACATCAATACATCAATGATGAGAGAGAATCATTGATTGATCGGCTGCCTCCTGCACGCCCTCTCCTGGGGATCTAGCCCCCAAGCCAGGCATGTGCCCTGATTGGGAATCTATCTGTGACCTCGTGGTTCATAGGTCAAGGCTCAACCACTGAGTCAGGCCAGCCAGGCCCAGTGGAGTCTTGACCCAACTACCCAGACCTACAGCAAGCTGGCCTCGAATAAAACTCCATAAAGAGAAACAGCTGTTACATGGCCATCTCTCTTTAACCCCACTCCCACCTGCATATGAAAATAACCACACCCTCTCTCCCTCCCCTCGTCTTACTCTGCCAGTCACCTAGGGGTCAAGGGAAGCCTGAAAAGGAGCTGAGGTCCTTCAGGGGCTTGGGTGAGAGCGGGAACAGCCCTCACTCAGAGACAAAGACAGAATGTGTATCCCACCTTGCCTGGTGAAGCTTAGAGCCCGGCTATCATCTCCAAGGAAATTGGGGGGAGGTCCTTCAAAATTACTACTCTATTCCAGAGGGGTCGGGAGCAGAGTTCTCGGGGGGCACAGGCATCAGTGCAGGACTGTCACAGCCATCGGGGGACGGGAGGGAGCTCCTCGCCTCAGGTGGCGTTATGGAGGGTTGGAACAGAGCTAAGTTCAGCCCAGGACTCCCTTGGCCCCTCCTCAATTGAAGCCCAAGGCTGTGCTGGGAAGGAAAAGTTATAAAACACGCCCCAGCCCTGTCCCACCCTGTCCGGAACCCCCGCCATAGGAACAGCTAAAGAAAAGTTTTAAGCTTTGTTGATTTTTCTTTTTCTTTTTCCTTTCTTAAAAAAAAAAAAAATAAGTAAATGAAATTGCCAACAATGTGGCTGGGCTGGAAAAGTGGGGTAGCCATGACCAGGCCATTCAAAAAATAAAAATAAAAAAGTGGGAGGGTGTGCACTGTAAACAGCAATCACAGCGCCAGAGAGGGGGAGGGAAGCATCACGGCCTGTGCCCCAGAGGCAGTGCCGACCTGATTCCTGTGAAAGCCAGAGAGCTGCTGCTTGTGAGCATAGTGCCCCCAACAGACGGGTCCCCTGCCCCCACGCCTGCCTCTCCCTAATGAAGAGGAAGTATAGGAAAGAAGAGCTCATCTGGAAAGCTCCAGCATCCCAACCTGCACACCTGCAGGCCCAGGGGCAGCCCGCACCTTTACGGCGGGCTAAGCAAGGTACTGCTTGGCACGGAGGTCCAGTCTTCCCCAAGGACCTCGATGATGGCCAGTTACTGGCTCGTTGTGTCTAGGGTTTTGGTTCCACCCTTACTATTCCTTTAGGATGTCACCTCCCCAAAGCTGCCCTCTCAGGGTTTAGAGTCAACAGGCCTGCCTGTGCAGGGTCGCTGGTCTGGGAGGAGGGGAACTGGGGAAGATTCCTCCCTCCATTCTGATCCTCTAGAGACGGTGAATATGTTTGTGCTTGCTGAAAATGTCTGGAACCAGAGACCCTGAGCGGGAAAATAGATATCGAGCTGGGGACTTTCCCAACAGACATCGTAGGGGGGAGAAATTAGGCAAAAGAAGGGACTCTGGCTTTCCCACCTGACAGGCTCCGGACAGCCCGCCGAGACCTACATCTCCTCCACGCCATGCGAAAAGATCATGACCAGGCCCGGCTCCTGCACCATGTCATCGCCCATGTGCTGGTTCTCACAGGCCATCACCACCACAGCCTGCTTGCCAGGGATGCGCTTGGCCACGTAGTTCTTATAGCACCGCCGGTTCATCTGTCTCGTCTCCAGCGTGGCCAGACCCTGGGGCCAGCTCCGCTCGTGGGCGTTTTCGATCAGCTCGCTGACCACGGAGGCAGGGCAGCCACTGTCCAGCAGGGAGCGCTCGATGACAGCCTGGAGGCCAGCATCCGGGGTGGAGATCATCCCTCCCCAGCGGGTCACTCTGGCTGGCTGCAGGGAGCTCACCCACTGCAGGACCTCGCTGTCCTCACGGGGCTCCTGCAGGCGCTGCAGGTCGGGGTGGGCACTGTGCGCTGCGGCCAGGTGTGCCTTCAGCTGCCGGATGGCTCGCTTCTGCTCCGCCAGCTGGTGCGCGTGGTCGGCCGAGGTCTTCTCCAGCTCCGCCAGGCGCGCCTGCTGCTGCTGGACCACGGCGCGCAGGTGCGTGATGCAGTGGTGGTTCGGCAGCTCCTCTCTGGGCATCTCCAGGCCGTCGCCCTGCTCGCAGGTCACAGGCCGCCTTGGGTTGTGCTCACAGTCGCTGAGGTGCGACCTGAGGTTGTCAAGCCGGACCACAGCCCTGCAGCCGAAGACGGCGTTGTCGCAGGCGATCCGCAGCTTGGACAGCATGTTCTGCATGATCCGAGGGACTGGGCTCAGGTGGGCAACCGTCACGGCGCTGCGGTCCACCGGGCACGTCTGCTGCTGGGAGAACCACTGGGTGATGCAGGCGTTGCAGAAGGCATGCTCGCAGTGAGGGGCCTGCACTGGTTCCTCCAAGACGCCGCCGCAAATCGGACAGATCAGATCCTCGTCAACATCCCCCTGGAAGCGGGTGACATCGTACCCCATGTCTCATCACTGGCACGCAGGCCCTTCCGAGTGCTGGGGGGGCAGGTTCCCTGTTCACAAGCCTCCAGCCCCCAATGCCTCCCCTCAGTGCCACTCCGGCGACGCTTCCGGGAACCGACCTTGTTGGCGATTCTCCATCTGAAGGCTTCCTTCCCAGCCTTGAGCTCCATCGCCAAGGGGATGCATGTGATGTCACAATCAGGAGTCCTCCCCTGGAGGCAGTCTGGGCTCTCTGCACCCCAGCCCCGGGGAGCAGAGGCCAGAGCACTGATGCTCATTGTAGTTATTTACTTATTTTTTCATTGCACTTGGGATTGCCCTAGAATGCAAACTTCTCAACATGATTTGTGTGTGTGTGTGTGCGTGCGTGCGTGCGTGTTAGTCCTCACGCGAGGATATTTTTTCCATTGATTTTTTTAGAGAGAGTGGAAGGGAGAGAGAGAGAAACATCGGTATGAGAGAGACACATCAGTTAGTTCCCTCCTGCATGTGCCCCAACCAGGGCTCGGGATGTGCCCTTGACTGGGAATCAAACCCTCAACCCTAGGCACACTCGTAGGTTGTGAGATTAGCTTTGAACTCAGAATAAATAAGGAGAGCGAGGGGAGGAGAAAAGTATTTATCTTTAGTGATCTCAAAATCATCCAAGCCTGACCCTCTCCAAACTCCTCTGGGTGGCTGGTTGTATCTTTTAAGTTAATCAACTCCGTGCAAGTTGAAGCTACGTCCTCCTCCTTCGATGCAAGGTTGTCTCTAACCGTATTCCAGGCCCACGCTTGGCTTTGTGTCATTGCTATTTATGTATGCATCCCATGCAATATGGTATAGACTTTGACAGCAAAGTCTATATAGTTCAGCATTACATCCCCCAAAATATCTAGCACAGTGCCTGTCACTGAGTAAGCACATATAATTATTTGCTGAACTAAATGTTTTGTTTTGTATTGCCATAGGTACTTTTTGGACCAACTTATCTGACCCCTTGAAGTTCCTAAATCACAAATGTGTATTTAGTTTAGCCTCGTTGAAACTATATTCATGCATGCACTGATGTTTTTTTTAAAGTAATCTGGTTTTGGACAAGTTTGCCTAATCTTTCTGAGCCTCAGTGTATAGCATGTAGGAATCAAAATTCTTATTTGACAGTACTTAATGGTGCAGGAATTTTAAAAAGAACATACATCAACTAGTATAGGACCAGACATATGGTAGTATTTAATAAATTGATGGTCATCCATCAAGAAATTAGGAATTTTCAAGGTTAATTGAAAACCATGTTATTTGATTATGTAAAAAAAAAAAATGTGCTAGTTATTTGTTAGCAGCATTTGTTATTAGTTATTTCCTGTAAGGAAATCATGATATCCTAAGATCCTTTCTTTAATCAGCTTTCTTGAGGTAATCCTATATAATAAGAGGCCAGGGACCATAAGTGTAATGACCGGAACGACTGTTCGACCAATCACCATGAGGTGCATTGACTACCTCTCGGTCCCTCCCCTCCCCCACCCCCCATCCACGCCCACAGGTGAACAGGGGACCACAGGGAAGCAGGTGGGTGGCAGCACGGTGGAACTGGGGACTGGTGAGCAGGCCGACTGGCTGACCTCTTGGTCCCTCCCCCTGGCCCGCAGGCTTCGATGGATCAGCGATGGTGAACGGGGGAACCAGGGTGGGTGACGGGAGGACCAGGCTGGCTGTCAGGCCGTTGGGATCCCCAGCTCATCCCCGGCTGCTCAGGGGCTCAGGCTGGCAGGAAAGCGGGCACTGGCGACTTCACCTCTGTGTGTGTGAGCCGGGCCGGCCGCTGATGGAACATGCTGCCCACTTGGGGCCACTCACACAGGCGCTGCCGCCGCTGCTGCCATTGCTGCTGGGGCTTGCAGCGCTGATGGAAGCTGTGGGCACGCCTGCGACCTACCCGCCCTGGCGGCAGAGGCAGCGTTTGGCCTGGGGGCTGGCGAACAGGCAGAAGATGGCCCTGATCACAGGCTAGGCCTAGGGACCCTACCTGCACGATTTCGTGTGCTGAGCCTCTAGTTTACATATAATAAAGTGGACCAATTTTCAGTGATAAATACATACAGCTGTGTGTGTAATCACAAACTGTAGAATATTAACAGCACTGTCGAAAGTTCTCTGACACCCCTTCTGCAGGCAATTCCATCCTTCCACCCCCCCAGGCCTGGCAACCACCAATTTGTTTTCTTCAAAAGATACTTTTTATTTATTAAGCAAATATTTATGAGGGTCTTCTAGTTGGAAGTCCTTGAACGAGATACTTCATAGAATACCAAGATAACTAAGGCAGCTTGTGTCCTTAAATACCTAAAATCTAGCCTAATTTTATGTAATGATATGGGACTGAATTTCAATACGATTATGCCTTCCAAAGAGGAATAGGAAGAGGACATATTGCAAATGCTTCCCTCACTTTTAGAACACAGAACAAAATCATGTACCTTCGCGAATGCAACTAATTATGATTTCTTTTAAAAGGCACAAATTTATGATTGCTTGATGTTCCAGGTAATTATTACAAAGTAAACTTTAACATTAAGTACCATAGCTATAGGAAACAGTGCAGAAATCATAAGTGCCCAGCTTGATCTTTCTAGGTTATTTAATGTGGACCTAGACCAGCTCTTCTGACCAATACAGTAAAAAAAAAGGCAACACCCTAAAGCCTTTTGGTTTAGATTGAATAATTACACCCTTGAAAGAAAGAAAGAGATAAGAGAATAATGTTCTGCAAAGGCTCCCACAGAATTGTGGGGATAGGTTGTGAGAAAATGGATGGGACATTAAAATTCATGAGGAAATGTGAATAACAAAGTGATTATTATGCAGGATCAGGTTTTGGTGGTTTCCCCTCCCCTCCCATCATTGTAGAAAGACAAAATCATTATCATGATCTGCCATGTGTTTTTCTTTTGTTATTAGGTACTGGGACCGGCCTATGAAATGTTTTGTGTTACCCGGGGGAATGGTCACAGTGGTGAGGAATGGTGGTCGGGGTGCACGTGGCTACCTGTGGTCCTAATTCTTTAGACCAGAGAGAAGGAACAAATTAAAAAGCAAGACAGAACGGCTCGGGGTGCATTTTGTTGTGACTACAAAGAACTGAGTCTATTCTTCCCCTAACTGGCCCATGCTTCATGTTTTACACCTGCCAATTCCGGAATAAACAAAAGTGGTATTTGCATTTGGAGCCTCCCTGGTCAATACAATGGGGACTACAGTTAATTTCTAAAGGGGTAAAACATATGACTTTAGAAAGGCATTAACACCAGCAGAAAAAGCAACCTGAAAATAATAATCCTATAAAAATTTGTAAAGTGGGGTCAAAAATGTACCACACTATACAATTCCAATATACAAAGAAAATATTGGAATGATTTTTCTCTTGATTTGTTTAAACTGTTCAAAGTTTTTAATTTCAGTGGATATATGTTTTTATTTTTAAATGTTTAATTTTATTATTTAAGAAAATCTGCTTTCATAATGTTTTCTTGTTTCATTGTGGTTTCTATTATCTTTTTAATTTAAAATGCACTGATAGCCCCTTTTACATTTCCCTGTTATTTCTAGTTCTTGGGGTCCAGTTTTCCTGTTTGTTGGGGTTCCTGATCTTTCTCATGATGGCTTATTTTCTCATGGAATATGTAATTATTTTGTTGTTGTGAGCTCATCTTCAGAAGGGGATGTCTATTCTGTGGAAACTAGGGCCCCAGTGCACGAATTCGTGCACCTTGAAAAGAACTATGGTGGGCACAGGGGCGGGTGTCAGCCCATCCTCCATGCCCCTGCCCAGCCCCTCCTGCTGCAGCCCCCGGTCCCCTGTCTGCCAGCAGCTCCGCTTCCACCACCTCTGCTCCCACACACTGGAGGTACCAGCCCCACTTGCACCTGCTGATGGCATGGAGCTATTGGGGCCTGCGCCAACAGCAGGTGCGAGAGGCAGCTGCTGCCCTGATCGCCTCTCAGGAGCAGGGGGGCGTGGAGAAGCCCTCAGGGGCGATTGGGGGCAGCAGCCGCCACTCGCACCTGCTGACCACGCCAAGCAATCAGGGCCAGCACTGGGCACCGGCAGCAGATGCGAGCACTGGGTGGGATCACGGTGCATGGGAGCAAAGAATTTTCAGTAACTACCAGAGGCTCACCAATGACAGCGACTGGTGCCCTGCCTTGGTCTGGCGGGCCTACTCACCTGCTCCATCATCCCACCACAGTTGATGCCCACCATGTTCCGTGCTCTGTCGCCTGCTGCCAATGCCCGCCATGTTCTGCACTCTGGCCCCTGCTGCTGATGCCCACCATGTTCTGCATGTGCCCCCTGGTGGTCAGTGCATGTCATAGCGACTGATTGTTCAGTTGTTCTGCCGTTCGGTCTATTTGCATATTAGGGTTTTATATATGTAGATTTCTTGCACCCTGACAGTGTCCTTACAGGAGACTGCCCCCACAGAACGGTTCTTTATTTTCCTGTAGATTTGCATTGCCTATTTGTTTCTGGCATCTAGATATTTCTATTTCTTATATTTTATCAAGAGTATGTTTTTTTGTGTGTAAGGCAAAACTAGATTTAATTCATTCAGGTTGCTAAAAGTTCCATGAGGTAAAAAGAGCAATTTGTTTGCCTAATTTATAATTAAATGAAAAGAGATGTAGCTCATTTAAAGTAAAAATGATTGCACATGTGCAAAGTCTTAGAATTATCAACTACAATCTCAGTATTTTAGTAATCACTAGATTACTGAGACCAATAACCCTTAGACTTGTTTTCTCTGTCTACATCATATTTCCTTTCTGTGTGTGTATTTACTTTGTGATGAGAATTGGGAACCCAGTGGCGTTAGGTAAAGCTTAGAGGTATTTTGTAAAAATTGGGTTTAATTTTGCTCAGTCAAATTTCATGTACTAGATGGAAAAGCACTGAAAATGAAATTTGAGATAAAAGCCTACTGATGCAACAAATATCTATATTTAAAACATAGAAATAAAGTTAGTGACACACTCAATAAGGAGGCCACAAACAGCTGGTGGAAAGAGCAGTGGCCTGGAGATTGGAAAGCTGTACCTTTTCTCTGCCTTTGTCTAGCTGAATGGCCTGGGCAAGTCACTGAAGATCTTGAAGTCTCAGTCTCCTCATCTCTCAAATGAGACTGGCATGCTCTACAGTTTAACATTCCATCATTCTAGTTACAGTAGTGCAGAGAGAGTGCATTAGAAAATGCCTCAAAATCCCGACACTGTTGAGTGAAATAAAATGAGAGATGGAAGAACCAAGATACAAATTGCTTTTTTAAATACTTGGGTGTAATATTTGAAAAATAAATATTTGGATTTTTTTTTAATCTAAAAAGTTGGAAAAACTTTCAAACCCTCAAAAGATGTATCACAGATTTTAACTGTATAATTTAAGTGTAAGTCACTTCCTTTGCTAAATTTTTCCCCTATGGAGAAATGCTGCTTGAATAATTGCATATATATAACTTCAACCCATAAAAAAAAAAAAATCAGTTCAAAATGGATTAAAATCTAAATGTAAAACCTAACACTGAAAACTCTAAAAGGAAACATCTTTGTGACCTTGGATTAGGCAAAAGCACAATCCAAAGGAAAAACACTGATAATTTGGACTTCATCAAAATTAAGGATTTCTTCTCTTTGAAAGACACAATTAAGAAAATTAAAAAATAAGCTATAGACTAAGCCAAAATATTAGCAAAGCATGTATCTGATAAAGGACTTTAATCCAGAATGTATAAGGAACTCTCAAAACTCAATAATACTAGTAAGAAAATAAACAACCCTTCTCTCCCACGCACAAATTGTCAAAAGATTTAAAAGGATACTTCACCAAAGATATATGGACGGCAAATAAACACCTAAAAAGATGTTTAACGCCAGTGTCACAGATGTATGCAAATTAAAATCGTAATGACATACCACCACTACCTAATGAAAAGGGTTAGACAAACCGACAACACCAAGTTCTAGCAGCGATGTGGAGCCACTGGAGTTCTCAGACGTGGCTGGTAGAAGTGCAACATGGTCCAGTCTCTTTGGAAAAATGGTTTGGCAGTTTCTTATAAATATACACTTATCACTCAAACCACCAATTCTACTTCTAGAGAAGTGAAAATGTATGATCACCTAAAACCCTGTGTGTGAATATTTATAGTGGCTTTATGCATAATCACCAAAAACTCGAAACAATATAAATGTTCTTCAGCTAAGGAATTGATAAATTGTGGTACATTCATATAATGGAATATTATTCAGTAATAAAAAGGGTTAAATAATTGATACTACAACTATATTCAAATATAGATGAATCTCAAAGAAACTATGCTGAATGAAGGAAACCAGACCAAAAAAGAGTACATATTATATGATTCCACTCACATGACATTTTGGAAGAGGTCAAACTATACAGACAGAAAACAGCTCAGTGGTCGTCAGGGTCTAGAAGTGAAGGAAGGGCTTGCCCACAATGCAGCATAAGGGACTTTGTAAGAGTGATAAAACTGTTCTATATCTTTATAATAGTGGTGATTATAAAGCATATACACTTGTCAAAATTCATAAAACTCAAAACTATCTACTAAAATTACTATTTGGAAGTTACTCCTCAGTAAACCTAAACACCCCCCAATAGACTTATAAACAATGCTTATCACAGATTTTAATAATAACTTAAAAGTATAAGCTCCTTTTTCTCTAAAGAAAATATTGTATCATAACTGAGAAATCAATAAGGACAATAAAATAACTATTAAAATGAAAAATATTTTAATATAAAATCTACGTGCCTTAAAATAAGTAGTACTAAATATGCACATTATTTAAATGATTGTGATAATAGTTTTTAATCTTTTCCACTTTTTGATTTTATGAGATAAATGTCAATGAAAGTTTGTGTGTGTGTGTATGTGTGTGTGTGTGTGTGTGTGTTTTCCAGAGAAGCAGTAGTTTCATTTTTCTTTCAGATAATGTTGGTGCTGAAGTTTCTCAAATAAACCCAGCTTGCCACCTTCAGGCAAGTGAGAGATTTACAGAGACCATTACCAGAGATAGAACATTAATTTTGCAGATTTCTCCATAATCCATACTTAACAGTATCTTCATCACATGCTTTTGTGAGATTTCTTCGGTCCAGAATTTTTCCCTGACATTTTTTGGAATTTTCCCAACTTACAAAGCTCAGTTCAAATGCCACTAACTCCAAGAAGATTTCCCTGATCACTCTAGTTTTTCCTCCTCTAAATATTTTATCTCCTTGAATGTATGTAATGCCATGGAAGGTAGTGATCATTTCTTACTCATATTTTTATGCCTCTGTATGGCTATTAAAAAGGGTACATATAAGAGTTGTGCATTCTAATACTGAAAGAATACATGGATGAATAAATGAATCATTAAATGAATGAATGAATGAATGAATAGGAAGTTAGAGTAATTGTTGAACCTTCATTTGAAAGAGGCCTTATTTTACTAATAGAATGATGGGAATCCCACACATTTATTCAAGATCATATGCATATCTGTAAAGCATGAATTTTCATTAACAATGGCTAGAATTGTCTCAATCTTTACTAAACTCTCAATTAAATTATGTCATTGATGAATGAAATGACTGCTTGGTGACTGACTGGTCCTGTGATACTAACTCAAATCTTAATATCTGGACCCCTGAAATATAATATTAAAAAGAAGGAAAAGAGCCTGGCCGGCGTAGGTCAGTGGTTGAACGTCAACCTATGAACCAGGAGGTCATGGTTCCATTCCCAGTCAGGGCACATGCCCAAGTTGCGGGTTAGATCCCCAGTGTGGGTTGTGCAAGAGGCAGCCATTCAATGATTCTCTCTCATCATTGATGTTTCTATCTCTCTCTCCCTTTCCATTCCTCTCTGAAATCAATAAAAATAAATATTTTTTTTTTTTAAAGAGAGAAAGTATGGAGACGATGATGTCTTGCTTTTGGATTGAAAGGAGGATACTTCTCTAAGTTCTATGTGACCATCTATTCATTTTCCTCCAGATTTCCAAATTGCTAACATCCCATAGGCATGTTAACAGAATATATAACAGTGGCATGTGGTCCACCACCACTTCTTTCAGGAAAAAATCCCAGTTGTTTCTGTCTAGTGCGACCTGGTTAGGTAGTGAGGTTCTTCGGCATGCTCCTGTTCCCTCCACAATGTTCAAGCTCCCTTCCCTCTCTTTCCAGGCCTGCATGTATCCAGGAGTGTTAAATGACAAATGGGCCATAGGTTTTTTTGTTTTTAAATTTTTTTAAAGGGTGAGTGATCCACACTTGGGGTTGGTTCATCTTCTTGAAATTTTTCAAAGAACTTTCTAACGAAAAATTCTCTTTCTCCTGGCCATATTGAGGGCTCTTTGTTCCTTCTATTAGTTCTTCCTTTATCACTATATTAGAGGCCTGGTGCACGACATTCGTGAACTGGGCGGGGGAGGGGAGAGGGGGAAGGGCCCTCAGCCCAGCCTGCACCCTTTTGCAGTCCAGGAGCTCTCAGGGGATGTCTGGCTGATGGCTTAGGCCCGCTCCCTGCAGTTGGACATCCTTAGTGCTGCCGCTGAGGTGGGAGAGGCTCCCGCCACTGCCGCTGTGCTCACCAGCTGTGAGCTCAGCTTCTGGCTGAGCAGCACTCCCCTGTGGGAGTGCACTGACTACCAGGGAGCAGCTCCTGCATTGTGAGTCTGCCCCCTGGTGGTCACTGCACATCATAGTGACCGGTCAGTCCACTGTTTGGTCGATTTGCATATTACCCTTTTCTCTGATCTCTCTCTAGGCATGCTCTTATCCACGTTAGTGAATAACCAGTTCTTCAAGCATGCACAGGAGGATCTGGGCTTAACCCATAGGTCAGCAGTGTCCCCGGATCTTTGTATCTGTTCTGGTGAGGGCTGGAGCGGGAGAGAGGCCCTTGGTTTACTAGTAAGATAAAAATAGGGGAGGGAAATATAAAGAAACATTCAGATTCCTATTCTGAAACACAAATCTGCCACAAATGTGTACTTAAAATACCTACAGGGACTAAAAGTGTTTTCTCTCCTCCAGTCCTGCATCCTTTCTGAAAATGAAAACTTCCTTTTCCCTCTCATCAGTACCTCTGTGTTTCTACTCTCCTAAACACACCTTCTAACTGTACCCCAATAACCTCATTGACCAAGTCTTTTGAAATCATCATACATTCACTGTAGCAGTGGTATCTTTTTCTGGCTATTCTTTTCTCTCCCTTTCATTTACCTGGTTCTAACCAGGCATCTCCAAATGCATTAGGAACATTTTCTGTTTGCTTTGTGATTTTCTTCTCATCCATATACAATCAGCTTCTCTTTACAAAACAACTATAATTTCGGTCAAATTCATTAACTTAAAAAAATCCATGTACTTCGATACCATTAGTTACTCTCCTGTGACTTCCTGTTGTAATTAACTTTCTAAATATCACCATTTTTAACTTTCTGGATTTTATTGTATTAAAAATCTTTGATAATTTTCCTTTCACTCCAGTGATTTTTTTTTAAAATTATAACAGTGGCTCTATACTCTCCTTTCTTTCCTGAAGATGATTTAAAAATTTGTTTCCATTTTTGTAAATCTTTAATGTTGAGGCTCCTTGCTGTCTTTTAGGTGCTCAGAAACAGATTACTTCGACTCAAGATCATTTTGAAAGACTGATTATGAAGCAGTAGCAGCAGGGTGGAATTCATATTTCTCACACTCCTTTAAATATAATTTCTTTCAGGTTATTTTATTTTTTCCATCACCATTTATACCCTCTATGCCCTCTTCCATCTCCACCCCCACCCCCCCACCCCTACCCCCACCCCCACTCCCGCAATCCTCACACTGTTGTCTATGTCCATGAGTTCTCAATTTCTTTTTTGTTCAATCCCTACATGCCCGCCCCCCCGCACCCCAAGGCTTTTTTATTAAAAATTTTTCAATTACAATTGACATTCAATAGTATATTGTTTTGGGTGCATTTTCCCTTTTGGGAGTATGCCCACGCCTTTCCCATCTTCTTCTTCTTTCTCCCAAGGCGCACCTAAGCACTAACCACTGAAAAACACCACCCAGGGTTCCAAGGACAGCTTTTGAAACCTGGTCAGAGGAGAATAGTGGCCTATAGTTAATGGTGAAGTGACAACTTTTGAGTTGTGTTGGTTAATCCATATATATGTGTGTGTGTGTGTGTGTGTGTGTGTGTGTGTGTGTATAATTTTAGAGAGGAAGGGAGATAGGGAGAGATATAAACATCAATGATGAGAGGTAATCCTTGATTGGCTGCCTCCTGCATGCCCCGCACTGGATCCAGCCCACAACCTGGGCATATTCCCTGACTGTTTATGGGAACCATGACCTCCTGGTTC